>NC_140170.1:93070837-93643337 GCF_963971535.1 Notolepis coatsorum | reverse complement strand
TAGTTTATTAGGACAAGTGCATGACAGTACGGTTAGTTAGGGTTAGATATTTTTTTTCTTTTTTTAATTCATATATGTAAGGATGATGATCTTGTATGAGATACAAAACTTGACCAGGAACCAATGGAGGTGGATGAGGGTGGGGTGATTTGCTGGCAGGGCTTGGTGAAGGTGAGAACCCTGGCAGCTGAGTTCTGCACATACTCAAGCCTGTCCAGGGTGTTGCTGGGTACACCAGACAGGAATCCATTACAGTAGTCAAGGCGTGAGGTGATGAAGGCATGTACTGTATGAGGGTCTCTAGCACGGAGTCAGTGAGTGAAGGCCGGAGCCTGGAGAAGTTTTCCAGGTGAAATAATGCGTTTTTTTTGTTACAGACTTGATGCAAGACAGAAAGGAGAGTGTAGAATCCAGAATTACAGAGATTATGAAGTAACAATTTATGTTCACATGGCTAATAGATTTGATATTATAGTGTATTTTTTATATACCTTGGCAAACCTGATTGACCATTGTCTAAACTAACAAGACAGACTGGTTAAGTAGACACACACACCAGTGGAGTGGAGGTGAAGCACAAATTATTATATTATATTATATATTAAATAATATTTTTAAAACATCCCCCACTGTGTGTCAGTGGTCAGTGGACACAGATGAAAACATATTAACATTAGGTGACAGCGGACCTGACCAGATGAAAACATATTAGGTGACAGCGCACCTGACCAGATGAAATCATATTAGGTGACAGCGCACCTGACGAGATGAAATCATATTAGGTGACAGCGCACCTGACCAGATCAAAACATATTAGGTGACAGCGCACCTGATCAGATCAAAACATTTTAGGTGACAGCGCACCTGACCAGATCAAAACATATTAGGTGAAGGTGACAAGGAAGCCACAGACTCATACCCCCCCGACACTCAACTAACCGCCTCGGACAGTCCTTCATACCAGTGGCCATCAGGCTCCACAACAGTGGGCAGCGACTGCTGCCAGACATCGACCTAGAACTAATAGGAACCCAAGTAGGACAATAACACTACCTTATGCATACTGCACCTTATGTGGATACTGTGATACTGTGAATAATGAATAATGTATATTTCAGTTAGTTAGATAGTAAATTATATTGACCTATTTGTTTACACTGCTTGTGTTGTTTTCACTACCTGTACCCCCCCCCCCCCTTCCCCCATGCTGCTATGATGCCTAAATTTCCCCAAGGGGATCAATAAAGGAATCTTATCTTATCTTAAAAGGAAAGATGAAATTACCTACCTGGGTTCCATCCTATAGAGGCAAATCTTTCCTGTGACAAAATGGGATCCAATGTAATAAAACTAAGTCAACCAACGAACTAGATTCCTGTACCGGATCTCCTCTCTGGTAAACAAGAATACCTTGAAGACTCTAACAGGAGCACTCATTCAAGGGTACTACGACTATGATTGCACCTCATGGTACCAAAGCACCTCAAAGGCACTAAAAAAAAGATTACAAACATCACAAAACAAACTGGTCAGACTACTGCTTGACCTTACTCCTAAAACCCACCCCTGTCCACTTTGACAACCTAGGATGGCTTAGAGTAGACGACAGAGTACAGCAACTTGCAATGGGCCTGGTCTACAAGATACACTACACCACTAAGATACCCATGTGCATGTCGAAATACTTCCCAAAGGTCAGTGAATACCACGACCACAACACCAGAGGGAGTTCCACAAATCATGTTCAACCCAGATAAAATCATTTAAAAAGTAAAAAAAATAATAATAATAATTTAATAAAAGAAAATAGTCATAACTTAGAAATGAGATTGCATAGGTCTATGAATCGATATCGCGATTCTGTTTCGATTAATTGCCCAGCCCTACAGTGTGTACAGTAAGTTAGCTTGGTGATTATCATTGTGATGTAGGCTAAGCTGGCTAGCTACTGTTAGCATACAAGCACTGTAGCCTACTTACTTTTTCATCCACAACGTTTTTTCTGATCCAGATGCATAAGTCCACTTCTTCATGTTGCTCAGTTGCTGGTTTATACTTCGGTCCTAATGTTGGCGCAAAGTTTAATTTAGCCTGACTTTACTTGTTATAGCTGTACAGCTTACTAACTACTAAACAACAACTTTCTCATAGTCTCAACTTTCACATAGTCAAAACGGGTCCAGCTGCATGTCCGGAGGATAGGTTTAGCTCGGGCCAATCTCAAGTTTCTCAAGTTTCTTTATTAGTTGTCATACAGAAGTACAGAATACTTTTATACAAAATGCTTCTTTATGTTACATTTTGTATAAAAGTATTCTGTACTTCTGTATGACAACTAATAAAGAAACTTGAGAAACTTGAGATTGGCCCGAGCTAAACCTATCCTCCGGACATGCAGCTGGACCCGTTTTGACTTTGCAATGCAGCAATCTCTGATTGGATTTGCAAGGCTGCCAATCATATTCAACCTCCGTGTATTGGATGTCAAGGGCTGTCAATCAATCAATCCTCCATTCAATGGCAAGAGTTTAACTGCACAGACCGTGCTTAGATGAAGTTAATAGCCTATTTTGATTGGCTGTTATTTATTATTTATTTAACAATGGGTCACACCTGTGAAGTTTTCTTCACAAATAATTACTGCAGGCAATACTGCAGTGCAGGCCTGCTCAGAGCTGTACATTTTGGCCATTTTTGAAAAAAATAAAAATCACTGGCATTTTTTTACATAGGAAAACATTTATAATAAAAAAAAAATTATAATAATTAAAACAAAATATATATATATATATATATTTTTTTATATATATATAGGTATATGTAAATTAATAATAATTATGAATTATGAGTGAATTTGTGTTTCACGTGTTGTCATAGAGAAACCTCCATTGACACACACCCAGTATTGCAGGTGACCGAAAGTAGAGCTCACACCCCCTCACCCATTAGAATCTCACACAGACAGAGACCAAAACCAGTTTACCCAGGTAGTGATAAGCAAATCACATCACAGCATTTAGATTCGGTTGACACACATATAAGCCACACATCTTGACATTAGAGGACACACACACGACAGGACAAGCTGTGTGTCAGAGAGATTCTTTGTATCCTGTGATATTGCTGTATTTCTACCGCTGGTGCCCTGCTGAATAAATCGACTGAGAACCTGAAGCCATTGACTTTCAACTTGTATCAAGCGTCTACTTTCTTGCTCTGAAATAGGTCATTCCATAATTGTTGTTTACAAAGTCACAGCGGATTTGTAACTTCAATTATGTTTTTGCAACAGAACAACTTGTGGAGTCGGTCAGACATAAGTGTAAAACTAGCTAATGTTAACATCAACAGGTAGGCTAACATTACATCTGAAATTCATTATTACTTTAAATGGTAAATGGTGCATTTACATAGTATAAATTTGTATATTTGATCCAAAGTGCCACTCAGCTAACGCTGGCTTCTCTCTCTCTCTCTCTCTCTCTCTCTCTCTCTCTCTCTCTCTCTCTCTCTCTCTCACTCTCACTCTCACTGCACCATGCAGAAGCCTGGAGGAGATCATGTAATCGATACAGTGTGTGTATCCGTGTGTCGGCAGCAATTCTAGATAGATATAATGTACAGCAGCATCTCTCTCTTCCTCAGTAACATTAGTGGCTAAGGTATATATATGTTATGGTCAGCCACATCTCACTGGTTATGCTTCTAGAGGACTTTAGCTGCCCATCATCATATGTATGTTTTGCCCCTCACATTATAAGGGGCATTTGCATTTGCAATTTTGCATCGTCTTTCATCCATCCAACTTGTGCTACAGTTGTTTCCATGGATTGTGCCTACAGTACCTCCTTTCGGGTGCATTTTGGACTGACTCAGATGAAAATAAGGCTAGCGTTTATGTAACTGAGGGGTACAATTCCCTGACTGTATTAATCAAGTACTGATATCATTGAATCACTACCGTCTATGTACTCCTGGCCAATACTGTACATAAGTATTATTAGATTAGAACACTCCACAATAACACGGTTTTCCACACAAAATACTCGGTTAGAATATTTATTACATAAAAGGGAATATTGTTACATAATATACTTTGCTTAGATTGCGCTTATAAGGCAAATAGAATGTGCAGGCAAATCAATAGTAAATATTAAGTAATTATCTAGGGATCTTCTGGGAAAGGGTGTACTACCGGTTGTAAGCCAGCAGAGGGGGGCAAAGCTCTAGGAATGTCAATGGTCCACGGAGCTGTAGCAATGCACCTGGAGACGGTGTATTTACTCCCTGCGTCAGCGGAGAAAGCGGCCTGGTAATCCCAGGGTGCGCTCCGCGCAGATGAAGGTGGAAGCCGTGGGGTCTCCGGTACGACGGAGACGAGCTTGAGTGATTTCCCCACGGGCACGTGGGTCCCACAGCAGTGGGTGTAGGCGGTTCTCTGCTTCCAGCAGCGTGGTGAAGAATGAAGAAGAATAATCCTTGCCCGGAGAGTGGCACTGCTGGTGGGGTGTAAATCCTCTGTGGTGCTGCTGCTCCGGTGTAAATCCTCCGGTGCGGTAATGCACGGTTAAACTTGACGTTACTATACTATTAGCACGGGTAATAAGTGCTCTATTATAGACGCACAATTACTCACTCCACGTGGTCTTTGACTCGTAATGAAGGTTTACTAATAAAATAGAGAACGATACGACAAACAGACGTATTTAGGATAACACGAGACTATATTGGGGCAATGCGAGCCCTGCTGTACCGCACGTTGCGTAGTGGGTAAGGCTTTACTTGGTAACTGAACCAGACTGAACTGAAGGCGAACTGAAGAGGAACTGCAAGGGAAGTTCTGTATTCGCCGCGCTATATTTATATGTGCGGGGGGTAAACGATGGTGCCAGCCTGCTCACTGTCTCGTAGCCTTGGGCGAAAGCGGGCATGTTTGGGCAAGTCCTGGCGGTAGCTTTCAAGTCAGCTCGAGGGGGTAAGGCTTTACTCTGTACCTGGCGCCAGGGGATCGCTTCCAATAGGGGAACGAATATTATGGTCTGTCCTGCTAGACTAAAGGGATATTCAGTGCATATTGTACAAGGAATATACAGGGGATATCAAACGATATGCAGATATTATACATGGGATCTCAGGCAATAAATATATATATTCGGTTTAATCTGACCCTTTGTAACAGCCGCCCCCTAATTAGTCCCACCTAATTAGCTAAGCAGGGACAGATTAACCGCACTGTCCACTACTCAATGTCTGTGAGGGGTCGGGCAGTTCACAAAGTCAGGGGTCATGGTCGTCATTAGGCAAGTCGGGGAGCCTTGGCGACTCGATCAGCCTCGCCACGGGTCGGTTGTAGATCCGCCCTTGGCCGAGCACTTCTGCCACTCTGACCTTTCCGTCGGCACCAGTGGTCACTTTGCTTACGCGGCCGGCCGGCCACGCAGCTCGGGGTGGTGACTGGTCTATGGTCATGACGGCTGGACGGGATGAAGGGGGGCTTAGGAGGAAGCGGGCCTGAGACTGCTTTGATCTGGGCTTGGCTGTGCTTTCTCCTCCTCCGTCTGTTTCTCTTGTTCGCTCTGTACCCCGTGTGAGGAGGGGCCGGTCCCGGCCGCCCCGTCAAGGAGTCGCTTTGGGTGCTGGGTTCGAGGTCAGCTACGTCTGAAGCGCAGCTGAGGGGGGTGGAGTTCCGAACTCCCTCTGGTACCCACGGTTCTCTCACGGGCCTCTCGCTTAATGTCAATAGCCTCTGCTGTATGGGGGAGAGGCCGGTGTCGCTCGCCTCTGTGTGTAGGCAGCTAGTGGCTGCTGTTCGGTTGAGAGATTTAGCGAGGGGGCCTTGCAATGTCCATCCTAGGCGGGTCTCGACTGCTGCAGGACAGCCTCGGGTTCCGGTATGGACCCGGTCTATCGGGACTATGAGTTCTGCATGGTCGGAGCCTATCAACAGGGTCGGGGTCGCGCCGTCTATGAGCGGGATAGGTAGTTGACGCAGGTGCGCACACTTATCCATCAGCTGTGGGATGGGGTAGGTGTACTGTGATAGTCCTATTTCTTGGCTGGTGAAAGCATTTGTGATCTTGTACCGTCGCTCTGGCTGCCCGCTTGCTGCGATAGTGAAGGAGACATTCTCGCCCTTTATCGTCTTTAAATCTCTTCTTATTGTCCGAATCGTCATTTGGTTCTCGCTCCCCCGCAGTCCCAGCTGGGCCGCAGCGGACGCGAGCAGAAGGGTCTTCTCTGACCCGTCATCAAGGACGGCGTAAGTGTCCATGACTTTGTCCCCGTGGCTCAGGAGCACTCTGACCACTTTGAGGAGCACTCGGGGGGTCTCGCTGTGCTGGTCAATGTGGAGCACTCCTGTGGGTGGTGACGTAGACTCTATGTGGCACGAGTCGCACCTTGACTCCCAATGCCTGCCGTAGCAGTCGGGACAGAAGGGAGCGGTCTGGTGGAACTTCGGTGCTGGTGCCACCGCCTCGGCGTGGTACATGACCGCGACGGGCCCACTCTGTTGTCCTGGCTGACGCTTGTTGATGTCGTGCAGGACCTCCAGGTGGGTGCCACCGCACCTGCTGCACTTTTTCTTCAGGTGGCACTCAGCTGCTAGGTGGCTGCGCGCGCAGCGGAAGCAGCGGCGGTGGTCCTTGACCCACTGGCTCACATCCTCCGTGGTCAGCTTCTTGAAGTCCTCGCACTGATGGAGCCGATGTTCTCCCTCACAGTACTGGCACTCAATCTTCCACTGGTCCTCTTTCGTCGAGGGGGTGTTGTGGTTGGAGTGCTGCGGTACTGACTCTGATTGGTGCATGACAGTCACCGATCTTCTTCCATCATTTATTCTCCTGGGTCCCTCTCTGGAGCTTGGCGTGCTCCGCCCGAATGTATCTAGTCGTAAGCTGCTGACCTCTCTCGCCAGGAAGTCGGCCAGATCAAGGAGGGATGGCTCGGGGCCGTCGGGGTCGCGGTAGTCCCTCTGCCGCCGAAAGCGCTCCTGTCTTGCGGGTGGCAGCTTCTCCAAAATCCTCTCAACGTTAGAGTTGGCGTATAGCTCATGCCTGCCCTTCTCCCGTTGCGCTCCCAGCATCCCCACCAGGGACTGCACTTTGATTGACAGGTCGTCTAGTGAGCGATTGTCTGTTGCTGGGGGTAAGCGGTCAATATGCCTTATCTCTTCTATTACGTAATCCCATATACGTCCATATCTCTGGTCCAGCGCTGCTAGAGCCGCGGTGTATGGGGTCGTAGAGGTGGCATAGGCTAGCGCTATGTTGTGCGCTCGGGGCACTTTCAGGTGCTGGAGTAATATTGCATACTTGTGGCGTTCATCAGCGACATCCACCAGCATTGTCTCTAAGCACATCCGGAGCTCCGTGTACTGTGCTCGATTCTCATGGATGAAGTCTGGAATCGTCGGTGTGCCAATGTATGATGTCATGGATGACTGGCACATCGGTGAGCGTTGGGGGAGAGGCCTCCTAGGCGAGTCTCCTCTTGCGTGTCGTCTTGGGCTGGTACTTGGTGGGTACCGAAGGTCGGGTACCCAGGTGCTGTTCCTCGGGGCTGGCGGTGCGTCAAACTCACCCGTGAGTTGAGTCGGGGGTTTGTAGCGCAGGGCCTCGGGGCTGACTTCTGGGCTGTACTGGACCTCCTGGTCCTGAGTACGTGGCTGCGGGTCGGGGCTGTACTGGGCCTCCTGGGCCAGAGCACGTTGCTGCTGGTCGGCTTGACACCCCTCCTTTTCCTCCTCCTCTTCCTCTGCTAGGACCTGGAGTCGTCTGCTCAGTCTCTCGGCGTGGTCCGGTTCCGTTACCCGGTTGCTGGGTCTCGTATGGACCGGCTGGGGAGGGGGTTCGGAGACGTGGACAGGCTCCTCCTGTTGGCGGGGTCCCGGGTCGCTTCGTCGGGTAGGGGAATGTGTCCTAGACCCATGTCTGGACGATCTCTGGGAGCTCCGTGCGGAGTGAGGGGGTGTCGCCATGGCAACCAGTTTGTCCATCAGCTCCGCCTGCAGCCGGTCGCGCTCTGCCTCGCGCCGGGCATGGGCTGCGTCGCGCGCGGCTTTGCGCTGGGCGTTGGCGATGTCGCGCTGCGCATTGGCACTGGCCTGGGCAGCGTCGCGCTGTGCGTTGGCGACGTCGCGCTGGGCATTGGCGCTGGCATGGGCGGCGTGGAGCTGTGCATTTGCGACGTCGGCGCGGCTTCGCTCGATGTTCTCTTCTGTCTGGAGGCGTCTGGTCTCCAGCCTTATGCGGTCGTCTTCGCTCCTTTGTTGCGCCTGGAAGCGCTCTCGCTCACCTGCGAAATGTTCGCGCTCGCACGTCTGTTGCGCTTGAAGTCGATCGCGTTCGGTGGAGGCTGCCAGGGTGGCGATGAGTGCCTGCGCCAGCATCTTGTCCGCCTCGCTGGGGGAAGACGCCGTTCGGGGCGATCGGCTCCCGGCAGTACTGGTTGGAGATCCATTCTCCTGTTGCGTACCGAGGAGATCCGTCTCCTGGGTGCGCGTCTCTTTAGGGTTGTCTTCCTCCCGGGGCTGATCGGGGGCTATTTCTTCGGTATTGTCTGGGGGTAAAGTCGTGTCAGTTCCCTCCTGGTCCCCACCGTGAGCTTGGTCAGTTACATTAGCACCCACTAGGGCCTCTGTGGTCGGGGTAACCTGGTTGTTAAGGTCAGACATAATTTTACTTTCTACTTTTACCGCGTTTACCGTTCCTTTAAAGCTAGGTATTGGACTGACAGAGTATGCCTCTAGGTAGGGAGGTGGCTGTCGTCTGCGCTGCGGGCGATCTAGCTTAGGAGAACCGTTTGTGGAGTGTTCGTCATCGGCCATGTCGATATTAATATTATATTAATATTACGCTAATTATTATCTCGGCTATCGAAGGACCAATTGTAACTGAGGGGTACAATTCCCTGACTGTATTAATCAAGTACTGATATCATTGAATCACTACCGTCTATGTACTCCTGGCCAATACTGTACATAAGTATTATTAGATTAGAACACTCCACAATAACACGGTTTTCCACACAAAATACTCGGTTAGAATATTTATTACATAAAAGGGAATATTGTTACATAATATACTTTGCTTAGATTGCGCTTATAAGGCAAATAGAATGTGCAGGCAAATCAATAGTAAATATTAAGTAATTATCTAGGGATCTTCTGGGAAAGGGTGTACTACCGGTTGTAAGCCAGCAGAGGGGGGCAAAGCTCTAGGAATGTCAATGGTCCACGGAGCTGTAGCAATGCACCTGGAGACGGTGTATTTACTCCCTGCGTCAGCGGAGAAAGCGGGTAATCCCAGGGTGCGCTCCGCGCAGATGAAGGTGGAAGCCGTGGGGTCTCCGGTACGACGGAGACGAGCTTGAGTGATTTCCCCACGGGCACGTGGGTCCCACAGCAGTGGGTGTAGGCGGTTCTCTGCTTCCAGCAGCGTGGTGAAGAATGAAGAAGAATAATCCTTGCCCGGAGAGTGGCACTGCTGGTGGGGTGTAAATCCTCCGTGGTGCTGCTGCTCCGGTGTAAATCCTCCGGTGCGGTAATGCACGGTTAAACTTGACGTTACTATACTATTAGCACGGGTAATAAGTGCTCTATTATAGACGCACAATTACTCACTCCACGTGGTCTTTGACTCGTAATGAAGGTTTACTAATAAAATAGAGAACGATACGACAAACAGACGTATTTAGGATAACACGAGACTATATTGGGGCAATGCGAGCCCTGCTGTACCGCACGTTGCGTAGTGGGTAAGGCTTTACTTGGTAACTGAACCAGACTGAACTGAAGGCGAACTGAAGAGGAACTGCAAGGGAAGTTCTGTATTCGCCGCGCTATATTTATATGTGCGGGGGGTAAACGATGGTGCCAGCCTGCTCACTGTCTCGTAGCCTTGGGCGAAAGCGGGCATGTTTGGGCAAGTCCTGGCGGTAGCTTTCAAGTCAGCTCGAGGGGGTAAGGCTTTACTCGGTACCTGGCGCCAGGGGATCGCTTCCAATAGGGGAACGAATATTATGGTCTGTCCTGCTAGACTAAAGGGATATTCAGTGCATATTGTACAAGGAATATACAGGGGATATCAAACGATATGCAGATATTATACATGGGATCTCAGGCAATAAATATATATATTCGGTTTAATCTGACCCTTTGTAACAGTTTATGTTATGGGCTACATGACATTCCAGTCTTACTCCCGATTTTCATTGTCAAAATACATTTAAATGTGGAACTATACCAACCTAATATGGGTTGCAATGCACATACTGCCTACAAATTGCAATCAGTGGATATGATTTATGTGTTCATACAGCTACAGACATTTCATTGTCACCAATATAATGTCAGGATTTCTCAGAACAAATGGTAGGCGTTGTTGTTGTTGACGATGTTGCTGTTGACGATGTTGCTGTTGATGATGTTGTTGATGATGGTTGTTGTTGTTGATGATGATGATGATGATCCCAATGGAAAAACATGCACAACAACAAGATCGCTAACGCTGTGGCGTCCTTGACGAAGACGGACAGGAGCACTTGGATTGGTCCCCTGGCGCGGCTCACGTGGCGCCTGTCTGCTCCCGGCTGCCCTTGGGGGGGAAGGACGACGGGATGGGTTAATCGCAGATACGCATTGTATGCATGGTTCGCATGTGTGCCAAATGGTGACCTCGGAGCAGGTCCTAAATTATTATTATTATTATTATTATTATTATTATTATGTTGTTGATGATGATGTTGATGATGATGTTGTTGATGATCGTGTTGTTGATTTAAGCATTAACACAATGGCGCTTGAATAGGTTATTAAAATGGAATAAAAGCAATAACAACTTGCCACGGATATATCCGTGCTTCTGTCCACAACGGTGGAATCGAAACACGGATATATACGTGTTTCGAATCCGTGCTTAACACAATCCCGCCCGACCACGGAGATCTCCGTGTTTCGATTCCACCCGTTGTGGACAGAAGCACGGATATATCCGTGGCAAGTTGTTATTGCTTTTATTCCATTTTAATAACCTATTCAAGGTCGCAGAGCGGCACTGCAGATTTACCCTACTCTTTGAATTCGCCAACGTGCATTACCGGCCAGATCCTCTTAGGGGCGCTGTCGCGATAATGGAGTGTGCCCTATGGCTGAACGGTGGACTATTTTTTTTTACTTTCAATGGAGTTTTCCGTTGATTCTGGATCTGCAGCCTGTAGCTTGGATTACGTTTTGCATCGCAGATTTCACTATGCAATAAGGGGATTTATCATCAGCCAATGGACATATCGATCTACCAGATGGCGATCGATAACGGGGAAATGCTCGGGGGGATCCCACCGGCCCACGGTAAGATTTTTTTCACGTAAATTACATGCTGATCGGGCCTTGTTATGATACTCAACCAGGCGATTAGAGTATGTGGCTACTTAGATGAACACGGTTATTGGTAATCAATAATAAGAAACGACGTCCCCCGCCCCCCCCCCCCCCTTTCATGCATACATGCTTGAGGATCGTGCCGATCATATGCAGTTTGAGTTTTAACTGTAGCTTATGTATAACGGAAATGCCATTGGATATAACGTTAGTAGCTATTAGCCCTGTATCTAGCCTTCCAGGAAATATACTAGACCAAATGCCGTATAACGCTTATATTCACGGCGCTATAAAATGAGAACGTATTGATGATTTTTTTTTTCTTTAAGCCATTTTGAAGGGACGGTTTATGGTCTCAATTGACAATGAGAATGGACAGATAGCAATACTATAAAGCAGTGCTTCTCAAACTTTTTCTGTCAGGCCCCCCTTTGGCGGACCAAAATATTTTGGGCCCCCCCCCCTCGCCCCAATAAAATAGTCATGAAATGGGCCATGTTTAAATTTATTGAAATAACACCAATATCGTGACCTTTCAAATTGTGCAACCACTTTACAACTGTGCAATTGTGCAACAACATAACAATACAGTCCAATACACACTCAAAGACTGTGCTTTTAAAAAAAGAGAGACATCTTGTAACATTGCAATACAATTCAATGGACACTCAAGACTGCTTTTTAAAAAATAGAGACATCTTGTAACATTGCAATACAATTCAAGGACACTGCTTTAAAAAAAATAGATAGAAAACTTTGTGAAAAACGTGTGAAAAAACTTGTGAAAGAACTTTGCAATCTGTGCAAAAAAATAGAAAATGTAAGTAAATGATGTGAGTCATCACAGCATTAGTGGCTGCAATGAGCGAGACCCCCTTGATGAGCGCCTGTAGCCCCCTCCTTTTCCCTGCCATGGCCTGCGCACCGTCAGAGCAAAAGCCCACACATAGGAAATAAGCAAACAGTCTTTATTGCTGTCAGTCTTTGACAAGGCAACACGCATGTCATCCTCAAGGCTCAACTTGGCCCTATATTTTGTTTTCAGAGCTGTCATGGATGAACAGCCAGCTTCACACAGATACTGTATGTGGTGCTGAATGGTATCAACACCTTAACTGCTGCATCATGAGATACTTGGTACTCAGCACCACACTCTGAAACTAGCTCTCCTGGGCCCCGTTCCCCGTACCTGGATAACTGAGTTAGCCGGATAATCTTCGGTCAAGTCTGACTTAAGCCGGACCTTTCGATTCCCCGACGCTCGATTGTCCAAATCACCATGACAACAGATCAAAAAGTTTGAGCCTGGTCGGGAGCAGGGTTAAGTTCAAGTTAGCCGGATGAACCATGGCCACGCCCCCGCAAAGAAGTGACAGCTCGTTTCCTGAAATGATTCTCACAGTCTATAGGATCTGCATTATACCATTCTGAATTACGTTTTTGTGCTCCATTCTTCCAGAGGGGGCTTTTGAAATGTAAAATAGACCCAAAATGCTGATACTAAATTCACTTTGTCCTAAATAATGCACGTTATATATACCGTGGCGCTCGCTAGGTGCGATGTACACATTATGTGGTTATTTTAACAACGCGCAGCATTGCAAATGTGAATCCCGCGGGGATATCCTTAATGATTGAAACCTATCGCTCGTTTGGCTCTGATTCCTTTCATATTCTCCGCTGTGGATGAGGAGCGAGGGAGGAGAGGAGCGCCTGGATTTTGTTTCATTCAAGCATAAAATTGAAGCGTCTATGCGTGGATTGTGGATTTTGTGTGATATTGTAACTGGGATTAAAATGTCTGATGAGATGCGCTGTTTGACGGATTTGAGAAATTGAATGAGCCGTTGACGTCACATTAATGCATTTGAGAATAAAGAGATAAAACTTCATTCAAAATAAAAAATATTCTAAACACGGGTCTCTCGTTCATTAATGTATAAACAATGAATCTATCCCGTCTGGCACAGTGGCGCAGCGGTAGTGCTCAATCCTGGCAACCGGGCGACCCGAGTTCGAGACCCCGCGTTTCCAATATAATTTTTTGGAATATAATATTAATGATTATACGCAAAAGTAGCCTAGTTTTAAGTTAAAATATTATAAATCTACATGCATTGAGGATGTCATTCTTTATATAGCTCTCAACGTGCACCAAATTGAATTATTCCTACATTGCAAAAAGAAGGAAAAGACTAGGATTCGAACCCCGGTCGTCTGTGTGAAAGTCAAAAGAAGAACCCGTTACACCACAGTGGAGATAAGTAAAAGATCCACCATACATCAATCAATGGGTAAGAGAGCCGTATCGTTATTCTGTATAACAGTTTAACTAATTATTTTCGCTAGCAAGATCTCATTTGATTATTCAATCCATAAACCTACTGCCAGCAGGCAAGTTTAAAGAAATATAATCTGATTGATTGAGGTAATGAGGGACTTAAAATTAGCCTATAGATAACGCATTTAACTTGTCGGCGAGGCGATTGAGCCGTACTGCAATCTGATAATAAAGTTTTAAATCAATTAATCAATCAATGCCGTTAGAAAATCAGGATCTCTGCTATCGATAAGTGCTGGCTTTTCAACTGAAGCGGCCGCGCGCACTTATCCTGGGTCTCAAGTCTGGATCGAGTTAACGAGACTGAATCCACCTTCGAGGAACAGGAAAATCCCGGCTTCAAACATCGGGTTAACTGAATCTGGATAATGGGACTCTTGATCGACTTAGTTGAACCAGGTACGGGGAATAGGGCCAGGTGGTATCAGATGAGATTTCAAAGAGTTCTTCCAAGAGTTTGGATGGAGATGTGTCAGGAAGCTTTGTCTCAATGTTGTCTGTAAAGTTTTTTTTTATCCAGAGTAACTTGGTGATCCTTTTCTGTGTTTTATTAAATAATGATTTTCAGATTTTGAGAAATGGTATTTTCATGGAGAACAGTGCAGCTGCAACAGATAGCACTTTAGTGATAATTTTCTGTAATAAAAAAAAAATTAATCTGTTTACATATGCTGGTCGTCTCTAGTGATACTAGACTCATCCCAGTGGCCGCCAATGTGTAAAATCACGTGCAGGAGTGTGTTATACTCATTAGATCACGCCTAGGGGTGGTTGTTAGCCCCGACACACAGCGGAGGGGCGTTAGACCCCCCTAGGCGTGATCTAATGAGTATAACATACGACTTCAAGTGATTTAATGCTTTTATACAATGGCCCAATTCACCCAACCTTATTGCTATACAATAAACACACAGTAATAAGCATAATGGAGATTTATTCACAAAACCATCCACAGATAAAGTAGATCCAATAGTATATCCAATGGTCTGACAAAAATAAATAAACGCCGGCCATTTTCTTTTTCTAAGTCCGCGATTTTTCTTTTGTTTCACAATGGGTCATGACAAACCAATTACATAATCCAACACATGTGTAACGCACTAACATAATTCCAGTTGACTATCTTTTTTGGAGGATTCGTTCAAAAGATATTCATACTTCCATTTGTCTATCTATGGCAGACTCATTCAGACTCATTCAGGAATTATTTTTTAATTAATTTTTTTAAGTTATTCGGTTGTGGGAGAGATCTGGGGTCACGTGGAGTGTGTTATACGATATAACAATGGCTAACTTGACTGTTTCAGCCAATCAGAATCAAGATATTTGCATGCCATTGTATAAGATGATGTTGACGTTGATGATGTTGTTGTTGTTGATGATGATGTTGACGTTGATGATGATGTTGTTGTTGACGTTGATGACGATGTTGTTGTTGTTGATGACGATGTTGTTGATGTTGATGTCCTTGGTAGGCTAGTGACTTGTCAACACAGTTGGGCTTTTTTTCTTTCCCACAGACTGTGTATTTTGTGTGAGTGTGTTTGGATACCAGCAATTATAATGAATGGTAATAGCCACATGTAAATGCAGCTGTCGCCTATAGAGGGCGCATGTTTATTTTTATATTTCATTTTATCTCTTGTGACGTATCACGTCCTGTCTCACGCTCTGACTTGCCGTAGTTTGAGCAGATCTGGCAGAACGTGCCCAGACATGTAGGATAAGATAGCGCAGCAGATTTGTGCACTTTATTTGTCAAAGCTAAAAGACTAAAGTACTAGAGTTTTGACGATAACCCCCTCCCATTGAGCTGCAAGCAGGCCAAAGTGGTTAGTAAAGCTATTCACACTTTTCGTTTTGTTTTTGTAATTCTATTGACTGAATTGAATGAGTATTGACTGTTGTTATTTCTTGCATTGTAGTTCTACGGTGGTGATGAACGTGATTTGCATCAATAAACAGCCATCTGTAATCAAAGAACTCTGCGTCCTCGTCGTGCATCAATGGGCGGCACAGTAGAACACTGGACTGTGAAGTTGAAGACTCCCAAGTGAGAAATGAATCGCGTTGGCTATGAGGACGTCGGGTAGAGAGGATTGTCTGCAGTCGAAGATGTATCGTCATGTCTGGGGAACTTTTGTGCTGGGAAGGAGTTGCAGCAGTGTGCACACGGCTAAACAAGCGAGCTCGTGGAAGAAGACGGCTCGAGGTTGGCGCGTGTACAGGACTCTGCCACTGAACTTTTCCACGTATCGGTAAGATTTCACAGCATCCATCTTAAAGAAGCAGCAGACGTTTCCCTATGTTGAAATTGAACTGCATAGGCAATGCCATTCACCAAGTTGACTGACTACACGTCTCAGGTATTGACTTTTCAGAGAGAAGTATTGTTGTAGGCTACAATTGCACTGCAAGTGCGCACATTCTTGAGACTATATAAGGTTGTTTACAGTTTAATATTTTTTGGCCATTTAAGAATAGGTTGATATTCATTAATGAAGTCTAGCTTTATAAGGTTAATTTAGAAAAGGCCATTCATAAAGGGTATATTCGAACTTAATACTTGCATTTTCATAATAGCCTACTAGGCTTACTTTTTCATTTCGTTTTTTGAATTTCATATTAGCCTACACATTTTATTAGTTATATCCCAGTATAGTAAGCTACTATAATATAAACCTACGCCTATGGTTTATTTTTATTTTTCGTGATTTGTATTTCACATTGAAGAAAGGTGTAGATTTGAATTAGCCTACAATGTTCAACTAAATTAAGCATTTTATTTTTGAATACTTAAGACATTTGTTGACACTTTTCATTATTAGGCTTACACATTTCTTAGACTGAATTCATATTAGCCTACCCCTCTATTTACAGATCATAGTTCTTATTCCATAGATATGGTTCATAAATATTTAATGAATACATAATTGATTTATTTACTACACAGTAAACATGTCACAAAGGGGTGAGATAGAGCAAACTGAATCTCAGATTGAGTCCAACAAGCTAGACGATAGTGAGCCAGTCGTATTTACTGAAAAGGGACAGGCTCTTGTATGTAGACGATAAGGTGATGGATCTAAAAGTGAACTTCAAAAGGGCATATGAGAGATGGTAGCACAACTATAATGGACTGAAAATATCCATCAAGTATAAGGACGACTCTGACCTAATGAAGATAACCCCCTCCCATATAGCCAGAATAAATTCAGCCCAAATTGAGGTTGATGGTATTTATCTAAAAATGAGAGACACTTTACATCCCGATCATCCAGACTCAGAAACCCGTAGAAGGAATGATACATGCCAATCGCACACCAGGACTGTTAAAAAAAAGGCTCAGCAGTTTCTCAACAAGATGAGAACCAGGACTGCTAATAAAAGGGCGTTCCTCAACAACGGTGGTTCTGAAATCTCAGTGTCACACAACGCAAGACAAGCTGCAGCGGAAGCAGCCGCAACTACAGAGGTACTAAAAATAATGAAAGACCGCCATGAGCAAGAAGAAGAAATCCGAAGACTGGAGCAGGAAGATGAAAGGCGGTCGGCTGAAAACGACGCAGAGAACGCCAAGATCGACGCAGAGAACGCCAAGATCCACGCAGAGAACGCCAAGATCCAGGCAGAGAAAAGAGTTCTATTCATCATGGAAAGTGCTGATAGAAAAACAAAGCTAGAAGAGAAAAAGAGAGAAGTGGAACGGTTAGAGGAACTCAAGAAACTCAACGCAGCTAAGGCAAGGCTAAAGGTTTACACTGAAAGCGTTCATAATGATGATGAAGAAGATCATCTGTGGTCACCTCTTCTACACTATCCTTCAGCACATTCGCTAGCTCTCACCCCACAAGAAGAACTGTGTCCTCTTGCGCCTCCAGTGTTCGAACAAGGAGAGAGCCCGTCTCAACAAGGAGAGGGCTCTTCTCAAAAAGGAGAGAGCCCTTCTCAACAAGGAGAGAGCCCGTCTCAACAAGGAGAGAGCCCTTCTCAACAAGGAGAGAGCCCGTCTCAACAAGGAGAGAGCCCGTCTCAACAAGGAGAGAGCCCGTCTCAACAAGGAGAGAGCCCTTCTCAACAAGGAGAGAGCCCGTCTCAACAAGGAGAGAGCCCTTCTCAACAAGGAGAGAGCCCTTCTCAACAAGGAGAGAGCCCGTCTCAACAAGGAGAGAGCCCTTCTCAACAAGGAGAGAGCCCTTCTCAACAAGGAGAGAGCCCGTCTCAACAAGGAGAGAGCCCTTCTCAACAAGGAGAGAGCCCGTCTCAACAAGGAGAGAGCCCGTCTCAACAAGGAGAGAGCCCGTCTCAACAAGGAGAGAGCCCTTCTCAACAAGGAGAGAGCCCGTCTCAACAAGGAGAGAGCCCTTCTCAACAAGGATAGAGCCCTTCTCAACAAGGAGAGAGCCCGTCTCAACAAGGAGAGAGCCCTTCTCAACAAGGAGAGAGCCCTTCTCAACAAGGAGAGAGCCCGTCTCAACAAGGAGAGAGCCCTTCTCAACAAGGAGAGAGCCCGTCTCAACAAGGAGAGAGCCCGTCTCAACAAGGAGAGAGCCCGTTTAAAGAAATATAATCTGATTGATTGAGGTAATGAGGGACTTAAAATTAGCCTATAGATAACGCATTTAACTTGTCGGCGAGGCGATTGAGCCGTACTGCAATCTGATAATAAAGTTTTAAATCAATTAATCAATCAATGCCGTTAGAAAATCAGGATCTCTGCTATCGATAAGTGCTGGCTTTTCAACTGAAGCGGCCGCGCGCACTTATCCTGGGTCTCAAGTCTGGATCGAGTTAACGAGACTGAATCCACCTTCGAGGAACAGGAAAATCCCGGCTTCAAACATCGGGTTAACTGAATCTGGATAATGGGACTCTTGATCGACTTAGTTGAACCAGGTACGGGGAATAGGGCCAGGTGGTATCAGATGAGATTTCAAAGAGTTCTTCCAAGAGTTTGGATGGAGATGTGTCAGGAAGCTTTGTCTCAATGTTGTCTGTAAAGTTTTTTTTTATCCAGAGTAACTTGGTGATCCTTTTCTGTGTTTTATTAAATAATGATTTTCAGATTTTGAGAAATGGTATTTTCATGGAGAACAGTGCAGCTGCAACAGATAGCACTTTAGTGATAATTTTCTGTAATAAAAAAAAAATTAATCTGTTTACATATGCTGGTCGTCTCTAGTGATACTAGACTCATCCCAGTGGCCGCCAATGTGTAAAATCACGTGCAGGAGTGTGTTATACTCATTAGATCACGCCTAGGGGTGGTTGTTAGCCCCGACACACAGCGGAGGGGCGTTAGACCCCCCTAGGCGTGATCTAATGAGTATAACATACGACTTCAAGTGATTTAATGCTTTTATACAATGGCCCAATTCACCCAACCTTATTGCTATACAATAAACACACAGTAATAAGCATAATGGAGATTTATTCACAAAACCATCCACAGATAAAGTAGATCCAATAGTATATCCAATGGTCTGACAAAAATAAATAAACGCCGGCCATTTTCTTTTTCTAAGTCCGCGATTTTTCTTTTGTTTCACAATGGGTCATGACAAACCAATTACATAATCCAACACATGTGTAACGCACTAACATAATTCCAGTTGACTATCTTTTTTGGAGGATTCGTTCAAAAGATATTCATACTTCCATTTGTCTATCTATGGCAGACTCATTCAGACTCATTCAGGAATTATTTTTTAATTAATTTTTTTAAGTTATTCGGTTGTGGGAGAGATCTGGGGTCACGTGGAGTGTGTTATACGATATAACAATGGCTAACTTGACTGTTTCAGCCAATCAGAATCAAGATATTTGCATGCCATTGTATAAGATGATGTTGACGTTGATGATGTTGTTGTTGTTGATGATGATGTTGACGTTGATGATGATGTTGTTGTTGACGTTGATGACGATGTTGTTGTTGTTGATGACGATGTTGTTGATGTTGATGTCCTTGGTAGGCTAGTGACTTGTCAACACAGTTGGGCTTTTTTTCTTTCCCACAGACTGTGTATTTTGTGTGAGTGTGTTTGGATACCAGCAATTATAATGAATGGTAATAGCCACATGTAAATGCAGCTGTCGCCTATAGAGGGCGCATGTTTATTTTTATATTTCATTTTATCTCTTGTGACGTATCACGTCCTGTCTCACGCTCTGACTTGCCGTAGTTTGAGCAGATCTGGCAGAACGTGCCCAGACATGTAGGATAAGATAGCGCAGCAGATTTGTGCACTTTATTTGTCAAAGCTAAAAGACTAAAGTACTAGAGTTTTGACGATAACCCCCTCCCATTGAGCTGCAAGCAGGCCAAAGTGGTTAGTAAAGCTATTCACACTTTTCGTTTTGTTTTTGTAATTCTATTGACTGAATTGAATGAGTATTGACTGTTGTTATTTCTTGCATTGTAGTTCTACGGTGGTGATGAACGTGATTTGCATCAATAAACAGCCATCTGTAATCAAAGAACTCTGCGTCCTCGTCGTGCATCAATGGGCGGCACAGTAGAACACTGGACTGTGAAGTTGAAGACTCCCAAGTGAGAAATGAATCGCGTTGGCTATGAGGACGTCGGGTAGAGAGGATTGTCTGCAGTCGAAGATGTATCGTCATGTCTGGGGAACTTTTGTGCTGGGAAGGAGTTGCAGCAGTGTGCACACGGCTAAACAAGCGAGCTCGTGGAAGAAGACGGCTCGAGGTTGGCGCGTGTACAGGACTCTGCCACTGAACTTTTCCACGTATCGGTAAGATTTCACAGCATCCATCTTAAAGAAGCAGCAGACGTTTCCCTATGTTGAAATTGAACTGCATAGGCAATGCCATTCACCAAGTTGACTGACTACACGTCTCAGGTATTGACTTTTCAGAGAGAAGTATTGTTGTAGGCTACAATTGCACTGCAAGTGCGCACATTCTTGAGACTATATAAGGTTGTTTACAGTTTAATATTTTTTGGCCATTTAAGAATAGGTTGATATTCATTAATGAAGTCTAGCTTTATAAGGTTAATTTAGAAAAGGCCATTCATAAAGGGTATATTCGAACTTAATACTTGCATTTTCATAATAGCCTACTAGGCTTACTTTTTCATTTCGTTTTTTGAATTTCATATTAGCCTACACATTTTATTAGTTATATCCCAGTATAGTAAGCTACTATAATATAAACCTACGCCTATGGTTTATTTTTATTTTTCGTGATTTGTATTTCACATTGAAGAAAGGTGTAGATTTGAATTAGCCTACAATGTTCAACTAAATTAAGCATTTTATTTTTGAATACTTAAGACATTTGTTGACACTTTTCATTATTAGGCTTACACATTTCTTAGACTGAATTCATATTAGCCTACCCCTCTATTTACAGATCATAGTTCTTATTCCATAGATATGGTTCATAAATATTTAATGAATACATAATTGATTTATTTACTACACAGTAAACATGTCACAAAGGGGTGAGATAGAGCAAACTGAATCTCAGATTGAGTCCAACAAGCTAGACGATAGTGAGCCAGTCGTATTTACTGAAAAGGGACAGGCTCTTGTATGTAGACGATAAGGTGATGGATCTAAAAGTGAACTTCAAAAGGGCATATGAGAGATGGTAGCACAACTATAATGGACTGAAAATATCCATCAAGTATAAGGACGACTCTGACCTAATGAAGATAACCCCCTCCCATATAGCCAGAATAAATTCAGCCCAAATTGAGGTTGATGGTATTTATCTAAAAATGAGAGACACTTTACATCCCGATCATCCAGACTCAGAAACCCGTAGAAGGAATGATACATGCCAATCGCACACCAGGACTGTTAAAAAAAAGGCTCAGCAGTTTCTCAACAAGATGAGAACCAGGACTGCTAATAAAAGGGCGTTCCTCAACAACGGTGGTTCTGAAATCTCAGTGTCACACAACGCAAGACAAGCTGCAGCGGAAGCAGCCGCAACTACAGAGGTACTAAAAATAATGAAAGACCGCCATGAGCAAGAAGAAGAAATCCGAAGACTGGAGCAGGAAGATGAAAGGCGGTCGGCTGAAAACGACGCAGAGAACGCCAAGATCGACGCAGAGAACGCCAAGATCCACGCAGAGAACGCCAAGATCCAGGCAGAGAAAAGAGTTCTATTCATCATGGAAAGTGCTGATAGAAAAACAAAGCTAGAAGAGAAAAAGAGAGAAGTGGAACGGTTAGAGGAACTCAAGAAACTCAACGCAGCTAAGGCAAGGCTAAAGGTTTACACTGAAAGCGTTCATAATGATGATGAAGAAGATCATCTGTGGTCACCTCTTCTACACTATCCTTCAGCACATTCGCTAGCTCTCACCCCACAAGAAGAACTGTGTCCTCTTGCGCCTCCAGTGTTCGAACAAGGAGAGAGCCCGTCTCAACAAGGAGAGGGCTCTTCTCAAAAAGGAGAGAGCCCTTCTCAACAAGGAGAGAGCCCGTCTCAACAAGGAGAGAGCCCTTCTCAACAAGGAGAGAGCCCGTCTCAACAAGGAGAGAGCCCGTCTCAACAAGGAGAGAGCCCGTCTCAACAAGGAGAGAGCCCTTCTCAACAAGGAGAGAGCCCGTCTCAACAAGGAGAGAGCCCTTCTCAACAAGGAGAGAGCCCTTCTCAACAAGGAGAGAGCCCGTCTCAACAAGGAGAGAGCCCTTCTCAACAAGGAGAGAGCCCTTCTCAACAAGGAGAGAGCCCGTCTCAACAAGGAGAGAGCCCTTCTCAACAAGGAGAGAGCCCGTCTCAACAAGGAGAGAGCCCGTCTCAACAAGGAGAGAGCCCGTCTCAACAAGGAGAGAGCCCTTCTCAACAAGGAGAGAGCCCGTCTCAACAAGGAGAGAGCCCTTCTCAACAAGGATAGAGCCCTTCTCAACAAGGAGAGAGCCCGTCTCAACAAGGAGAGAGCCCTTCTCAACAAGGAGAGAGCCCTTCTCAACAAGGAGAGAGCCCGTCTCAACAAGGAGAGAGCCCTTCTCAACAAGGAGAGAGCCCGTCTCAACAAGGAGAGAGCCCGTCTCAACAAGGAGAGAGCCCGTCTCAACAAGGAGATAGCCCTTCTCAACAAGGAGAGAGCCCTTCTCAACAAGGAGAGAGCCCGTCTCAACAAGGAGAGAGCCCTTCTCAACAAGGAGAGCCCGTCTCAACAAGGAGAGAGCCCTTCTCAACAAGGAGAGAGCCCGTCTCAACAAGGAGAGAGCCCTGTCTCAACAAGGAGAGAGCCCTTCTCAACAAGGAGAGAGCCCTTCTCAACAAGGAGAGAGCCCTTCTCAACAAGGAGAGAGCCCGTCTCAACAAGGAGAGAGCCCTTCTCAACAAGGAGAGAGCCCGTCTCAACAAGGAGAGAGCCCGTCTCAACAAGGAGAGAGCCCGTCTCAACAAGGAGAGAGCCCGTCTCAACAAGGAGAGAGCCCTTCTCAACAAGGAGAGAGCCCGTCTCAACAAGGAGAGAGCCCTTCTCAACAAGGAGAGAGCCCTTCTCAACAAGGAGAGAGCCCGTCTCAACAAGGAGAGAGCCCTTCTCAACAAGGAGAGAGCCCTTCTCAACAAGGAGAGAGCCCGTCTCAACAAGGAGAGAGCCCTTCTCAACAAGGAGAGAGCCCGTCTCAACAAGGAGAGAGCCCTTCTCAACAAGGAGAGAGCTCTTCTCAACAAGGAGAGAGCCCGTCTCAACAAGGAGAGAGCCCTTCTCAACAAGGAGAGAGCCCATCTCAACAAGGAGAGAGCCCGTCTCAACAAGGAGAGAGCCCTTCTCAACAAGGAGAGAGCCCTTCTCAACAAGGAGAGAGCCCTTCTCAACAAGGAGAGAGCCCGTCTCAACAAGGAGAGAGCCCTTCTCAACAAGGAGAGAGACCTTCTCAACAAGGAGAGATACCTCAACAAGGAGAGAGCCCTTCTCAACAAGGATAGAGCTCTTCTCAACAAGGAGAGAGACCTCATCAACAAGGAGAGAGACATTCTCATCAACAAGGAGAGAAAACAAAACCAGGAGAGTTTGTGAAAGAAGACTTCTATCTTCAGAAAAGATGGAAGAGAGTTCAGTTCCTGTCAAATGAGTTCTGGACTAGGTGGAGAAAGGAGTACCTGCTTAATCTGCAACACAGAAGAAAATGGACCAAGGACAGGAGAAATACCAGCAAGATGAGAACTTGCCAAGAAATCAGTGGAAGTTAGCTGCTGACAATAGGGTCAGAAGAGTTAACCAGTTAGTCAGTGACACAACACTAGACAACAAAGGCGCACGCATATCAGCCACATTATTTAGAGAGAGCCATACACAAAACGGTACTATTACTGGAAGCAGAGTAAAGGCTTATTGAAACCTTTTTTTGTTTTTGTGTATCTCCCTCCTCTTGCCCGGTTCATCAATGAAGGTCAGTCGGTAGCTGATGTGGGGGTTTTGCTGAGTCCTATTTACCTTTTTACGGGTAAATGGGTTGACAACAGGGTAGGCCGTGGCTAGGTAGCCTAGCCAGGTAGCGTTACTCCTGTGTCCCGGCGGGGTTTGTTGAACGGTGTTCCCACCTGTGAGCCGATGCTTGAGGCTCAGCGGGTAGCAGTAGAGCTATACTACTGCAGGATGGGACTTAACGGCGGCCCGTGTTGTGGCTCAGCTGACAGTTCAGCAGTTTTCTGTCCATAGTAGCGTTGAACGCTATGCTATAGTAGTGTAGTGGGCTACTGTTTTGTTCTGTCTCCCTGCTATGAGAAGGTCTGTCTATGCTACAGCTTTCTCTTCTCTCAACCATTCATGCTGACGGTCAATCAGTGTCTATTGGGGGAGTAGTGCGGGGGGGGGGGGGGGGGCTTTGTTTACCTTTTTTGGTAAATGGGCTAAGCTGGGGCTGGTGTGCTGTTGTGAATATTTTGAATGAATGCGGGACTGGTTCTCTCTGGTCCGCCTCCCCTTAACGTTGTGTATATGGGCTTGCTCATTCTACAGTATTTTGTGGTGTTAGTTCTTTTATTCATTTAACCCCTTCATGGTGCACACCACAGTGGAGGTTGCTGTTTGCAACCACCAATGGTGCTCCGTGTTAACATCAGTCCTTTGCTTTTGACATATTGAAACAGTCCCCCTTCCGGCCGACGCCATGGGTGGGTCGGCCTGGCGAGTGGCTGGTGGGCTGCTAAAGCCTGTACCGCCACGGTATGGAATTGGCAGCGATTAGAACTGAGAGGTATCCTGGGCGTTGATTCGACAGGTGTCCACAAGGCCGACAGCCTTGGCGGCCAAGGGATCAGCCATGTTGGATGGGCTCGGCTTGAACAACAAGCCGTCGCCGTCCTGCCGCGAGCAGCCCGCTCTCCGATCACTCCCTCCCCCAACACCAGCGGAAAAAGGGGGCTCTGATTGTTTCCTTTGGCTGCGGGCCGCGTGCCTTCGTTGAAGCGCGGGGGGCCCCACTTTTCGCTTCTCATGGGGACAGGGGCTGACACCCAGTTGATGGCTGAGCCTGGGTCTGTCCGTGAGAATGTTGTGCTGTCAAGCGGCTCCCACACTGTGTTGGTTGAGCCTGGTGTTACGTCTGTCAACTATAAGTGTTGTCAGCAGGGGGGCTCGAAACCTTTTGAGGCACACAGTGCAGGCTTCCCCGGCCTCGCCTTCGCCAGGCCAGGTATCATGTTGGTACCTCCCACTCCTGCGAGATTGGCAGTGGTCTGAAATGAAGAGGTGCGCGTGATTTAGGTGGTAGTAATATCACTGCAGGGCTACGGTGTGTAGGAACCCATGGGGTCCTCACACCTTGCATGTCCGGCTGCAGAACAACTCCTCAGCATGTTCTGGAGGGGTGTTCAGTGGGGGCCTTTTGTCACCTAGATTGATGTCAGCTTCCCCTGTATCAAACCGGCCCTTTCTGTCGGGGTCCCCCCTTGGGTGCGATTGCCTCGTGGGTAGTGTCAGGTTCCGACCCGACTCCACGGAACGCTCTGCTCGCAAGGGTCCAGGGTTGGCTACGCACAGCGGGTGGGACCGGGCCAACTATCTACAGTTCCTGGCGGACCTGCGCCACATGGCGGCGGGTGCGTTGGGAGTGTCATCACATATGACTACGGCAGTACCATATGTCGAGGTGGATGGAGAGAACGCTGAGGCGGGGACTTGTGTTTACACAACCCCACCCATTTTCGGGTTTGGTACAGACCCTATTGTCAGGGTCACCAGCAGTGACAGCTCTGGTCAACGAGATCCAATCTCTGTGGACGAAGCAAGCCATCGTTGTGGCGTTCTCCTCCCGGTGTTCTCTGGTACCTGAGAAATCGGGAGGGGGGGGGGTGTCAGACCCATGCTGGACCTGTCCCATGGGAAGGTTCAGCATTTTTTTTGGATCGTCTCCTACCTGTTGAACACTGTCAGGTGGGGGTCTGGTTCTCCTCCATAGACCTGTAGGATGCGTTTTCGGATCTCCGATCTTCCATCTTAGGGCTTACTTACGCTTCCTTGCAGGGTTAGCGTATGAGTACCAGAGGCTGCCGTTCGGTTTTCTCTGGCTCCCCGCATCTTCACCAAGTGCGTGGAGGCCGCACTGGGGCCTCTGCGTCGTCAGGGGTTACGAAGTGTATTCTGCCCTGACGACGTTCTGGTCCTTTGCGGTCAAGGTGGATCGTCGGGTCTCGTACCAGGCAGGTCCCTACCAGCCTGGGGTTTGCTGTAGACTGGAAGTAGAGTACTCCTCTTCCCAGTCAACGGTTGGAGTGCTATGGGCATCCCTCTCAGAGCGTGTTGTCAACACGCTCGGGAGGTTCCGTCCTAGGACGGTTACGGTGCTGTCTCACGTCACGTTTTTCACCGACGCCTCCCTTGCTGGTGACGCGTCGGGCCAACGCAGTAGGGGGCAGCTGGCAAACCATGCTGCCCGGTCTGCGCTACGTTCAATGTGTTGGTATTGAAAGCGGTCCTTCTGGTCCTCAAACGGTGTTGATCAGGACGGACAATACGACGTCAGTGTCGTATATCGACAGACAGGGAGGAGTACGCTCCCCCCGTCTGCACCAGGCGGCGGGCGGCTGGCTATGGGCATCCTCCATCTGCGTGGCCTGAGGGCTCCCCACATCCCCGGCAGGGTGAATGTGGGTACAGGTGTACTGTCGCGGGGCGGTCCTCATCCTGACGGGTGGGGATTACGTCTGGACATAGCCAGGCAGGTCTGGGACCGATGCCGTGCCGCCTGGGATTCTTCCCCATACATCTGTTGGGTCAGTTGTTGGGACGGGTACGTTGAAGGGCGCAGGTTCTTGATCCTGATGGTGACACCATCCGGAATGCGCATGCTCCCTCCACTGTCGTGCTTACGCGGGCAGATGGCGTATGTTCCAAGTGTGGTGTAAGGCGGGGGGCCGGGACCCAGTCTCCTGCCCCCTGGATGCTGTCCTTAGTTACCTCCAGTCTCTCCTTGATAGACTGTCGGCTTCGACGGTGAGGGTATATGCAGCAGCTATATCCTCCTATCATGAGGTATTTGATGGGGATGTCTTGTTCAGCCACCCTCTTGTGAAGCATTTCCTGCTTGGCGCTCGACGCGTTAAGCCGGTGCAACGCTCTTTGGCTCCGAGTTGGGATCTTCAATTGGTCCTCGGTCGGTTGTCCTTGGCCCCGTTTGAGCCTCTTGAGCAAGCGCCGTTGGAACAGCTGTCGTTCAAGACCGCGTTCTTGCTGGCCGTCACCTCCGCTGAACGCGTGGGTGTGCTTTGTGCTCTCTCGGTACGACCAGAGTGCCTGTCTTTCGTTCCGATTGCGGTGCCACTCTGCGGCCTAATCCTGCCTTCGTGCCTGTAAATATCCGGAGTTCTTCCGCTCCAGGGATATTGTGGTTCAGGCGTTTCATCCGCCTCCTCACGCTAGTGAGTTAGATGCGGGCCTTCACCTGTCATGTCCGGTCCGTGCTTTGGGAATTACCTCAGCCATACTCAGGACCTCGGGGTCACCGTTCAGCTTTTTGTCTGTCACGGTGGTTCTCATGCCGGTAAGGCACTATCGAACAACGCCTGTCCCATTGGTTGTGCGAGGGCATTGCCTTCTGCTACACGTTGGCCGGGCTGGATCCCCCTGGGGGCATCAGGGCGCACTCCACTCGTGGGGTGGCTGCCTCTGCCGCTCTGCTGGGTGGGGCCTCGGTGGAGGACATCTGTGCTGCAGCTTCATGATCCTCCCTGGGCCCCTTTGTAAGGTTTTACCTCATGGACATGACCGGGGGTTCTGTCTCCCAGGCGGTTCTGGGGTCTGTGGCCTTTCCTGCTTCCCGTCCTTTGGTAGGGTAGCAGGAGTGTGTGGGTATGGGCCACAGTGTGTTAGGTCACACGTGGTTCCGCCTGTGCTGTTTGTTCAAGGGGTTCTAGTTCCCTCTTGCTCGCACTCAGGTGGAGTTGACCGCGCCCCCCCCTTCATTAGGAAGGATGGGGTGACGGGGCTCCCCAAACCCCTTGATGTGGGCTTACGGGTCCTCAGGGGGTGCATCTGGCGGGCCTCATGTCCTCTCTAACCCATATCTCGATAGGCTTTAAGAGCGGGACGCGATGGCCAAGTACGATAATATAACGTAAGGTTATGTATATAACCTAGTTATATGAGTACTGGCTAAGCGTCCCGCTCTTAAGCGGCCCTGAGTTCCCTTTTGAGGGATCTTTTACTGGAAACGGGATTTTTGGCGAGGAAGAGTGTTTGGTGACCAGGCCCACTGTCTTATAGGCTACGCCTCCATAGGGGCGGGACCCGGCAGGTGTAGGTGTACGTGTTTTTTTCATTGATGGAGTACAATAGGTACATGAGATGAGGTATATCTCGATAGGCTTTAAGAGCGGGACGCTTAGCCAGTACTCATATAACTAGGTTATATACATAACCTTACGTTAAGTGATGAGCCTTGAACCAACAAAGTTTCAAGTTTCAAGTTTCTTTAATAGTTGTCATACAGAAGTACAGAATACTTTCATACAAAATGCTTCTTACTGTTACGCTCCAGAGACTGTGCTAGACAAGATAGTATCAAATAACATAGTATAGCATGTAGTTTAGAAAAGAAAATGAGGTCACAGTGTTCGGTATAGACATATGTACAATGTTCTGAGTTACCATATAATATACAATACTATGCAGTGTACTAATGTACAGTACTATATAGTGCAAAGCAGAAATGGGATGAGGTACAATTTAGGTACAATTTACAGTAAGGTGTACGAGTTGTAGTGCAATCCTTCATCAATAAATATAAAGTGTGGGGAGTGCGTGCTACAGTGTGTTTGTTTAAAGTGGGTGTGTGCTATAAAGTGTGTGGAGTGGGTGCTACAGTGTGTTTGTTTAAAGTGAGTGTGTGCGTGTGGATGTGTGTGCTATGTGCGTTTGGTGGTTGTTGTTGTGTAGGGGAGGATCTATGGTGGTTGTTGTTGTGTAGTGTTCATTCATTGTTCGTTTAGCAGCCTGATGGCCTGGGGATAGAAGCTTCTTCTGAGTCTTTCTGTGCTCGCCTTGAGACTCCGGTATCGCTTGCCTGACCGCAGCAGTTCAAAGAGGCAGTTGTTCGGGTGACTGGAGTCTTTAATGATTCTCTTAGCCTTGCCCTTGCAACGCTTGTTGTAAATGTTCTGGAGGGTGGGGAGCCCCCCTCCAATTGTGCGTTCGGCTGAACGTGTCACTCTTTGTAGTCTGCTTCGGTCTTGTGCAGTGCTATTCCCAAACCAGGAGGTGATGTTGCCGGTCAAGATGCTCTCTATTGTACATGAGTAGAAGTTCTTAAGGATCTTCTGACTGACTTGGAACTTCCTTAGGCGCCTGAGGAAGTAGAGGCGTTGTCGTGCCTTCTTCACAACACTGTCAATGTGTGTGGTCCATGTCAAGTCCTCGGATATGTAGGCTCCGAGGTACTTAAAGCTGTTGACTCTCTCAACTGGTGCCCCGTCGATGCTGAGGGGGCTGTAGTCCTTGACCCCCGACCTCCTGAAGTCCACAATCATCTCCTTTGTTTTGCTGACGTTCAGGGAGAGGCTGTTTTCCTGGCACCATCCCGCCAGGACCTTGACCTCTTCCAGGTAGGCCCTCTCGTCGTTGGCAGAGATCAGGCCCACCACCACTGTGTCGTCAGCAAATTTGATGATTGTATTGCTACTCCGCTGAGCCACACAGTCGTGTGTGTACAGGGAGTAGAGGAGGGGACTCAGAACACAGCCCTGGGGGGCCCCTATGTTGAGGGTGATGGATGAGGAGGTGCAGTTGCCTGCTCTCACCACCTGGGGTCTGCCAGTCAGGAAGTCCAAGACCCACTGGCAGAGGTCATAGTTCAAGCCCAGGTCCCTGAGCTTGGCTATGAGTATGGAGGGGACTATGGTATTGAATTCCGAGCTGTAGTCGATGAATAGCATTCTCACATAGTTCCCCTGCCTCTTGTCCAGGTGTGATGCTGCTGTGTGCAGCACATGGGCTATGGCGTCCTCCGTGGACCTGTTGGGGCGGTATGCAAATTGCAGGGGGTCCATGTTGATGGGGAGGGAGGAGCAGATGTAGCCCTTTACTAGCTTCTCAAAGCACTTCATGGCTATGGAGGTGAGAGCTACAGGGCGGTAGTCGTTGAGGCAAGCGGGCTTGGATTTTTTGGGTACAGGGATAATAGTGGACTTCTTCAGGCAGGTGGGGATGACAGCCTGTTCTAAGGACAGGTTGAAGATGTCAGTGAATACTGGGGCCAGTTGGTCGGCACAGACTTTTAGGACGCGGCCGGGGATGCCGTCCGGACCTGCCGTCCGGACCTGCTGCCTTCCTGATATTCACTTTTTTAAAGGTCCGCCTCACCTCATGCTCTGTTACCCTGAACACTGCGCCTCCATCAGCAGCCGACCCCCCCCCCCCCCCCCCATTGCCGTGGCTTGTGAGCTGGTGTTGTTATTACCAGCATCAAACCTCGCATAGAAGGTATTGAGGTCATTTGCTAAGGAGATGTCACTGTTCAGTTTGAGGGAGGCGCCTTTGTAGTCTGTCATCGTTTTGAGTCCCTGCCACATAGCTCTAGAGTCAGCTTGTTCAAACTGGAGTTCAATTTTATCCCTGTAGCGCCGTTTGGCCTCTGACACTGTCCTCCTTACGTTGTATCGCGCTACCTTGTGGTCATTCATGTTGCCTGCCACTAGGCCGTCGTTGTATGCTTTGGTGCGCTCTCTCAGAGCTTCACGGACGGATTTGTCTACCCAGGGTTTTTGATTTGGGTAAACTCTCATTTTGGTAGTGGGGATTGTTTCTTCCACCATAGTACAAACATAGTTCAGCACTGTTTCCGTGTAGACATTAATGTTATCTGTGTCGCGGAACACATTCCAGTCTTTGCAGTGAAAGCGCAGAGTTAACTCATTCCTCGCTAACAACGAGTTTACTCGTTATTGGGAGCCGACGCTTGAACGCCAACATTAATATTTGTATTCATTATTCATCCAGGGAATGAGTCTGAGATCGCCAAAGTGCAATACCGGCCGCATCCAGCTAGACGGCGGTATCGAGCACCATTTGTAACCTTGTATCTTGGCCTGTGTAATGGCCAAATGTCTCCGGTCTCACTTTTCGTTGTTGGCCAAGTGGACCGGTTCTCCCAGTTCCATTGAAGTGCGTCAAATATCCCCGATCCATATGTTGTGGTGCGTTATGTCGTGGACCAAATAGACATCGGATGTACCAGATGGCGATCAAACAATTGGAATATTATTTTTGGAATACTCCCGATCACAGGTAAGGACTATCTGACGTCAATTTTAGCTTGATCCTGCAATGCTTTTATACCAATCGGGCTGATAAGCGTTTTTAGTGTTCAATACGAATGGCGTTACTGACAATCAAATAATCATAAACGACCCCCCCCCCCCTTTCATGGATTCATGATGAAACATAATACCTATGACATAGATGTGATTTGGGAATAGTAGCGTGTACAGGCAAGAAACGACAACGTCTATAGTAGAACTGACGTATAAGGCTATTACTCAGCCTTTACGCTATAATGATACTTATATTCACCACGGTATAACACAGGAACGTATAGATGGAAAAATTTATTATTTTTCACATGTTGAACGATAGATAGGTGATGTCAAATGGGCCATAGTATTGTATCCATAGCTATAATATAGAATATAGTTATAGCTCTACAAACAAGGTGACGCACTCCTATCTTTTAAAGCGTGGCAGTGCTAGAACAGTGCCGACTAATTCCCGGCGGTCAATGATTTAAGAAGGAGCTCAAAACAATTATTTATTGTTTATGTAATTCTCTTTCTTCCAGGATGGCTGGAAGAAGCTTGTACTATTAGTCAATGTACAATGTTATTGCAATACCCTGTTACAATGGACAATGTAAGTGCAAAACAGCCGCTGACAGCTTCAACTATAGCAAATACATCCTTCCCTTACTTCCTTACAAAACTCTCTACTTAGCACATCCCATGCACAGCGCACCAATCACAATGGTCCGTAGATCTAGAATGACCTTATCATGTTTCCTACCAGCCCCAAGCAACTGCTGCAACAGGAACACTGTGACCACCTGTCAGCGTTATGTTCTACAAGCAATGCAGCTTTCTCATGACCAGCAGAAAACCAGCAGATTTAAATGCATTGAGACACAGGTCACACACCTGCCCTTTTCACGGGTGATGGCAATTGTCTGATTCAATTGTCTGGCAGGTTCTATCTGTCACAATCATACTGTTGGGGTTCCTCATTTTGTTACAGGCTGCAAGTCAAATGAGACCAGGCCTCATTGTATTCATGTTATGTGGAGGGGGGGATCTGAAAGAGACCCTGGGAACGCTTTGGGTCCCAACTCATAGCTTAAAGATCCATTACAATGAGGTTTTAATTCAGTCATACATAGCTTTTTTGTGGAACGTTGATATAATTTGATTTGTTAACACTTTCTTTGCCAATAACGAGTATACTCGTTACTGCTCGCCATCTCTTGAGTGCCAATAACGAATATACTCTTTATTTGGTCCGTTTTTCTTTTTTTCGACTTTAATATCCTATACACTCTCACAGACCTCTGTGTTATCATTGGAATTCATTCTGAGACCCTGAGAGTGCAATGCTGGCCGAATCCTGCTAGGTGGCAGTATCGCCTACCCTTTGAAACCTTATTTCACACTGTGTGTTACATTATATATGGTCCGGGCGGAGAATTTGGACTCAGGCAAGTGAAACGCTTCATCCGAGCACCTTGGAACGCGTTGATTGACACTTCATGCATATTTTGTGCCATTTCATGTCAGGGACCCGATGGACATCAATACTGGAAATCGCGATCAGACAATTGGAATATTATTTAGTAAAGGTATGGACTATATGACATCAAGCCTACTTTGATCCAACAATGAATTCACATCAATCGCAACAATCAACGTATGTAGTATTCAAAACGTATGCCGTTGCTGACGATCAGAGCATAAAAAAATGACCTTTGATGCATTCATGATGAAACATAATACCTATTATATACCTTTGATTTGGAAATAGTAACATGTCCAGGCGAGCAACACAAACGCCTTTAGCTAAATTCACATAGCGATCCATAACGCAGCTTCCAGGAATTTGCCCGGATCACTCTGAAACTATACAATATTCACCACAGGATAACACGCCAACGTATACATGAAAAAAATTACTCTTTTTAACATGTTGGATGAGAGATAGTGACTGTCAAATGAGCCATAGTATTGTTTCCATAGCTATAATATAGAATATAGATATAGCTCTGCAAACATTGTGACGCACAGTGAAAATGCCTATATTTTAGCATGGCCCATTGACAGGATGAGGATAATAGCTGGCGCTGAATGAGTTTTAGTGTTTTAGTGCACCCTCTCTCAACACAGGGGCATGGCCTTCTGTTCATTGAAAGGATTTGTCAAGTTAATATAATAATACATGAAGCTTTCAAATGTAAACAAATCCATGAGCCCAGTATGATCGGTTGCTATGGGAGATTAACATTAGCTAACCTGTGCTGGCAATAATTAAATTGTCACAGTTGCTGTGGATGTTTTTGAACGACTAAAATTAACTCAATTGTAGAAAGCTAGTTTCATTACTTGTTTGTGGGCTAGCAAGCTGATAACCTTTACAACCACTGACAACTGACTGATGGGCCAATCAGGGTAACCTGAGTATATTCATACAATATTACAAATGAAGCAGAATAGATACAATTTCTAAAATGGCTTAATTCTGTTATCCAGGGGGATCGTGATCAAATGCTTTAGTCATAATTTTCACAACCGTTTTGGGTCATAATGTCAACACACTGTTAACAAATGCAACAAAGATTGAAAAACAAGATTTTCATTGTACTGAACTAAACTCTCGTCAGATCTATCACGAACTGGGAGACTTTACAAAATGACTCTGGAAAACATCTATACTGACTCAGCATTTGTCCACTGAGGCATTAAGACAGAGAGAGAGAGACACGGAGACGGAGAGAGCTAGAGAGGCAGAAGTTAAGGCATGCAACAGATTAAAAAACCCGAGGCCAGGCGGGGAGGAGAAGTTTTCCATTTTATTTTTCATTTTCATTATCTGGCCAGTGAAAGTATAAATGCCAGGAGGTTTAGAGAAATTACATCGGCTCTCGCCTTGCCTGGCCCCACTGCTTATCCCCTCGTCTACCTCTCCGCTCACCTCCCTCCCTCCCTCTCTCTGTCGCTCTCTCTCCCTCTCACACACTCTTTCCTTCTTTCTCCCTCTGTCTCTTTCCATCGTCCCTTCTCTTACCATCTTCACCTCCCTCCGTCTCTTCATCCCCCATCCCACAACCCACCCTCCCTCCCCTCTTTTGGCCACTGCGTGCCTCTCACCACCACACCCCATGACCGGCCGGCATTCCCCATTCGGCTCACGGTGGATCAGCAGGACAGCCGGGGGCGCGGTCGAGCCAGAGCCAGGGCCCAGAGTGTGGAGCAGTGTTTTAAGAAGGACCTCCTAATCCCAGAGATCTATTACAGATAGCAGGGCTAACACAGGCGACAGAGATCAGAGGGGGCAGATACTGACTGTATTGATTGGCCCTCTCATCCCGCGGCCGGCCCGGCTGCTTGCCTGTGTAATGGAACGCTATAATGAATTCCAGCCAGTATGCCAGCAGCTCTAAATGCGTAAGGACTGGGCTGAACTAGCGGTCCTGTAGAGCCAGGTGTGGAGAGGAGAGAGGAGGAGTGAAAGAGTGCACCGTGGTGTTTCACTTTAAAGGGAGGTTAACACCCCGGCTTATCCTCCCTAAATATATGTTGGCCCAATGTGGCCCAATTCTGTTGTGAGGGAAGAGTGCTCTGTGTTCGGGGCCCAGCAGCGGGTGATTTGCCTGTTGTAATGTCGTGAACTTGGTGTTTTAGTGAGGCACTTGTTAGGGATTTTTCTTTGGTGGTCACATTTTGGCTGTTTCCAGGTGCCAGGAACAGGAACCAGCTGGACTAGGCAACCGGCAGTACAGTCCAAGGCCAATTCATTTTGCGCTTACGGTAGCTTAAAAATCCACATGCCAAGTTCCTTAATTTTTTGGAAGCTGAGTAACATTTGAAGTGGCTTATGGCTCATTTGAAGTGGTACTTGAAATTAAAATAAACATGAAGCCCCAAATAAACTGGCATTTTGAAATTAGGATTAATGATCGCATGACCATTCTAAAGCGGTGCGCGATACCATTGATGATCTATTTGTGAACGTGTCACACTTTTAGTAAGTGTGACCAACGTAAGTGGATTAACGTAAAGGTACAACATGTCATAAATGTGTCGAAGAAATGTGTTAAATGTGTTGTGTTGAGTAGAGACAATGATTAAACATGTTGATTAAATTGCGTAATGACAGATATGCCATCATTGACACTGAGACAGGAGATCTCAGAAAACACATTAAATGTTTCATGTAATTTAACCATTTATTTTCATAAGTGCTTCAGTTATGTGGGGAGACAGACAGTAATATGCTTATGATTGCAGTCAAAACACAAACATTCCTTTGGGAGTTTCTTATTCATCTTGCCTTTTTATCTTGAACTAACTTTTATTTTCACAACCATTTTCAATTCCAATCTAGTAATCTAGTTTTTAGTCTAGAAAATCATTGAGAGTTCAACTATAAGTTTTAGCATGGTGTTATTCACTGTCAAAGATGCAAAGAAAAATCATAATTCATATTCTCCTTTGTTTCATCACAATTTAAGCAAGTCTAGTAATAGACACAATATTTCTGACACTGGGAATACATTCCATGAGATCCATAGATGTCCCTAGATACCAAGAACATGCAAATGGTCCTTGTAGAAGTGGAGCAATCTTCCATTTACTTAGGTATATATTTTAGGCAGATTTTCAGAAAATAGGGCTCGGGCCTTAGAGTCCCAAGCTTGACATACTGTATCCTTACATCAGCGTGCAAAAGTCATCATAATGTTAACATACTGTAGGATATTCTTGTATTAAAGCATGATTGCAGTCAATAAAAGGTAACCTCCCTAACAGACAGACCTCTTCACTCTGAAACCAGGAGTGTGTGTATTTCTTCACCAATTTACATAGACCTCTCAAGGGACTGTAACGTTTTTGGGTCTTTTACTCTCTCTAGGAGTAAAATCTCCTAGCGCCACCGTGGAGTATTTCACCCTCTCTATTCTTCCAGGTTGTCCTGATTGCTGATTGACGCCTGCTGTGTGTTTGACTCTCTTTATAATGGCCTTGTGTTTATTCTCTCATTTGTCAGTTATATTATTGTATAGCTTACGCTCTGCTCTCTAGTGGAACTATCCCTTTATCCAAACTAACAATGAAAAATGTTTCTCCACATGTACACACCCATCCGCCTGGCCACACCCACATCCGCTCCTCTACATAAGCAGGGTCGTGGCCACACTAACAGCTCTTTCCCTATTTTCACCACCGTAAAGTGCCTGTATACACCACTTTAAGTTTAGTGCCGAAATAGTTGTTGGAAAGGAGCTACGTTGACAATTGTATCTTTGTTTTTTTCTCTCTCGCAATTTTACGAAAAAAACGAAGAGATAATGTCTTCACCGTCGGAGGGTCTAGACCAGGGGTCTCAAACTCAATTTACCTGGGGGCCGCTGGAGGTAGAGTCTGGGTGAGGCTGGGCCGCATCAAATATTCCACAAAAAAAGGTGTAATGGCAGAATTTCTTCTGAGTTTCGTTTACCATTTCGTTTGCAGTGCGTGCAGCAAAAAAGTTTCACACTCGTGTCCAATGGCTAATACAAATCTGTATCCACAGTTATGATGTACACTCACGGACTCCAGGATTAAGTTTGAAGGTTCTTTACTTTCTTTGGGCAGTCACACAATATACAACATCATTCTTCAACAGGATATAGATCGAATTAGGATCGGTGGACTTCGTTTTGGACTACGGTCAAAAAGTTATGTGCTTCTATACTGCATGGGCACTGTCTCACTATTAACTAGGCACTTCAAGTTCACTGCATATAAAGACTCTCGCACATGCGCAGTAGTAACACATCTAACGTACATGTAATGTTAATTCTTAGAAATAATTCGCAACTAAACTATAAATATGGCTTATAGCATACCACAGCATTACAAATTAAACTACTGCTCGTTTTCTAAATATATAGAATACAAATATATTCAAAATATAAACTTTCAAGGTTTGGCTCTTACATTCCGGCCTCTAATTGGAAGACAAGCAGGCTGCCAATTACTCAATAAACAAACTAGAGCCAACGTAAATTTCAAAAATAAAGCATTATCCTATATGCTAATCAAATTCTAGCGTGAATGTAATGAACGTACAAAGGATACGTAGATCAAAGTTCTTTTGTTTAACTGTCCTTCTCATAGATGAGACACAGCTTGTCGACAGGTCTTTCAAGGGTGTTCGTCTTCGTCTTGACCAGCACACGCCTCACAAGTCCGTTTGCATCGGGAATGATCTGAGCGACTCTTCCCAGCAACCATGAGCTCCGTGGCGCTGATTCATCCAAGATCATGACGACATCTCCAATTGACAGATTCTTCTTGATCTGGGTCCATCGCTGACGCTCTTGCAACTGGGGAAGGAACTCACGCACCCATCGCTTCCAGAATAAGTCGGCGAGATATTGTATCTGCTTCCATCTTCTGCGTGCGTATGAATCCTCCTTGCTGAACAGTCCAGGCGGCATGACTGGCTGCTTCTTCATCAGTAGTAAGTGGTTAGGGGTCAATGCTTCGAGGTCTGAAGGGTCGTCTGTTGTTGTTGTGAGTGGTCTGTCATTTAGTATGTATTCCACTTCACACAGCAATGTGTGTAGACACTCATCACTGACTGTTTGTTCCTTCAGCACAGATCTCATTACTTTCCTTACAGATCGGATCTGTCTCTCCCAGACTCCTCCAAAATGTGAGCCTGCAGGTGGGTTGAAAACCCATTTGATTCCTCTTTGCATCAGTGCATCTTGAATCTTTGTTTGATTCCACTGCTGAATCGACTCTCGCAGCTCACGCTCAGCGGCTACGAAATTTGTCCCATTGTCTGAGCGCATAATTGCTACTTGTCCTCTCCTGCACAGAAAACGACGGATTGCATTCACACACGAGTCAGTGTCAAGCGAGTGCGCTACTTCAAGGTGTACTGCTCGCGTAGTGAGACAGGTAAACAGGACGCCATATCTCTTCACAGTGCTGCGGCCCTGCTTCACGTCAAACGGACCAAAGTAATCCACCCCTACGTTAGTGAAAGGGGGCTTGTCAGGTTCCAGCCTGTCTGGAGGCAAATTTGCCATCTTTTGTCCGAGGGTCTTGCCTTTGACTTTTCTGCAGACCACACATCTTGACAAGAACTTCCTCACCATTGAGTTCGCTGAGGGGATCCAATACCTTTGACGCAAACGTGAGAGCATATAGTTTCTTCCACAGTGTCCGATTTTCTCATGAGTGTCTCTCAGAATCAGTGTAGTGACGTGCGAATCCTTTGGGATGATGACCGGATGCTTCACATGCTCCGGCATAGCAGATGCACAGAGACGGCCTCCGACCCTCAGAACTCCATCCTGGATCACTGGGTCAAGCTTTGTTAGATGACTGCTCTTCTTCACGTTGCTTCCTTTCTCCAGCATGAGTACTTCTTCAGGGAAATGCTTGGTTTGAGTGAATCTGATGATCTCCATCTCAGCTCTCGTTAGACATTCAACTGTCAAGGTGCCCACGTCTGGCATCATCTTGTTGTCGTTCTGGTTGTCATTTCTTGTTTGACGATCGGGATCTGTTTGTAGATCTGTCTTCTTCTTCCTACAGCGCTGTAGCAGCATATCCTTCAGTCGGAGAATCCAGGCGACGGCTCTTTTCAATCTGTACCAGCTGGAATAGTGGTTGATAGCAGCTTGTTCACAGCGTCTGTGTCTTCGACTGCGTGTGTAAGGTGTACGTGTCTCACCTCGCTGTCGTCCTCTTCGACCTTCATCTCGGCAGGTCTGTCCGGCCATTGACTCTCTGGTTCTCGAAGGAAAGCTGGACCATGAAACCAGCTAGGGCTCTCCATGAACTTGGTAGGTGTAAGCCCCCTGGAAGCACAGTCGGAAGGGTTGATTGAGGTATTGACATACTTCCATTGGTGCGCCTTCGTTGCATCTCTGATGGTGGCGACACGGTTGGCAACGAAGGTCTTGAAACGCAGTGTTTCATTCTCTATATATCTCAACACGGTTGTGCTGTCAGTCCAGAATGTCGAGTCATGAAGGTCCATCTGGAGCTCTCGTCTCAACATCTTGTCAGTGTTCACGGCCACTACCGCTGCTGTCAATTCCATTCGTGGAATAGTAGTTTGCTTTGTTGGAGCAACACAGGCTCGTCCCATCATGAAGGCGCAGTGAACCTGTCCATTGCCGCTTGTCAGTCTGAGGTAGGAGACTGTCCCGTATCCATTTTCAGACGCGTCAGAAAAGTGATGAAGCTGTGCTTCTGCAACAGGTCCGAAGTCCACTGGTCTTACACATCTGGTCACACCCACTTCTGACAGTTGGTGAAGCTCTTGCAGCCACGTTGTCCATTTTTGGGCACATTTTTTAGGAATTTCGTCGTCCCATGCAAGCCTTTCTTTGCACAGCTGCTGCATGAGCATCTTTGCAGGGAGGATTGCTGGGGCAAGGAAACCCAGAGGGTCGTAGATAGAGCTGGTTACTGAAAGGATTCCTCGTCTGGTGACGGGTCTGTCTTTAAGATTGATCCTGAACTTGAATGAGTCGGACTCGATGCACCACAACACTCCTAAGACCCTTTCCACAGGGAGAGCATCGTTGGTCAGATCCAGGTCTCTCAGTTCGTTTGCTCTTTCGTTGTCTGGGACAGACGCAAGCAGCCTGCGACTGTTACTTGTCCATTTGGTCAGGTGAAAACCTCCATCGGCGCACAATGCGGTGAGGTCTGCTCGTAGGGCGATAGCTTGAGTTTCGTTGGAGACCGACTTTAGACAGTCGTCTACATAAAAGTTCTTGAGAACTGTGTCTACAGCCTCAGGTGGAGCCTTGCTCCTATTCTCTTGTGCTGTCCTCTGTAGAGCAAATGTGGCGCAGCTGGGTGAGGAGGTCGCACCGAAGAGGTGCACAACCATCTTGTACTCAGCAATGTCCTGGGTGATGTCTCCCTCGGGCCACCACAGGAAGCGCAAGAGATCGGTGTCTTCATCAGGCACGCGCACTTGGTAGTACATCTTTTCGATGTCAGCCATCATGGCGACCGGCTCCTGTCTGAAGCGAGTCAACACTCCGACCAGGGTGTTCGTTAGGTCTGGTCCTTGTAGAAGCTCACTGTTCAATGAGACTCCTTGGTAGCTGGCGCCACAGTCAAACACCACACGAATCCTTTTCTTCTGTGGGTGGAAGACTCCATGATGGGGAAGGTACCATACTTTTCCATCCTGACGACTTAACAGTCTTGTTGGTACTTTCACTGCATATCCTGCGTTAATCATGTCACACATGAAGCTGGTGTACTCTGCATGGAACTCAGGATTCCTCTTCAGCTTGGTCTTGAGGTTTAGTGCTCGCTGCATAGCAGCACTTCGATTGTTTGACATTTGGACACTCGCTCTCTTCAGCGGAAGATTTATGTAGTAATGTCCATCCACATAGCGTGCAGAGCCTGACACAAAGTCCATGAAACGATGGTCCTCTTGTGACATCTCTAACTTGTCATCACAGTTTCGTTCGGGAAAGTCATGGTTATATTGCTGGAGAAGAAGCCGTTCTATATCATCAGTCTCGACAGCAATTCTGTTCACTGCAGCACTTGATTGTTCACCGTCACATGCTGTAGTGTCCGTTGGCTCTTCCAGTGGACCGTTCAGAATCCACCCAAGAGCAGTTTTGACCGCATATGGTCCGTTTGCTTGGCTGTGGATCACTTTCCATGGCTCTAGCAGCTTGTGTTCTCTTGTTCCAATGAGAAGCTCCACTTCGGCGTTGATGCGTGGCAACCTGACTTCGTTGAGGTACGGCCATTTGTCAACATCCTTTTGTTGTGGAACGTTCTTCACGGAGACGGGGATGTTCCTCTGTGTGAACACCTTGGACAGTTCAATGAAGTTATTCTCCTCTAACCCACTAACTTCCAAGTCAGTGAGGATGTAACTCTCCACTCACTTCTTTGCATTGATGGTGCTTAGCACTAGCTCCGTCTTTCTGCCTTGAATGTTCAATCGCTCTGCCAGTGTCTCTGTACAAAACGTTGCAGAGCTGCCTGGGTCCATGAATGCATAGACCTCCACAGCTTTGTTGCTTTTCTTGTTCTTTACTCTGACTGGCACTATGGCGAGCACGCAGTTGTCTCCGGCCCCAGTGCAGGCACTTAACACTTTGTTTTCCTCTGTACTGGCTTGGGAGGCGGGTTCATCTTCTTTTGAGGCAACTTCTGTTGTCTTCTCCTTTGCACCTTTGTCTTGCCTTGCAAAATGTAGCATGCTGGGATGCTTCATGGAACAGTGTTCACATGTCATTTTCTTTTTACACTCCTTGCTAAGGTGGCCTTTCACCAGGCAGCCGAAACAGAAGCCGTTCCTCTTCAGAAACTCCACTCTTTCCTTATGTGGTTTGTCTCTTAGCTTGCGACATTCTTCCAGGGTGTGACCTTTCTCACAGAACACACATGGCTTTGTAAAGGCACGGTTGAAGTATGTAGCATCCTTTGATTTTGATGATTCACCTTTTTCATCATCCACTTGTTCAGCACTGGTAGCGAAGCTGCTTCCCCTTTTAGCTTCTCTTTGATCTTTCTTTCCGTGCTGAGGTTTCTTTGTATCTTTCTTGTCCGCTGTTGCAGAGTCGAGATCTCCAAAGAGAGGGTCAGATGTGATCTTTGCTTGGCGATCTACGAAGCTCACCAGATCTGTAAACTTGGCTCGCCTCCGACGGCGTTCTTGAAGGTCATATGCATGAACTCTCCATCTCTCTCTCATCTTGAATGGCAGCTTAGCAACAACCGCCCTCATGGTCGTCGGATTGTCCATCTCTTCCATGTAATCGACATCTTCCATAGCGTTGCGACAGCTCACAAGAAACACTGAAAAAGCGCTGAGGGCTTTCCCATCCTCTGACTTTATCAACGGCCACTTGCAAGCCTTGTTGATCAAAGAGTCTGCGATCTTCAGCGGGTCTCCGTAACGTTCATGAAGCAGTCTCACTGCCTCTGCATATCCACGCACTGCAGTCATATGGTGGCAGCTCTTCACGAGGTCCTGTGGTTCCCCTCTGGTGTACTGCTCTAAGAAGTACAGTTTGTCAGCGCTGCTGTCGGCTCGTGCATCAATAGCATGATTGAAAGCTCTCATGAAGGATCTGAACTCTAATGGTTCTCCACTGAACACTGGCACGTCTCTTTGTGGCAAACGAGAGAGCTCCTGGTTCTTTGCGAGCATTTCAGCGAGGTCTGTCTGTCGCTGCATGAGCCGATACATTTCTCTAGCACTGTCCATCAGGCCACGTGAGCGGATCGGCGCGGCCGAGAAATCCGCTCTTCGCTCTTTAAAGCTTGGTCCGCTCCGCTAATCGCTCATGTTGACCCCGCCCCCAAGTCGCTCTCCGCTCGCTCCCCGCTCACCTTGAATCGAGCGCTCCCCACTCCCCGCGCCAGATCGCTCAGCAGTTTTATTTTTTTTTGGAGCATGGTGTAAATTAGCTCAAACTACAACAGTCTACACCCCCTGGGCCCCTTAACAATTGTTTGTATTGAGCCGCATTGTAATTGTAGCCATTCTGCAATGTTAAATAACGTTGTTTATCCATTCACTAGTTCTATTAAGCGATGATAGGCTAGCCGAGCCACAATGCTATGGTCGCTGCCATTAACGTTAGCATGTAAGCTAACGTCAACAACAATGGCGTCGATACTTTTTCTAACTGGAGTGAGTGTGGGCGTCTCTACAGTGACAAAGCCTGAACAGGCTAGCCTATCACAGGTTCACCCTTCTCATTGGTTGAAAATGGCCTTCATGTTTGTACATCGCCATCTGTTGCTTTGGCATTGTACTGCATGTATATATTACATCAGTGTTAAACCACTGTGAGCGGCCTGGAGTGGATTGGAGCGGAGGAGAACTCTCGCTCCGGACGTCGCGCCGACTCATTTTAAAACCCACTCCTCGCTCACGTCAAAACCGGCCGCTCCGCGCCCCGCGCCGCTCACGCTCCGATCCGCTCACATGCACTGCTGTCCATTTGTTGCGGACTGTCATCGTGTAGTTGATGATCATCACATTGTTCTGTATCAGGTCTCAGATGAGTATGTTTTTGCTTGGCAGTACTTTTCACTGGAAATGTGGACATTTCTTTCTTTTGTGGCTTGGCGGGTTGGGAGCCACTCGTGCGGCCATACCCAGCTCCAGACTCCGATTTTACCTGGCGCAGCGTAGTCGACACGCGTTTGTTCCTGCTCACATTGCTCCGCTGTTCCTCACATTCCTGATACACTTTGATCTTTGCATTGGATACTGCTAGAGCTGTATTGATCTCTAACTGTTCCCGTTCAGCTTTAAGCTTTGCTTCTTTTTTGTCTAATGCCTGCATTTCTGTCAGGGCTGTCTTCTGTGCCATGAGGGCAGCTCTGGTTGCTTCTTCTTTAATGCGTGCTGAACTTGTAGTAGAAGCACCTGTGGCTGCATTAGACACACTGTCCTTACTTGTCACCTCATTGTTACATATTGCAGCCTGAATCCATTCTTGTATCTTTGTGATAAATTGTTCACATTTATCTGCTTTAGGCTGAAACCACAGGTCTTGATCAGCATTCTTTTCTTCTTTATCACTGAGATATAACAGCACCAGGTGATTAACGTGTGTAAATTCTTGATAGAATGTGTCATACATTCTTATTTCCCTTTGCACAATAGTTATATCAGGGGCTTGTTCCTCTTCATTTGCCAGAAGACTTTCTATTTCGTTTGACTTTGCAGTTAATTGTCCTAGCTTGCATCTTCTGGCTTTTATAAGCCCAGTCAGCTTGTCCTCTAATCCCTTGGGTGTTAGCTCCCTCTTGCGGACCTTTTGTGTAACTGCACCCTCTGGCTCAGGCTCCGTGAGTTTCGCTGCAGTTTCACCGTCCATCTTGGTTGTTATTGATGCGAAGATACACCGTGAGAAGAGAACGGTACTGATTTAACTCTTTGAGTTATATTCTTCTTCAGGTGTCACATGAGACACTAGACACTTTTCTTTATTCAGTTGACATGCACAATGTTCTTATTTGTTTAGTTTTTGCAACGTCGTCATCCAGCTTAGCTCAGCAAAGTAACGTTAGATTCTAAAGCTGACGTCACGTCACGAGTCCACATGCTGATCGTTGCTAGCTCCTGCTTTCGTCGTCAACGATGGGCTTCTTTAACTAACTCTTCCAATAGCCAGTTTATTTTCTTGATAACGATGTCAATAGCAATATTTCCTCTTGGTTAGACAACTTTTTGACTAATGTAATGGCAGAATTTCTTCGGAGTTTCGTTTACCATTTCGTTTTCAGTGCGTGCAGCAAAAAAGTTTCACACTCGTGTCCAATGGCTAATACAAATCTGTATCCACAGTTATGATGTACACTCACGGACTCCAGGATTAAGTTTGAAGGTTCTTTACTTTCTTTGGGCAGTCACACAATATACAACATCATTCTTCAACAGGATATAGATCGAATTAGGATCGGTGGACTTCGTTTTGGACTACGGTCAAAAAGTTATGTGCTTCTATACTGCATGGGCACTGTCTCACTACTAACTAGGCACTTCAAGTTCACTGCATATAAAGACTCTCGCACATGCGCAGTAGTAACACATCTAACGTACATGTAATGTTAATTCTTAGAAATAATTCGCAACTAAACTATAAATATGGCTTATAGCATACCACAGCATTACAAATTAAACTACTGCTCGTTTTCTAAATATATAGAATACAAATATATTCAAAATATAAACTTTCAAGGTTTGGCTCTTACAAAAGGGTTTCAAGTATTCCAAAAAAAAAGTACAACTGATCCAATCGTCTCAATCTTTAGCAATAACAATTCAGAATATGAACAGTTCTTCAGAACATGAACGGTTCTTCAGAACATAGGCTTCTCAGTGGTGTCAGTGGACTCATCCACAGCTATGGAAATGCACTGTGCATTTTTTTTATTCTATCACAAAGCTGTTTATTCTGGTTGCTGTGCGATCTGAGGGGGATTTGCTTTTGTTTGCCTTCAAACATGGTCTCCATGACTTCAGTCATACATTATTTTATTATGTATTAGGGATGCTCGATATTGGCTTTTTTACCGATACCGATATTCCGATATTGTCCAACTCCAATTTCCGATACCGATACCGATACCGATATCAACCGATACCGATATATGCAGGGTTTCCCCCCCAAAAAACGGAATAATTTCAGGTAACTAATAATTTCACTGGATGCATTCAAAAGGCTTTCTAAATGTAAGCATTATCTGTGCAAAATATGATCATTAAAAAAGTAAAAATGAACATTTTAAACCAACATGCATACTTTTGACAATAAATAAAATAAGAATTGGTTCTTACTTGCTTGCCTGGGTAAATAAAGGTTAAATAAATGTTAAAAAAAAAAAAAAAAAAAAAAAAAAAAATTTTTACCGATACCGATATTTTCCGATATCACATTTTACTGCCGATATCGGCCGATAATATCGGTCGGCCGATAATATCGGACATCCCTATTATGTATGCATCAGAGAGAGAGAATGGTTTCTTGCCACTGAGTGAGGACTTGGTATCTGTATGTCATATATGTCCTGATGAATTGAAAATGGGGGACCCTGATGTAAACAAGATGAAAGTCTTTCTCTGGTCTGCATCCCCTTAACAATTGTGTGTATTGAGCTGTACTGTATTGTACCCATTCTGCAATCTGTTAATACAGTTTTCAATCAATCAATCAATACACGTCAATTCTAGCCTCCGATCCCATGACGTCATTTATCTCCTGCGGAGTGAGGATTATAAAATGAACGTGTTTTAGAGTGTGATGCTGTTTGTCATTTTAACAGCAGATACACATTCTTAAATTCCATTGTCCCCGACAGAGCGTGTGACGGGGAGCTCGGACGGGATGTGTTTTGCTTGGTGTTATTATAGCATTAGCTGAAAAGCTAGCGTTAGCTACGTTACATCAAATCAGATGATGGCCTGTCCTTTCTCCAGGACCTGACACTCTGTCCGTCTATCAACAATAATGCACCCACGGTGAATCGTATTTAAGTCAAGTAGCTACTGACTAGCGTTAGCTGACTAACGTTATCAAATGTCAATGTGAAAACCTTGCGGGGAAGACGAGCTAGGTCAGCTAGCTTAGCTTGACAACGGTCCCGTGGCTAAAGTTGGTGCTATTCATAATCCAGCAATAATGGCTGCAGACCTGCAAGCAAAGTACAGCAAGTTCCAAGTGCCAAAGGATAAGAGTCTCTGAGGCGGAGTCTCAAAAGAGAATGTTGAATATTTATTTTGCATCGAAAATCACAACATTCGAACGTCACTACTAGCCAGAGTCTCTGCGAGTCTCTGCGACTGCTACAGAGTGCAACACCGTCTAATGTCCGTGCGGATCATTGGAGTAGGGTATATCTGCAGTGCCGCAGCCCCATAAAACGTCCAACTCTCGCGCAACGACTCAGCAAACAGTTGCGTGCGGGCCGCATTAACACTACACTTTGATGTCAAGTAGGGGGCCGCAAAATATCATCCCGCGGGCCGCAAATGGCCCGCGGGCCGCGAGGTTGAGACCCCTGGTCTAGACGCTTGCCAAGTTACCCTCCACCAGCGCTTCACTATCGCCGCGTCCTCCGTGCGTCGTGGGGCGTCTCTGGCTCCGCGGTCGTGGCAGCCAGGTACGCCTGGGCGGCGCCCGGTGGTGAGTTTGCCTCGCAGAGGGGCCTTGGAGCCTCCATCTCCTGTGAGATGGCCGGGTTCCGGCCCTGGTTACATCGCCAGTGGACAGTCGGCCGATAGGCCGACAGCTCCTCTGGTGGCCGAGGATTTGCGTCGCAGACTCTTTGACTCGGCTCTCTCTCATCGTAAGGCGGCGAGCAGCAGGGGCGAACGGCCTGGTTTTAGTGTTGCGCTGGAGCCGGACGAGAGTTCTCTTGCCGTACGTGAGGGACGCGAGTGACGTGGAGGGAGGTATGCAAGGGGAGTTGCTTGCCTTGTTCCCCGAACTCATGGCGGCGGCCGCAGCCGCTAATGGCGTGGCGTTGCCGCAGCCACTGCCGGCACCTGTTCCTGATGACATGATACGTCATCTCTGGCAACGTCGTCCTGTGAGAGAGACGGGCATTGTCTGCCCGTTCTTCCCAGCAATGGAGGCCTACGTGGCACAGGGACAGGTAATCTCCCGCATCATTGGCCTTACCCCCGCCTACGTGCCAGTCACGCGGGTGGTGGGTTTGGTCCAGGGACTTAAGGACGGGGTGCCTCGAATTGATAGCCTCATCCATACTTTGTCCCGAAATGGTGTGGGAGCCGTTAAGAAAGCCGGTTCCCCAGGGGAAATCAGCTAGGCAGTTGGCTAACTGGAGTGACCAGGTGTACATCGCCACCACTCAGAGCCTAGCTGCGACCTCCAACATCACGCAGCTAGCATGCTACATGTCGGGGCTGATGGCGGGCGGGTCGGTATTGGATGACTATCAATGGTACCTTCACGCCCAGGCGGCTGGAGCCATCCTGCACCTAACCCAGCTGCAGGCGATAGCCGCCGGGAAGGAGCGCGCCCTGGCCACTCTATCCCAGCGGCATCTTTGGCTGGAGCAGGCGCGGGTGCCGGAACAGAGGAGGATTCCGCTGCTCACGGCCCCCCTTTCCGATGCTGGATTATTCGGGTCGGCCATGCAGCAGATGACGGCAGCCTGCAGGGAGATGGAGGAGGAGCGCTGTTTTCCCCCACGGGGAGCCGGCCAGGAGGAACGGTTCTGGGGAGCCTGGTCACGATGATCCCTACCGTTCCCTCCGGGCATGCGGCGACTGGCTGCAGCGGTCGAGGCACTCCCTCCACTCCTGGCCTTCTTCGCCAAAGGCCCAGCAGCGGCGGCGGTGGTGGCGGAGGCAACGGTCGCGGTCCTTTGCCGGCGTTGCTTCTTCCGGACATCACCGGTGGCATGGGGCTTTGGGCGCTCCGTGTTCCAGCCCCATTTCCATAACATGGGTCAAATAAACTACCCATTTGAAGGGTCAAAATAACCCAACCTCCAAGTTGATTTGACCCCATATTGGGTTATACCAATGACCCATTTTAAGGGTCAAAATAACCCACCCTCCAAGTTGATTTGACCCCATATTGGGTTATACCAATGACCCATTTTAATGGTAAAAATAACCCAACCTCCAAGTTGATTTGACCCCATCGAAACCATTTAAATTACAGAGATCTACCAGACAGGGATGTCCGATTTCTCCTTTGCTATTTTTATTCGCAATCGAACCATTAGCAATGACGATTAGACAGGACCCGGGAATCACAGGGATGAGAATAGGGAGAATGGAGCATCGCCTATTGCTTTTCGCGGACGATATAATACTATACTTAACAAAATTAGATACTTCAATTAGAAATGCTAACGAAATACTAGATAAATTTGGAGTATTTTCAGGATATAAAACGAATCAAAATAAAAGCGCACTTATGTTACTTAATAAAAGAGAAAGGGAAAAAGCGCCGGTACACGCGCAGTTTGCGAGCTCCCCCAAAGGGTTTACTTACTTAGGGATAAAGATAACCCCGGAGATTAAAGACTTAGTACAAAATAACTACGATCTAATAATGACAGATGTAGAAAATAGCCTTGAAAGATGGAGCAAATTACCAATATCGATGATAGGCAGAGTGAATATTATTAAAATGACTATATTGCCTAAATTCCTATACCTATTCCAGTCAATCCCAATGCCCTTACCGGAAACCTTCTTTCGGAGATGGAAAACGATGTTCATACGTTTCATATGGAACAATAAAAAACCCAGGTTGAGACTGACACTCCTTTACCTCCAGACAGAGGAGGGCTTAGACTTCCGGATATGAGGCTTTATTACTGGGCGGCACAGCTCAGGTGTGAGGAGAAGGGTTTTTGCGGAGCCCAATAGCAAACACAGGAGGAGAGAGAATGGAGCGGTTTAGGGTGCTTTAATTGTTCTCCCCAAGCAGACAGGAATCACATTCAGAAATGTACAACAGACAGGGATGAATGTTCTTGGGGTTAGTACAGGTGCATTCCTTGTGCAGTGCGGGAGAATGTTGTTAAGCAGGTGCACTCCTTGTGCAGTGCGGGAGAATGTTCTTTAAGCAGGTGCACTCCTTGTGCAGTGCGGGAGGACGTAGACACCGGCTGTGTCGGGGGTGAGAGCAGGAACTCCGTAGTCAAGCTCCAGGGGGTCCAGACGGGCTCGCTGGAACGGAGGTCCTTGGGCACAAGAGAGGGAAGGTTAGAACAGGGAATACTAACGTGAGAGTGTCTAGCAGGTCTTCGGACTGAAGGGTCGTACCTAGGTAGGCAGTTTAACACTGCGACGAGGGACGACAGGATCCGCCAGGTGATATAGGAGCTGCCTGATGAGGGAATCCCTCACAGCCGCGCTGATTGATGTTCATCTGGCAGCGTGGGAACGCTCCAGCAGGAAGCTGCCCCTATATGGGCGCGGCAGGATGAGGGCAGAGGAAGACCGTGACATCAGGACAGCAATGTTCTACTTTCAATATGCAGATATACCAGCGTGGATGGAGATAGAAAAAGAAGAGACAAAGATCACACTAAATACATATATGTATTCGCGACAGAGCAGCTTAGCACAAAGCGCACTTACACTCAGTGATGTACCTGAACGCGTTCAATGAACGATCGTTCATGAACGCGTTCGTATTTTGGGCGAACATGAACTGAACGTACTGTATATCCGCTAAATGAACGTAATTGAGAACGCGTTCATTCTCAGCGTTGTGTAACGGAGTTCAAAAGTGCGTTCATTCTCAGCACTCTGTTATAACGGCGTTCAAAGATGTGCCAGATTTCATATGCATTTCAGCCGAAAACCCAGTTAAAACACACTGTAAACAGGCTTCAAAATTATGTGGAAAACCAACCGATATGGCAACGCGCCTGTCACCCCCTGCTACGTCATCAGACTCATCACAACAACAGTGGACCAGCTGAATCTGCGCGAGCAGAAGCCGAGAGCTGCGCAGCAGCAGGTCGAGAGCAGCACTCACTCAGAGAACTCTACCTCTAGACGTCGGCGTTTGAGCATTTAAAAGAGTTTAACGTTAAAGTCAGTACTGACTCAGACGGAAACAATCTAACGTTTGTCTGTAAACTTTGTCCACCCGGTTTGAAGAAGCAAGTCCGTACATCGACGCGACGACGTCGACAGCAACATTGAGAATATGCAAACGTCCTGTTTTAGTTTTCACAATAAAGACAATTCAAGCAAAGTTGTTCCTCATGTTTTTGAAAATATACTGTAGAGATGAAAGCTGCAGCTGCTACTATAGTGTGGACTGAATGCGCGGCGGCAAAGCGTTATGGAAATGCCAGTATTCCGATTGCTGTCTGTGGTTCAATATTTTTTACAAATAATAGCTTGCAGCAACGTATTGAAAAAAGAACTAACAAAATGGGCCGTTCAATATCTCCTTTATGTTCGAAATGTCAAACAGACCTGGGTACCTACAGTCTATCACTACTTTTGGGAATCTAAGTGTTTATCCAGGTTCTGGGGCCAAGTGATTGATTGATTGATTGAACACTTTATTAACATATTGCAGAATGGGTACAGTAGTACAGCTCAGTTATATATGTTATGATGAATTGAAAATGGGGGACCCTGATGTAAACAAGACGAAAGTCTTTCTCTGGTCTGCATCCCCTTAACAATTGTATGTATTGAGCTGTACTGTATCAGGGTCCCCCATTTTCAATTCATCAGGACATATGACATACATGACATACAGATAGACAGTACTGCTACATCTATACATTTATGACATACCAGATTTGCAAATACAGTACTGTTTGTGATACAAAAAGAGTCCAGAAAAGAGAGTATATACATTTGACATAAACTGTACATTGGAGGAGGTTGGGTAAGTGGGGTGGGGTGGGGGGGGGGCTGTACATTGGAGGTGGTTGGGTGGGGGGGGGGGGGGGGGGGGGGGGGGGTTGGGTAGGAGGGGTGACACCCTTTACAATTCAAACTATTTGATAAACTTCTACTTTCAGCCCGGAAATGCATTCTGATAAACTGGATTAAGGATAAGCCTCCATTTTTACAAATGTGGTATAGAAGGGCGGTTAGGTGGCGTAGCGGAGATTGCGTTCGTCACCAACCCCGGAGCTGTGAGCTGGATGCTCCGGGGTTGTCACCAGCTTGGCTGGCCGTTTACACTAATACAATTGGCTGTATTAGAGGGTGGGAGAAGCTGGCGGGGTGGGTCCGGGTCGTTGTAAACAGCGACTCCTACAGTTCGGTCGGGGCGCCTGCTAAGCGCGGATAGGACCTGAGTGGGATAGTGTGATCCTTCCACACGCTACGCCCTCTCAGGGAGGATCCGCGCTGCCAGGTGAAAAGAAGCGGTTGATTGGCTGGACGTGTGTCGGAGGAAGCACGTGATAGCCTCCACTCTCCCAGATGATCTGACTGTGGGGGGTAAGTGCGCAGCGACCAGGAAGGGGACTGGGAATTGGCATACGACTAACATTGGGATGGGAGAAAATCGGAGGAAAAATGGAGGGGGAAAAAGATCAATAAAAAAAAAAAAAAAATGTGGTATAGAGAGATCTTCGGTGTGCTACCCCATGAAAGACACTGTGCAATGCATAGAGGCAACAACGCTTCCTTTCAGGAGGTGTGGGCCCCACTATTAGACTATTTTCCTGCTGAAATTTCTCGGATCCTTCTAAAGGCCCAGTGCCCCATTGTATGGACAGACCTAGGATAGGAAAAAATAAATATATGTCTACATGTGAATGGGCTCGAGGCAAGTTCAATACTGTACAGTGCCTGTCTTGGTTTGCTTTCCTTTTTGCTTGTTTTTCTTTTTGTTTTGTTTTTGCTTGCTTATGGTGTGGATGATGGCAGATAGATGAACTGGAGGACCCCCCCCCCCCCCCCCCCCCTTGTCCCAATGTGTGTTTTTGTAATGTAAGTAACTGTACGTGTAAAATCTATAAAAAAAAAATTAAATAAAAAAAGAACTAAAAAGAACTAAATTTGTTAATTTTTGAAACCATGAACTTTAGTCCAAAATTTTGAATTATGAACTATGAACTGAACTAGTTCATTTTAAAAATTGTGAACTGTGAACTGAACTAGTTCATGTAGAAAGTGAACTTTCCCAACACTGCTTACACTTAGGTAGAAGGATTGTTTTACTGTAATTTTAACCTGTACTGGATACAGTATTTTATGTTTGTCTGATATTTGCTGAGCTTACTGTGTTATGCACACTGTAGTAGCATGAAAACTGGGACATGTTTTGGTGTGATTCTCCATGTTGAAATGTTGACTGATTTGGTTATATGGAGAGAACATTTATATTTTCATCAGTCTGCATCATTGATTTGGGTATATGGAGAGACCTTTTTTTTTCATCAGTCTGCATCATTGATTTGGGTATATGGAGATAAATAAATTATATTTTCATCAGTACATTCTCTGTGTACTTCACTTACAGTACTCTAATCACTGAGAAGTAGAATTGCTAAATATGTTTTAGGTTAAGCACAGCAGTGTGTAACTGGTTCAAACAGAATTAAGTCATATGAAACGTGTGTTTCATATGGTAACAAAATGTAGTTTTTATAAATTAGTGTATAGTTTGTGTTTAATTTAGCAAAGGATCTGAGGTGTTCTGATAATTGTGTGTGTGGTTGTGCTAATTGTGTGTAGTGTTTTGAAACACCGGCCCCTGTTTTCAAAATCGTGCTTAAGCAATCGAAAAAATTATATACATAATGTTTCAGTCTTCTCATAAAAAAAATATTAGATTTTGGGGTCTTTTCCTGCCTTTGGTCCGCTTTGCATTCACATCTCAAATGAACCGCATCAGGGTTCACTTGCAAGAGTGAATGAGCTTTCACACCACCCCAAACCAACCGGACTATCCAAGGAAATGAACCAGGGTTCGATTAACTCTTCTAAAGCATCCAACGCGGTACCGTCCAATGACGCACTGTTTTTTATTTTCGGCACTATTTTCTCATTTTCTGGCGGAGGGACACCATTTTTTGTGGCCATATTACGAACACCGGCCCCCACACACACAGCAAGTATCACTCCGCAGCTCTGACCAGAAGTCTATAAAAAACCCCGTCAACCGCAGCTCCCGTTTTCCAAACTTTCCCCCAGAGCGAGCGGTCGCACAATGAATTTTCTCCGGGGATTCCGCGCCTGCCTGTACATTTCGAAACGACCGTGTAAGTACTGTGTTTACTAATCTGTTGGACTTCTTATAGCATTCGTTAACTTTTATGACCGTCTATAGTGTTTGTGAGATGTTTTTACAGAGATTCTGGTCATATTTTCCATCAAAAATCTTGTTTTGAAATCTACCGTGTGCGACTAGCAATTTCCCCCCAGGGAGAGTTACCTGTGAGTTGGCTAACATTCAGCGCTAGCTGCAGGCTAACGGCAACATAGTTGTCGTATTTATTTCGCAAATGCAGTGTTTTCAAATAAGCCACATTGCTGTATTTAGTGTATTCATTAGTGGGTCATATTCCTATATGTAACATATCTCATTTTATCAACTTAGAATTGACGGCAGTGTCTAGATGCTGGAACTAGCTCCCATGCTAACAGCACCGGCTGAGATCCAGGAACAGCGCCGTCATTCCCCTACCCAGGATAAAACGTTCAAGAAGGGCGAGGTTCTAGAAGGAAGACAAGGCTCTATGAAGATAATGGGGTACGTTTGAAGAAAATTTTTAACACACACATGAACGTTTTATAATTATCATCACAATATGTAAATAAAAAAATATATATTTTTTTTTATCAAATCTAGTTTCATTAATTAATTAATAACTTTTGAACAATAGATGCTATTTCTAATCTGTCAGCTGTTCTATATTACCAACAAGATTGTCTACATTCCATTCTATATACATAAATCTGATTTAAGCAAGGAAAGTGTAATTTAATACATTTTTATCTTCCAAGTTTAATTTCAACAAGTTCAAGTGCAACTACATATGAACCATAATAATAAAAATTATGATGATAATCATACACTTATTTTATATCATTGGAAAGCCCTAGTTGTTAGCTTTAAAATGGCACCAAATATGAGGTACTTTGAAATACCCAGTAACTAATAATCTATCACAAACCAATGCAATATCATGTTCAGGGATTTCCTAAATACAAGAAAGCTCTGGAAGAGCTTATTATAGTTTATCACAGTATCATGAGCATGTCTTTGTCAGTGGACACTGGACATGGGTATGGATGGCTCCAGGTGCTGCTGCGTTAAAGTGCACATCTTCAATACCTATCTGTACTATTTAAAAGCACAGTGCAGGACACACTCAAAGGTTATCGCACCTCAGAGATGGCAGTGGACATGTATGACAGGACAAAGGCCATATGTAATGGCCTTGGGATTGAGGAACATACTACCAGCCAAAGGAGGAAGCAGAAAAGGATGGTCGAGTATGTAGTTGAGTCATCTTGTGGCACAAGCTCAGACCTCATGGAGATCAGCTGAGACAGAGACTGTTCTATCCAGTCCTCAACAGAATGCTGCAAGAGCTTGAGAGCAGGTTCTCATGAGTTGGAGAACAACGTATGAGAGGCATACAGGCATGTTATCCAGCCTCAGACCAGTTTCTCTCAGTGGAATTGCTGCAACCCCTCGCCACACATTACAATATCCATATACTGCCAGAGGAGATCACAGTTGCAAAGTGTTTCCTGGCCAGGACAGGCAGAGATGCAATCCCTACTATCCAAAGTGTCTTTTCCCTCCTGGATGATAATAATAATAATAATAATAATAATAATGCATTTTATTTATAATGCGCCATTCAAGACACTAAAAAAAAAGTCCACAAATCGGTGAATGAAAAAATTATATAGGATCAAATGAAAACTACTACTTGCTAAAAATCGATGTTTAAAAGTACTAAAAACCAAAGAAAAACACCAAACACTAACAAACATTCAGCACAGACAATGGGGATGCTGCCATAAAAAAAATAAAAATAAAAATTGATCCGGGGCTAGGAGAAAAACATCCGGGGCTAAAGCCCCGGAAGCCCAGGGCTAACGACGCCACTGGGGACAATATGGAGGGAAGAGGACAATTATCCAAGTTTTATGATGTGTTGTTATCAGGACCGGAAGAGAGCTCTTTGAGCAGTTTGCGGGCATGGGAGAGGGACATGGAGGTGGACATAGCAGAAGAGGACTGGGAACAAGCATGTGAAATGTCACAAACACTTTCAATTAATATCAGATGTAAACTCCTACAATATAAGTGGATACATAGAGTATATATGACACCAGAGAAATTACACAAGTTTTATCCCATGATCCCGGATGAATGTACTAGGTGTGGGGTAGAGGTGGGGACCCTGTACCACTGTATGTGGGAATGTGAGAAGATACAGGAATATTGGAAAGAGATCTTGGAGCTCATATCGGAGATGTCAGAGATAGAAATCCCAACCGATCCTAAGTTATATATACTACACTTATATCCAGATACATTTCCAGCTTATATTAGAAAGACGAAATTGATTGGGGCGGTTAGGTGGCGTAGCGGAGATTGCATTCGTCACAGCTGGATTCGCCTGTTCGAATCCAGCTCACAGCTCCGGGGTTGTCACCAGCTTGGCTGGCCGTTCACACTAATACAATTGGCTGTATTAGAGGGTGGGAGAAGCTGGCGGGGTGGGTCCGGGTCGTTGTAAACAGCGACTCCTACAGTTCGGTCGGGGCGCCTGCTAAGCGCGGATAAGACCTGAGTGGGATAGTGTGATCCTTCCACACGCTACGCCCTCTCAGGGAGTATCCGCGCTGCCAGGTGAAAAGAAGCGGTTGATTGGCTGGACGTGTGTCGGAGGAAGCACGTGATAGCCTCCACTCTCCCAGATGATCTGACTGTGGGGGGTAAGTGCGCAGCGACCAGGAAGGGGATTGGGAATTGGCATACGACTAACATTGGGATGGGAGAAAATCGGAGGAAAAATGGAGGGGGAAAAAAGATAAAAAAAATAAAAATAAAAAATGTCAGCAGTGTCGAGTTAAATCGCCATCTTGGGGCTCGGAATGACAGTCTACCAAATGAACCTTTCAGGAGTAGATAGCTGTGATATGATAGTACATTGGGAACCATTTCCACATCATAGCTATCAAATAGTCTAGGGGATGCAAAAACATAATCTATTCTGGAAAATGTCCTATGTCTTGCAGAGTGAAAAGAGTACTCTCGGGCCGTTGGGTTGAGTAATCGCCATAGGTCATTTACACCTGTATTCTTGGCCCAGTCATTTAGTGCATTAGATGCATGTTTCTGATCATTGGAATTGGTGGGATTAGATTTATCCATCAAGGGATCCCAATTAGCATTAAAATCCGCACCAATTATAAATGAATACTCAGGAAGGTCCAACATTGCTCTAGTGAGTGTAGCGTAGAAGTTAGCGTCGTAAAGATTTGGGGCATAAGCCGCTACCAACGCGATTTTCCTGTTACTGTATTCTATTTTAGCAATGGTTACTCGACCATCCGCATCAGACCATACGTCCAACAATTCAATATTCAACTTCCGTTTCGCGACTATAGCAACCCCACGGGATCTCGTTCCAAAAGATGAGTAGCTAATGTTATGATATATTTTGTCCGCTAGCTTTACATTGTCATCCACTAAAAAGTGCGTTTCGCTTAAAAGAGCCACATCAACCTGTTTGCTTTTCATCAGTGTAAGCACGCTTTACGTTTATGTTGTTTGTTTAGTCCCCCAGTATTCCAAATCATTATATTCAAACTAGCCATAATCTAAACATGTTGCTGTATTCTTGTGTATAATTCGTCTGGAGTACCAATTCACAATAGATATATATCAAATTATTGAGGTCCTGTTGAGAGCCAAGCTTGAAAACACACATATAAACGCATACATATAATCCCCCCCTCCCTTACACGACCAGTTAGCCCAGAATGAGCCATTTATCCTTAACTTTCCTATGCAAATTGCCATAGGATCTAAAACTCTTAATTATACCTTAATAGAATGTCAACCGTGGCTTAGCCACTCTCCTGTTAAAATAATAAAATAAAAATAAAAATGTCATTCATACTGTTTTAAATTTTTTTATCACACAAAACAAATAGCACTTGTATTTATAAATGTGATCTAGCTGAGATAAATGGCTAATATTAACCATACTGTTTATGCTGTCTATATTGGTTGTACTTGAGATAACAGTTAACATATTATGTTAAGTATTAAGTATTTTTACATAAATGGTTATGACTTTATTGTTTTAAAATCCCAATAATGTTGTGGGTTCACCAGACACACATATTGGGTGAGTAACCAAAACGCGTACACCACACACGTATGAATATTACTTGTATGACATGTATCAGCATGTACACATCAAATTAAAACTAATAAAGAACTGGCTAAAAATTTAATAGTTACAAAATCCGCCCATTTCTGCCCAAAAACCGGCCAAAACCGGCATCGCTGGTGCCCCCCTGTGCCCCAGTAGAGTGCTTGGTCTAGATACGCCCCTGCACACCCCTTCCCCTCTGTCCTCTCTGCCTTTCTCGTGTCGGATGCAGTGGCTCAGAGCCAAAAATGTGTGGATGGATGCAGGCATCAAAATGGAAACAAAAGCACAAGGTGTTAAATGGGCAAAATAAAAGACATGTTTGCAGCAGGGGCTGAAGTAGCTTCAACATCTCCTACAGTAACTGACACATTATTGTGCAGCAACAGGTGGAACTTGAAGGAGGAGAGACAGGGTGAGCAGCATGACAGGGTAGAGTGAGCAGCATGACAGGGTAGAGTGAGCAGCATGACAGGGTAAAGTGACAGGGTGATCAGGAGGAGCGGTAAGCATGGAGTAGCTTCCTGATTAACGCATAAGCTATTTGGCCAATTATTATGATATATATGGTAAGCATTGCTATGTTATTACTGTCTGTGGGGTCGCTCTCCACCTATAGTACGTTCAAATAGTTTGCTGCTGCTGTTCATTGAGCATGCACCTTCACGTGGTGGGCTGTAGGTCAAACTCCCCAAACACACCACTGATTGAATTTCCATATCACATACAAAGATCTAACTATTACTCCTCTCTGAATATTAATATGAAACAAAAGGGTGATCTATTGTGTAAACAGTATGTGATATTCATCATCAATATTTGCATACTTTAAATCTGTATGAACTGAATAATTAGTATCAAATTAAATAAGATGGAACAGCTCCATGCATTAATTGAATTGCTCAATACCAACGCGGTATGGTTTACATTAGGGTTGCTCAATGGGGGCGTTCAGAAAGTGTTGGGGGGAACTGGGTGCAGAGTTGTTGAAAGGCACTGTGGCGTTGGGGAAACGCTGTTTGGGGCAACACAACAGAGACACTCTGCCTTATTCACCAATACTCTCTTATTATTTTTCAGATCTTTTTTCTTAACCGTCTGTTAAGCGAAAAATAAGAAAAGTCACCTCTGCATTCATCAACCCGCTCCTTATAAGACGAATGAGGCGTGTGCAAAACAGCAGAGTTCGGCATCTGATCCATTCAACAGGAAGCGATTTGCGATTGATCTCAAAATGAGATTAGATTCAAATGTAATGGGTCTCATTCCCGAAAAATTTTCAGAGATATATTCTGGAAGACTTATCTTGGAACCACTGAGACATAATCTATGACAAGTACACTCTGAGTCCTGAACGTGCTGGTAATATGTCTTAAGTGGCTGAAAAGGTCGCACAAATTATATTATCTGATATCTGCTTGGAGAATGGCATTCTGTCTTAAACTCTAAAGCGTGTTCCCGTTCAGCTCATTTGCATACAAAACAACGCCTCCATAGCTCCTTATAAGGCAACTGGTGACGCAGCTCTGTGAAATGGAATGGCGGAAGTGCTTTGCGAGCCGCGTGATTACGAAACCTAGCGTCAGTCAGTGCCAATCAGAGAGCGTCTCCGAGAAATGCGGCTAGGATTCGTAATCACGCTTGCGCCCATCAAAACTAGATTAGATTAATGTATTGGCATCATATACAGCTTGCGGTACACACCTGCCGCAGCGCGCGCACACACAGACACACACACACACACACGCGCGCAGTACTGTATATGAATGAATGAATGACATATAATATATATAGCCTACGGTGGGCGTAATGAATGAACGCAGTATGGCTTATTATTCCATAATTAAGCCTATAGGCTACTGTTCATTCGTAGGCGCACACAAGACTTGTTATGGAATATTAATGCAGTCTATGTCCACCGATTAGCTTTAGTTCTTATTTATTTATCCATTGTCATTTCAGTGTTGGTGTATAGGCTATATAGCAGGGGTCAGCAACCTTTTTGACATGGAGTGCCTGTTTGAAATATAGTTGTAACTAGTGTGCCTCAACAATATTCCATGCATCGTAAATATTTTTTCTCATAATCAGGTATTTTTAATGATAATTTTTACATTATTACATTATTATCGTTATTGTTATTATTAACAATATTATTATGATGGTTGTATCAACCCTAAATCTGAGTTGGGGGGGGGGGGGATGCAATGCAGACAAACAGCTGCATACAGTGCGACCATTTCACTCACATTTGCCCATTCATTTTTGGACACATCACACACCATCGGTGTGTGTACTGTACGTGGGCTGTCATAGCTCCACCTACAGGCCTAATGGAGAACACCAGGAGAACACCAGGATGTGAATGGAGGGTGAATGTGAGGTATATCGTGTAAATAAGTTTTGATTGATCGCAAGACTACACTGTAAAAAATATATAATAATAAGTTACCAGAACTTACAAATATTGAGTTCAGTTACTGTGCATTAAGGTTTTCAGTTTTCAATCCATAATAATCCAGAAAAATAAGTACACAACCACATTATTTCAACCTAATAAAACTATGTTTATTGTCATTGTTTTAAGAACACAAGTTGACTTGGTAATACTCACATTTTGAGTAAAAAACATGGCTTTTAACATGTGCAATGTTCAATGAAATAGAAAAATAAATAATAAAATTAGTTGATTAATCCCACTGGTCACAATGGTGACCGTAATAATGTTTTTGTTATAAGGCTCTGCAAATGTTACTGAATGATGTAGCAATGTATTTCCAGCTAAATTGAAATAATAAACAAATAAAGGGTCTCAATTAAATATGTGGTAGTAAAAAGAACCTGTGGGAGGATTTCAACAAGATAAATGCGACAACAGTGCAAAATATTTCACTATAATATTTCAAAGCAATTTTTTTTTTTTTTTTTTTTTTTTTTTACTGCTGCCCCCTGTGCCTATGCAAATGCCCCCGCAGGCACGCGTGCCTAAGGTTGCCTACCCCTGCTATATAGTGTATTTCAATATACGTTTAATTGATTAATGATATATTCGAAGGAATGCAGGTTTATAGCTATATCAACCCCCTCCAATGTACAGTAAATGACCAAGTATGGTTTTGTCAATATTCCAATGTACAGTTTTGCTTGTACAGTGTAAGTCTATCCCCCACCCACCCCTCCTACCCAACCTCCTCCAACAGTTTCTACGTCAAATGTACTCTCTTTTCTGGACTCTTTTTGTATCACAAACAGTACTGTATTTGCAAATCTGGTATGTCATAAATGTATAGATGTAGCAGTACTGTCTATCTGTGTCATGTGTGTCATATATGTTATGATGAATTGAAAATGGGGGACCCTGATGTAAACAAGACGAAATTCTTTCTCTGGTCTGCATCCCCTTATGTAATTGAGCTGTACTGTACTGTACCCATTCTGCAATCTGTTAATAAAGTTTTCAATCAATCAATCAATCAATCAATCAATCAATCAATCAATCAATAAATCAATCAATCAATCAATCAAACAAAGGTCTGTCCCATTGCACTAAGCTCTCGCTGACAACGTTGTTGTCATTATTAGAAGCAACGATGAAACAAATGTTATGATTGTTTCGTTCATCGCATAGGCTATTTAATTTTAGCCAATACAATTCAAATAATCAAATTGTGCTTAGACTCAGGGAATTATTTTCACCGGACATTAAGACCGGAGAGATTAAATATGTCGGACTTCAACAGATTTTGCCGGTCAAATACCGGTAATTACCGGCTAACAGCGTTTCCGTTAGCCGGTAATTACCGGTATTTGACCGGCAAAATCTGTTGAAGTCCGACATATTTAATCTCTCCGGTCTTAATGTCCGGTGAAAATAATTCCCTGAGTCTAAGCACAATTTGATTATTTGAATTGTATTAAAATAGGCTAAAATTAAATAGCCTATGCGATGAACGAAACAATCATTACATTTGTTTCATCGTTGCTTCTAATAATGACAACGACGTTGTCAGCGAGAGCTTAGTGCTGGGTGTGCGAACTTTTGTGAAGCTGCAGAGCCGGAGCAGCAGCAGCACAACAGCAGTTCCAATTCAGCCATTTTCAATTCAATGTTGGGTGGGGGGCGCTGCTGTGCGGTCCCCAGAAAAGAGCCAATAACAGCTGAATCTGCTGCTCTGCATCGACATACTCTCGCAAATAAGTCATTGGGAGGTGGAGAGAGAGAGTCGTCACGCAAACCCACGATAATGTTGCCGTCTCTCTCTGTCAAATTTCTCAGTTCTTCGCTTGATATAATAATACAAATGTCCAATATAACGGAGTTCGTTAGCTCATAAAAATGTGCAGCAGCGCGAGTCTCGGGACTTATTTTATTTGGAATATAATGACTTTATACGCAAAAGTAGCCTAGTTTTAAGTAAAAATATTATAAATCTACATGCCTTGATGATGTCATTCTTTTGTTTTGTTGTCATTCTTTTGCCTATCAATTGTTTTTAAGCTCAATAAACTCTGACCGGAATTTCTCTCATTTGACCGGTAGATTGAAATCTACCGGACACTGAGGCCGGCAACAATTTTTTCTAACGGAAACCCTGGCGTAGAGCCCTGTTTATGGGGGGGAGTGTTACGGACGGTGTCCTTATGTATATATATAGGGAGTTATGTATGTTAACTGTTGTGTATATAGGCATTGTAACTGAGGGGTTACAAAACCCTGACTGTATTAAAGATTGTGATAGATTAAACCACTGCTAGGTATGTACTTTAATTACTGGCCAGACAGTACATTGAATAGATATGGTGGACACTCATAATAACACGGCATTGACAAAGAAATAGTATTTGAGGGTATTTTATTATTATGCAACATTAGGTTACAGAATGAGAATTAGGGTCGCGCTTGTATGGCGAAGAATATGCATAAAGTCAGTCAGCAGCATAAGTCACTGGGAATAGAATGATTCCTACGATGGGTACTAGGCTGACGTATAATAGCAATTATAGAAGGCAACGCTGGTACCGCCTGGAGACACTGGGTTCCTCTCAAAGTTGTAAGGTCTAGAGGATAGAGGAATGTTCGGATACTCAGTCTGATTCAATGAAGAATAAGGGGGTTCACGTACAGAAGCCAGTCCTTGTAAATCCAACGATCAGCAACAAAAGCAATAACTGTAATCCAATGCTCGATAGCAAACGATGATAGCCAGCCAGCCTCGGTCCATGAGGCCAGCCCGAATGTGAATCCTCACGAGGTTAAATCCCAAACGACAGTGGAAATTAACGATGCTCTTCTCCAGGTAACACGTTCCACAATCAATATAATCCAACCAGTAATGGTTCTGCAATCGCCGCCGCTGGTTCTCCTGTGCACATGTCCAGCAGGTTCTCCGACTAGGCCTCCTCGTGTGCTGGTACTAAGGTATTTAGTCCACGCGTACTGGCTAAGGTCCACTAGCTAACACGAACGAACCGCTGGGTAATGCTACACACGAACGAACTGTGGTTGGCACGATATACAATAAATGAACGACTATTTACTTCACATTAAACTAGGTCGAACTTGAAGTTACTGCATTAAACTCTGACACTTTACTATTCAATTTGCACATGATTCTCAACGCTCTGTTAGACGCACGGCTGCTCACTTCACTGTTACCGAACACGTACAGCTACTTAGACGAACTGCTGCTGTGCGCACCTGCGCCGATATATATACTTAAGTGGCTTTCTAGTTCCAAACCTAACCACTTGCCCGGAATCAATACACTGCCAAGGGCATGTCCTGACTAGCCCAGACTCGCCCTTGAAACCTGTCTGAGTGCGAGACTGCCTGGCGCCGTCGTCAGGGGGCATTATCCATAAGGAAAGTGAATATTACTATGATTCGAACGCAGGCTTAAAGGGATATACCGTGTATATATAAATAATATACAAGGTATATAAACAATAAATGTAGATTCTCAGCTTTAATCTGGCCCTTCACAACAGGCATGTTTTGGGTTGTTGTTGTATTTTGTCTCCCTCTTGTGCCTACATATCTATTTCTCAGGTGTCTCTCAGTTCCAGCTTCCAGCAGCCAGCTGGTCAATCAGCAACTCACCCCAGTGCAACGGCAGCTGAAGCTAGGGTGACCACCTGTCCCGCGACTCGCGGGACAGTCCTGATATTGGGCCGTTTGTCCCGCGTCCCGCAACAACAAAACAATGTCCTGCAATTCAAAGATAAAAAAATAAAATATTATTTAAAATTTAAAATTTAAAATTTAAAAAATTTTATCTTTCAAAGATTATTATTTAAATTTTTTTTTAAATGTTGTTAATTTAATGCCTCGTTCCAATACCCTCTTATATTTAAAATAAAAAAATCGGGCGACGTCACAAACCAATGTATTGCGCAGCCGAGCAATAGTATCCATCTGCAGGACCACAGCACCGACACATTCAGGACCGCGACACTTTGCGGACCCACACTCTCCAGACCCTCGCTCCCATTGGCTGATTTGGGTCACGTGACCGTCCCACCCAATGGCTGAATTGGAGTGGGACGGTCACGTGACCCAAATCAGCCAATGGGAGTGAGGGTCTGGAGAGTGTGGGTCCGCAAAGTGTCACGGTCCTTAGTGTGTCGGTGCTGTGGTCCTGCAGCAGGATGCATCTCCAGCCGAGGCTGCTGAGCAGCTCACTCGAGTCGCGCTGCCTGTCACCTGTCCGAGCCGGTGTTCTGCGAAATTCTACTACTCTGCTGAGAACTGCTGCCGTAGCGCGAATCGCCTATATGTTTGGACAGCTGGGTGACGTCACCCTATAGTTCACTCCGAATTCCAACAGGTGTACCGACATTTTATCATCTACAAATACATTCGGCTGCAAAGCCAATTACATGCAAATATTTACATGCATATACAGTTCAAAAGGTGCAATGAAAAACATATGTTTAAGATATTGTTTAAGATATATCAACAACAAGACTCAACAAGACGTTCGTCAGCAAGGTGGCAGGATATTGTAGTGTGAACGATTGTGGGTCATGCGCATTTCGCAGAACACCGTTTCAGATGATCCCCATCCCCACTGCTTCACCATCACCCATGGAGGAGAGGGGGACGTCACATAGTTGTTCAGAGGAGCGCCTCTTCAGCAAGTCTGGCCCGACTATTATTGAGAACTGAATCAGAGGGTCGGTTTGTTATAATAACAGAATACACGGGGAGTATCGCCGGGACACTGTCCAGAGGGAAGGGGGCAATAGAATCCGGAGGCTAATATCCCCAAAACCGGAGGTGAGTTTAATAAGATTAATAACAAAATGAGCTATATATAGCCTACCGTCTGCGTCGAGTAGTAGCAATACAATCATCAAATTTGCTGACGACACAGTGGTGGTGGGCCTGATCTCTGCCAACGACGAGAGGGCCTACCTGGAAGAGGTCAAGGTCCTGGTGGGATGGTGCCAGGAAAACAGCCTCTCCCTGACCGTCAGCAAAACAAAGGAGATGATTGTGGACTTCAGGAGGTCGGGGGTCAAGGACTACAGCCCCCTCAGCATTGACGGGGCACCGGTTGAGAGAGTCAACAGCTTTAAGTACCTCGGAGCCTACATATCCGAGGACTTGACATGGACCACACACATTGACAGTGTTGTGAAGAAGGCACGACAACGCCTCTACTTCCTCAGGCGACTAAGGAAGTTCCAAGTCAGTCAGAAGATCCTTAAGAACTTCTACTCATGTACAATAGAGAGCATCTTGACTGGCAACATCACCTCCTGGTTTGGGAATAGCACTGCACAAGACCGAAGCAGACTACAAAGAGTGACACGTTCAGCCGAACGCACAATTGGAGGGGGGCTCCCCACCCTCCAGAACATTTACAACAAGCGTTGCAGGGGCAAGGCTAAGAGAATCATTAAAGACTCCAGTCACCCGAACAACTGCCTCTTTGAACTGCTGCGGTCAGGCAAGCGATACCGGAGTCTCAAGGCGAGCACAGAAAGACTCAGAAGAAGCTTCTATCCCCAGGCCATCAGGCTGCTAAACGAACAATGAACACTACACAACAACAACCATCAAACGCACATAGCACACACATCCACACGCACACACTCACTTTAAACAAACACACTGTAGCACCCACTCCACACACTTTATAGCACACACCCACTTTAAACAAACACACTGTAGCACCCACTCCCCACACTTTATATTTATTGATGAAGGATTGCACTACAACTCGTACACCTTACTGTAAATTGTACTTAAATTGTACCTCATCCCATTTCTGCTTTGCACTATATAGTACTGTACATTAGTACACTGCATAGTATTGTATATTATATGGTAACTCAGTTACGTCTATTCTGCATCAAACATTGTACATATGTCTATACTGAACACTGTGACCTCATTTTCTACTTCTAAATTACATGCTATACTATGTTATTTGATACTATCTTGTCTAGCACAGTATCTGGAGCGTAACAGTAAGAAGCATTTTGTATGAAAGTATTCTGTACTTCTGTATGACAACTATTAAAGAAACTTGAAACTTGAAACTAAATAATAAATACATTTATTTAATTTTAATTAGCAATAACATTCCCCCCCCCCCCCCCCCCCCCTACGTGTCCCGCACTGTCCCGCAAGAGCAGTGCTGCTGTCCTGCGACTGAACCATTTTGACCTGGTCACCCTAGCTGAAGCTGATCTGCAATCAACATCCACTCTCCATTTATATATCCCATTGTGGGCAGTGTTAGTTAGCTCTTTTGGCTCATAGTGGTGGTGGGTGTCTCTCTGTGTCTTTGGTGATAATTCTCTTTGTGTCGTTTGGTATAGAGCCGTGGCTCTTTAGAGATATAAAGAGCAGTGGCTCTTTAGAGGTATATAGAGCAGTGGCTCTTTAGAGGTACATTTGGTAGAGCTGGTAAAAGCTCTGGTTCTTGTTAGTATAGGAAATATCTTTAGCGGTTCATGGTGCATTTGGTAGAGCTGGTAAAAGCTCTGGTTCTTGTTAGTTTAGGAAATATCTTTAGTGTTGTATCTTTATTGTGAAACTGATATTTGTTCCCTTGTTCACCCAGCCTATGGTGATTATGTTTCTTGTGTATTAATCTTTTGTTTCACACACAGGGACATTGAGGACAGGAAGATACCCTGGGTCTACATTTTGCATCACGTAGGTGACCTGATGTTAAAGACACCAGCTTTAGAGTGAGCACCACCACCTGTACTTTTGGGCGTTCAGCGCCTGTAAAGGGGAGGGTGGGTTTTCATTTCCTTTTGTATTTAATTTGGTGCCACTAGGAAGTCCTCCTTGCTCTCTGTGTTGCTGTATTTTGATTTTGTGAAATAAATACTATTATTTAGCAAATTGTTTCTGTGGTTTTGTGTCACTGCACCCTCACCTACCCTGTCTGTGGCCTTGTGTTGTGTCCCCTTACTGGGGTGCGTAACAGTTATGATATTATATTCTGCTCAGCATAATTTGTATGCAAAATATTGTGGTTCCTTGCCTTAGTCTGTTGACACATTTCTATACTAAATGCTTTTGTAGTCCTGTGTCATACCGAAATGTCATATAAGTGAATTGTATAGAAATTAAACAACTCACCAAAAGTGACTATTGCACAACTGATTTGACTAAACAAATCTACCAAGGGGGGGGGGGAACCCCCCGTTCACCCCCCCACCCTACCTCCTTGCCATACCTTGGCTTTTACTGAAATTACACCACTGGGACCAATACAGGTAAAATATATTGTTTTCCCCCAAAATACAGCGAACATGGCTTCTGTATTCGGTTAGCACAGACTCAGGGCAAGATCCACAAAGAATGGATTGCACGGAGCAAGTTGCACCCTTACTGAAAATTCATTATGAATTGAAGATGGGGGACCCTGATGTAAACAAGACGAAAGTCTTTCTCTGGTCTGCATCCCCTTAACAATTGTGTCTTGAGCCGTACTGTATTGTACCCATTCTGCAATCTGTTAATACAATTTTCATTCAATCAATCACCGCTCAGATTGATTGATTGAATGAACATTTTATTAACAGATTGCAGAATGGGTACAATACAGTACGGCTCAATACACACAATTGTTAAGGGGATGCAGACCAGAGAAAGATTTTCGTCTTGTTTACATCAGGGTCCCCCATTTTCAATTCATAATGAATTGTAAGTAAGGGTGCAACTTGCTCCGTGCAATCTATTCTTTGTGGATCTAGCCGTCTTCTGTTTGATATTATATTAAAAAAAAAGTGGTTGCCTAGTGGAGATTTAGGATTCACTATGTGTAGCCTACCCTTGCCTATATGTAAGGGGTATAAGACAAGGTGGGACTGGGTGCGAGGAAATTTCCCTTCTCCCTTATTTTCAAATCCCAATGTTGACAGCTATGGACTAGACACATTAGCAGCCAAGCTAACAAGTTAACATTACACAAACATAGCTTGGTCTGAGATGGAGAGTTAATCAAAACGTGGACAGATATCCAGGTTTGTCCCGGTTTCAAGCTTTGTGTCCTGAGTCCCGACAAATATCTGCAAAACACTAATGTGTTTTCAACATTCATTACCAAATTGTCCCAGTTTTAACCAATAGAAAAAGATCAATAATGCACCACTCATCTGAATTCAATACTGATTGTGTCTGTATGTGTTGTCAGGCTGGTGCTGTGACACTTTTGGCATGTGCTCACGTCTCTTTCTGAGACGTATCATACCTTCCAATCAATTTTCATTTCCGTTCATTGTACTTTTTCTGATGAGAACATGTTGTTGTCTGACATCAAGGCCTGCAAATGAAAGCTGTATGTCAGCACCCCACAGCAGTCCACTGAAAGCCCTACACACACACACACACACACACACGCACACGCACACGCACACGCACACACACACTCTCATCATGCCGCTGGATAAATGTGTCCCGGTTTTTGGGTTTGAAAATATGGTCACCCTATACTTCGACCTAGGACTATATGGTCCTATACTATATGGTTCAATGTTAAAATAAGTCAACAAAAATATATCAAATACATACATATGAATACAGACATTTTTATATCGAATCACAATACTACTGAAACACAAATATATCTAAGGACAACTACAGTACAACAGGAGGACACATCTCTCTCCCTCTCACTCACTCTCAGCAGCATTTCCTATGTGACTATCCTCTACCTACTACAGTAGAATATTTATATTAGCATAGTCTTCTGTGCCTCTACACACACACATATACACCAAACTCTTTAAATGTAAATGTAGTCATTTAGCTGACACTTTTATCCAAAGTGACTTCCAAATCGATAGGGTACTTCTCCATGATACTTGGTAGGAGCGGTCATCGAGTTAGGATTACAACCATGCCAGTGCAGAACCTACAACTCACATTCCTTCAAGGGATGTGAGGAGTATCTGATGGTTGACTGTGTCGAAAGCTGCTCACAGTTCCAGGATAATCAGGATGGAGGAGAGGCCTTTTGCTCTTGCTAAGTGAAGGGCCTATGTGACTGCTATGAGGGCCGTCTCTATGGAGTGGTCAGTTTTGAAGCCTGACTGATTTGGGTATAATAAATAATCAGTGAGCTGGTTGGAGCATGTTCAAGTGATTTAAAGAGAGACAGGGCGATTGTTATCTTTGATCGGTGGGTTGTTCCAGGTAGGTTACAGAATGACCTCATAGACCCTAATCAGTCAGGCTTCAGGACTGGCCACTCTACAGAAATGGCCCTCATTGCCCTCACAGAGGCACTTCACTTAGCAAAAGCGAAAGGCCTCTCCTCTGTCCTGATTCTCCTAGACCTATCTGCAGCCTTCGACACAGTCAACCATCAGATCCTCCTTGCGTCCCTCGCAGGAATGAGAGTGGCTGGCTCTGCGCTGACATAATACCTCAATGACCGCTCCTACCAAGTGTCATGGAGAGGGACCCTGTCGGCCACCCACCCCTACACTAAATCTCTGGGTAACATTATCACGTCTCATGCCTTCTCGTATCATTGCTATGCCGACTCCTATCCTTCCCTCCCTCAGATATCCACGTCTCTGAGCGGATCTCCACCTGGATGATGACCAACCACCTCAAACTGAACCTAAGCAAAACAGAATTGCTCCACCTGCCGGCCAAATCATCCCCCCTGACCGACCTTTCCATCACAGTCGAGAAGGTAGCTGTGACCGCGTCCCCGACTACCAAGAACCTTGGTGTTGTCCTCGACGACCAGTTGAACTTCTCCACTCACATCGCAGCGACAACCAGAACCTGCAGATTACTCCTGAGCAACGTCAGAAGGATCCGCCCCTTCCTGACAAAAGAAGCCACCCAACTCCTCGTCCAATCAGCAGTCATCTCCCGCCTCGACTACTGCAACGCACTGCTTGCTGGCCTTCCGGCCACTGCCACCAAGCCGCTTCAGCTCATTCAGAACGCAGCGGCCCGCCTGATCTCAAACCTACCGAAGTCAGCCCATGTCACCCCACTTCTTAGGGACCTGCACTGGCTCCCCATTGCCGCACAAATCCGCTTCAAGGCCCTCGACCTGGTATACCTCCGGGTCAATGGTCTCTAACTACACACCCTCAAGACCCCTACGCTCTGCAGCTTCTGGCCGTCTCAGACCCACTCCTATCCGAGCTCCGGGAGGGTCATCAAGGAGAAGTCGCCTATTCTCAGTCCTTTCCCTACAATGGTGGAACGAACTGCCCACCACAGTTAGGACAGCCGAAACCCGTCCAATCTTTCGCGGTCGACTAAAAACTCACTTCTTCAACCATTATCTGAAAAAATTTAATGTATATATCTAACCCCAACTAACCTTACTGTCATACACTTATCCAACACTTTGATGGACATTGTTACTCAGCTGAGTTGTGCCCTTCCTGATGACTTGTCGTACAGAACTTGTAAGTCGCTTTGGATAAAAGTGTCAGCTAAATGACTAAATGTATAGGTTTTTTGATGAGGGGTGTGACTCTGACTTGTTTTAAAGAGGTGTGAACCACCCAGGAGTTGAGGAGTTGATGGATATTGACTATTACAGACCATGCCTATGACAGAAGTTTGTTAAATAGGCTATACAAACGTTAATCAGTCACTATTTTCACCAGTAAGTAGCAGATGAGACCAGTACGACTCAATACATGTGTTTATGCTATTATAAACAATTATAATAAACTTATCATCAGTCTTTTATTGATTCTTAAATGTCTATAAATTGTTAACACGTTTCTTATAACTTTCTTATAAAAGTAGTATCATTTGATAATAAACATGTTTATGATGCAATTATTAACAATTGTATAGTCTTATTAACATTATTCATGTTAATATGCATCTTATAAGGGCCTAATTATCTATTACGTAACACTTATTACAAGGACCTAAATATAAAGCTATACCATATTGAGTCCTAATGTACATTGAAAGACATTCCACGTCTCGGGGGCACAGAAGCTAAAACGCAGAGAAGTTCAGTATAAACTCTAGGGGTATGAAGTGTAAGCCAATCATTGGAGCTAGTATGATAAGGTCCAGAGGTCCAGTCCAATAATGAAGTGATATAACCCGGAATATCTGCAACAATGACCTTATATAGAAATAGATGCCAGTGAAAATCATGTCTCTCTGCCAGAAAGGCCCACCCAACCTTATTGTACAGGATGCAGTGGTGAGTACTATAACTATAACTGGTGATATATCTGAGGGCTGAGTGATATACAGAATCGGAGGGCTTAACACTTTGAGTGCCAGCCACGAGAAATCTCATTATTTCATGCCATGCGTTGAGTGCCAATGACGAGAAATCTCGTTATTTAATCGTTATTGCTTTTATTAGCGATATCCATTCATTTTTCATCAATCTAGCCTCACGTTACCATTGGGACTGTCTATGAGCTCGAACAGGGAAAATACCGCCCCCTATCGTCTCCCGGACGGTAATGCCCCATTGGATTGGACTCAATGAAAATGGATGAGAAAAGAAAACTCCGGAATCAACATTTTACTTCTCAGGCATGTAACCTGTGACTACTGCAGTCATCGCCGACCCTCAGAACAGCGTGGATTGTGTTTCGAGTACCTAACGTTGGATCAATAAATACGATCGATATTTGGAATGGCGATCAGGAATTGGAATAATCTTTTTGCAGAACATCTGATGTGAGGTAAGGAATCTATGTTACCAGTCTTGGGGTAATCAGAGTTTTTTTCACAGCGGATCACAACGTGTGTATGTGTGTGTGTGTGTGTGTGTGTGCGCTGACCAGGAAATAGATAATCGATTTTTCAGCCCGCTTCTCTAGCGTGCATAAGTACACATATACTATCGATAATCTAGCGTTTATTTGAAAACGATTCATAAATAGGCCGAAAAATTACCACGTGTTTTGTGTATTCACTTAAAGGGCGATTATCACAGAATAATAATTTATTTCTGGAAATGTCCAAAAACGTCAGTTTTTCAAAACGGTATAAAACGGAAATGTACAGATGAAAAAACAATCCGTTTCATACATGTTGACTGCAAGCAAGTCATTGATAAGCAATAGGCGTATTAGACACATAGCCATAATATAGAATATAGAAATAGCTCAGCGGAAATCATGAAATATCGGAAAATCTGTCTAAAAATGCTGGCATTCAAGTGATAAATCGTGCGCCCCCTGCTGGCACTCAAAGTGTTTGAAAGCAGTAGCATGTCTATAAATCACATCTGCATAATACAAAATATTGTGCCACAGTTTACTTGCAAGAGTGTCTATATGGTGATGCCAAGAAATGTGTATTCTGTAACTCTGTCGATGTAAGATTAATTCAGTCGATATAACATTTATTGTAAACTAATAGAAAGGTGTTCACAGTGGAGGGATGGCATGCCCTAATAATAAATATAGCTGACACAAGCGAACACAGATTGTTATGATTTCAAAGTAATTTCACACAATCGAAAATAAATTGGTGGCTGCTGAATGGTGGAGATTTGCGTCCTACTGAGCGCACCTTTTTCTTTTAACCCTCGAGTCAACCTTCAAAAAACCCACTGTCTCCCTAGTGACCGAAACTGCGATCTCAGTAAAACATATCTTTTTCATGTATTGTTCCAATTTTCTTTCATGAATATCATTATTAACTTCAGTCCTCACCATACATATCGAATATTTATTAATTTTCAGGATTTTAACCATTTCTTAAATTAGGGTTAGGGTTAGGGTTAGGGTTGGGGTTGGGGTTGGGGTTGGGGTTGGGGTTGGGGTTAGGGGGTTAGGGTTACCCTAACCCTAACTCTATCCCTAACCCCCTAACCCTAACCCTAACCTGTCCAGTTCTGCGACTAGGGTGAAAGGTGTGTGATTGTTTTTAAAAAACAAACATGGATTATTGTAATGTGAGTCCAAGATGTGATACTTAGCTACTTTTTTGGCATACATAAAATCTAGCCAACGCTATCCACAAACACACGTAAAAAAAAAGGGCTTTTTGACCAGAACTGCAACATGGGTGACTCGAGGGTTAAGTGTCTGCCCTATTCCAAACAGTTTGAAAGGATGAATATCCAGATTGTTCTGTGTAACAGCTAGACCATCTGGTGGGTCAGGTTAGTAAGCTATTGGGTTAGACCATTTGTGCATTCTCCTCTTAGATGTTTCCTATGTCAAGAGTATGGTAGATGTAGCCGTGTAACCAGTGCAATCCTGAGATAGACCATGACTATGAATTAGTGTTTAGATTTATTTGGGGTAAAGGGCGGCTGAGTGGCGCAGTGGGCAAGGCGCTCGCCCCTAAAGCAGGATATGCTGGTATCGAGCCCAGCTCTCTGCGTTGCTACCGGCTTGGCCGGCCGTCATACTAACACAATTGGCAGTGTTAGAGGGTGGGAAAGCCGGTGGGTGGGGATTGGACGTTGTGGACAGCGACTCCTACCGGTCAGTTGGGTGACGCCTGTACAGCAGAAACAGGAAGTATCTGGGGCAGTGTGAGCAAGGCCAGATTAAGACTTCAGAGGCCCCTGGGCCAGATTCTTGTGGAGGCCCCCCCACACACACATACACGTGCACGCACACACAGTGGCGTTTTTATATGTCACTTTAAAAAATATATAGAATATTTAGAAGTGGTGGGCTCTGAGGGCCAAGCTAAAAGGACTTTGATCACCCCTGCCCACTTTGACAACCTAGGATGGCTTAGAGTAGATGACAGAGTACAGCAACTTGCAATGGGCCTGGTCTACAAGATACACTACATGACCAAGGTACATGTCAAAATACTTCCCAAAGGTCAGTGAATACCACGATCACAACACCAGAGGGAGCTCCACAAATCATGTTAAACCCAGATTCGACTCAAACAAGGGACTAAACACGTTTTGCAATTATGCCACATCAATGTGGAACGCCCTACCCAAAGCTGTAAAGGAATGTGAATCACTACCCACTTTCAAAAACACTCTCAAAGAACACCTACGGGAGACTGCAATTCGAAACTGGCCCCTGTAAATGTCCTAACACAACCCCCTCCAATGTACAGTAAATGACCAAGTATGGTTTTGTCAATATTCCAATGTACAGTTTTGCTTGTACAGTTGTACAGTGTCCCCCACCCACCCACCCCTCCCACCCAACGAACCACCTCCAATGTACAGTCCCCCCCACCCCCCCAACCCCACCCCACCCCACCTACCCAACCTCCTCCAATGTACAGTTTCCACGTCAAATGTTTTCTGGACTCTTTTCGTATCACAAACAGTACTGTATTTGCAAATCTGGTATGTCATAAATGTATAGATGTAGCACTACTGTCTATCTGTATGTCATGTATGTCATATATGTTATGATGAATTGAAAATGGGGGACCCTGATGTAAACAAGACGAAAGTCTTTCTCTGGTCTGCATCCCCTTAACAATTATTGAGCTGTACTGTACTGTACTGTACCAATTCTACAATCTGTTAATAAAGTTTGCAATCAATCAATCAAGAAGAGAAAAGAAACACATCATGTTTAGATGGGGGGATGGCGCCATCCTCAGGAAGAAAAAAAACATGCACACACTTTGGAGACAAGAATATAATATTAGAATAGTAAGCTTATTTTTACGTGAATGTCAATTTAAATTATAATTAGGGAAGGGAGGGGGTTGAAATGTGTTTTTGTCCTGTGTTACTGTCTGTGAATGAATTAATTAATGAACATTGTATTTAACAGATTGCAGAATGGGTACAAATAATACAGTACGGCTCAATACACACAATTGTTAAGGGGATGCAGACCAGAGAAAGACGTTTGTCTTGTTTACATCAGGGTCCCCCATTTTCAATTCATAGTGACATGTATGACATGCACAACATATATGACATCATGACATTTATGGCATAGGGACATACATGACATACAGGTATACAATATAGTACTGTTACATTTGTGACATATATGATATGCAAATATACAGTACTGTTACACATAGATCCTGACAGAGAGTATATACATATGATGGGGAGGGGACTGTACATTAGGAGGGGGTGGGTGGGTGGGAGAGAAATATACATACGGTGGGGAGAGAATATATACATTACATACGGTGGGGAGGGGACTGTCTATTAGGTGGGGGTGGGGCTGTATGTATGTATGTATGTATGTATGTATGTATGTATGTATGTATGTATGTATGTATGTATGTATGTATGTATGTATGTATGTATGTATGTATGTATGTATGTATGTATGTATGTATGTATAAAAGAAAAAAATACAATAGAAATAATGACTGACGTTTCTTAGGCGACTCTTTCGAAGTTGGTTAAGGTTAGAGTATGGAATCAGGGGTGGTGTTCTATCGCCGTGCTCTAAGACAAACTCTAACCTTAACCAACTTCAAATGAGTGCCTAAGCTTAACCGGTGAAAGAAAGAGGCGTCACACGATTGGCGCTACCAGAAACGTCAGTGGCCAATCAGAGCGCAGAACTGGAAATCCGTTGGTAAAAGTATTCAAATCAAATCAAATCAAATTTATTTATAGGGCCCGACAACACACGTTAATGTCCCCATGGGCCGTACAGGTCTTCTTTAAACAAGTCAAGAAGAAAACATAACAATAAGTCAAGAACAGAACAAGAACACCATAAGGTCCAAAATTTTTTAGATGAATGCAAATAAATGAAAGAATGCAAGCACTCCCAGACATACCCCACGCGAAGGTAAGGAAAAACTCACTAAAACCTAACAATAGGGAAAAAAGCTCCACAGGCAGTTTGGAGGAGAGAAACCTTAGAAGGGCCATTCAAGGGGGGATCTCCCTTCTTCAAAATTCAGGCGTCGGGGCTGGGATGTGGAGATGCAAGTTTTGACTTTTTATTGCTGTTTTTACCTCAAACGGAAAACCTCAAACTCTTATGAAGAGGAGAACAAATACTCAAGATTAGCCACTTGCAGACGGCAGGGTGTGACGTACTGTATATTTTAGTTGATGAAATATTTTTGTTGACTAAATATTTTAGTTGATGAAATATGTTTTCATTTCAGTGTCACAGTATGACATCGATCTCCAAAATAAGAAAAAAAAATAAAAATAAAATGTGGGGCCTCTAGTGACGAGGGGCCTCCAAAAAAATTCAAAATAAAAGTTAAAAAAGAATAAACAAATATTTGGGGCCTCTAGTGACGAGGGGCCTCAAAAAAAAAAAAAAAGTAAAAAAAAGAATAATAATAATTTGGGGCCTCTAGTGACGAGGTGCCTCCAAAAGGCCTCTAGTGACGAGGGGCCTCCAAAAGGCCTCGAGTGACGAGGGGCCTCCAAAAAAATAAAAAACAAAAGTTAAAAAAAAAATAATACTAATTTGGTGCTTCATGTGACGAGGGGCCCCCAACATTTTTTTAAAATAAATTTAAATGTTTTTTTTTTTTTTTTTTTTTTTGGCCCCTCATCACTAGAGGCCGCGGCCCGGATGGCCCGGTCGTTAATCCAGCCCTGAGTGTGAGTCTCCCACGCGTTACTCCTCGCCACTGAGAGTTCGAGCTGTCTGGTGAAAAGATGCGACAGGCTGCCTCCTTGTGTACCGGAGGGGACACGTGATGCAAGGCTTCTATCCTCACTACAGCTGACCAGTGGGAGGCATAGTCTAGCAACGTTCAAGACAGGGTAGGGAAGAATTGGAATATACGAAATTGGGATGGGAGAAAAATAGAAAAATAGGAGAAAAAGTGGATACAAAAAAATAGATTAATTTGGGGTGGGAAGAAAGCCAGAGTCTGATACACTCCACTCCAGTTGTCTAAGGACGATGGTGGAATGGACCTTCGAAATCTTGAGATATATTTCTACGCAGCCCAACTTTGACCATTAACTAATTCATTGGTGTGAGGATAGCTTTACAGCTAGATGGAAAGAGATTGAAACATTTACCCCTGGTTACCACATCCAAACACTCTTGGGAGTGAGTATGTCCAGATCCTTGGACATATCAGGAGTGTTAGGATCGAAGGTGACGATAAGGTGAGGAGAGCACAATTGCAGAGAAGAATGAGGAAACCGAGACAGAGACGAAGGGTGATACTTAAATGAAGGGAGCTTTACTGAGACAAAACCAAAATACAAAACAAACAAAAGGCACTGACACAGATACTAACAAACAGCGAGTGAAAACAAGAAAACGACAGGGGTAGACAGGCATGAACTCACTTGACACGGCGAGAACACGGAGACAATGACGCCACAATAACTCTACCAACCAACAAACAATATATACTGAAACCAATTAACAATCACCACAGCTGGGGAGAGACAGGCACAGAACAAAACAAACAATCAACCACTAGATAATAAGCAATACACCAAACAACACTAACCAGGGAAACCAATTCACACCAGGGTGGGGAAGTTCAACAATAAAACACACAGTGACATCCCATTATTTATCCCATTAATTAAAGTAAGCATGTGAGTTATCAAGGGTTGAATCAGTGTCTGAACCAACTGGCTCGTCTGGCCACAAGAGGGAGGTAGAGGACCACTGTCAGGAGGTAGGGGACCAGTGTCAGGAGGTAGGGGACCAGGTAGGCGACCACTGTCAGGAGGGAGGAAATGTTCACTGTCATTCTCACCCCTCATCATCATCCCTCATCCCTGGGGACGTTACAGTACCTCCCCCTCAATGGGGGGCTTCCAGACCCCCGGGAACAACGTGAGCCGAGACCCGGAGAGGGGGGCTGGACCTGGGAACAGAGGCCCAACGAGGGGGGGTTGGGATGGGTGCGGAGACCCGGAGAGGGGGGCTGGACCTGGGAACAGAGGCCCGACGAGGGGGGGTGGGGACAGTTGCAGAAGCCCGGAGAGGGGAGCTGAACCCCGGGGCAGGATCCCGGACGAGAGACCCTCTAGCCGCCGGACTAGGTACCGGATCAGGAGAGCCGGAACGGAGGTGCGGCGGTGACGACCCCCGGAGCAGGATCCGGAGCAGGATCCAGCGCAGACCATGGCGACGACCACGGCGAAGACCACGGCGAGGACCAGGGCGCCGATCACGGCGTAGGGCTGGACCAGACGGGGAGCCAGGACCAGTCGAGGAGCCAGGATCCGACGAGAAGCCAGGACCAGTCGAGGAGCCGAGATCCGGTGTAGCAGCCGGGCCAGGTGTAGAGGCTGGCTAGCTGCGGAGGCTAAGCTAACTGGCGGAGCTGCGTTAGCTGGGGACGTCTGGTTAGCTATAGGAGCGAAGCTAACGGGCGGGGCTGTGCTAGCTGTGGACGTCTGGTTAGCTATAGGAGCGAAGCTAACGGGCGGAGCTGTGCTAGCTGGGGACGTCTGGTTAGCTATAGGAGCGAAGCTAATGGACGGGGCTGTGCCAGCTATGGACATCTGATCAGCTGTGGACATCTGAGCAGCCTCAACGGTGGTGAGGGGCTCTAGGCTGACCGTGAACCTGATACTAGCTGGCAGGCTAGCTGCATTAGCCATCGACCTACACCCCTCCATGAGGGCAGTGACATGGTCGGCTATGTCCCGCATCGCTGTCTCGTCTGTCGGACTCTCCGTGGCGACCTTGTCGATCATCCGGAGCAGGAACACCCACTTGTCACCATCCACCATGCTCCGGATGATCGTCATGGTGTCTGCCACCTTCTCTGCTGCGTCATTCTGTTAGGATAAAGGGTGACGATAAGGTGAGGAGAGTACAATTGCAGAGAAGGATGAGGAAACCGAGACAGAGATGAAGGGTGATACTTAAATGAAGGGAGCTTTACTGAGACAAAACCAGAATACAAAACAAACAAAAGGCACTGACAGAGATACTAACAAACAGCGAGTGAAAACAAGAAAACGACAGAGGTAGACAGGCATGAACTCACTTGACATCAAAGGAACAAGGGAACGACATGGGGAGAACGCGGAGACAATGACGCCACAATAACTCTACCAACCAACAAACAATATATACTGAAACCAATTAACAATCACCACAGCTGGGGAGAGACAGGCACAGAACAAAACAAACAATCAACCACTAGACAATAAGCAATACACCAAACAACCCTAACCAGGGAAACCAATTCACACCAGGGTGGGGAAGTTCAACAATAACACACAGTGACATCCCATTAATTATCCCATTAAAGTAAGCATGTGAGTTATCAAGGGTAGAATCAGTGTCTGAACCAACTGGCTCGTCTGGCCACAAGAGGGAGGTAGAGGACCACTGTCAAGAGGTAGGGGACCAGTGTCAGGAGGTAGGGGACCAGTGTCAGGAAGTAGGGGACCAGGTAGGCGACCACTGTCAGGAGGGAGGAAATGTTCACTGTCATTCTCACAACCGGCCCAGCAAGGGCCGGCCCTGGGGACGTTACACAGGAGTATGATTGATTCAATAACAATATTTACATTAGAAACCTGGTTCACTCTTATCAGACAACTTAAATTGAAAAAAGGACATAAAGTGTTAACCTCTTAACACATTCGGCGCCAGACCCGAGATATCCCGGGTTAACTTGCCAGCGGTTGAGCGCCAGAGTAAGCATTTTTGGTAGTTTTTTCTTTTATTCGATATTTGTATTCATTACAGGTTCACGGACCTCAGTGTCCCCATAGGAAATCATCCTGAGATCCCCAAAGTGCAATACCGGCCGCATCCTGATAGGTGGCAGTATCGCCCACCCTTTGAAACCTTATTTTTCACCGTGTGATACATCTAAACCCCTCCGGGTGCAGAATTTAGACGGAGCCAAGTACATCGATTCATCCGACCACTTCGAAACGCATCTAGCACACTCGATCCATAATTATGTCCGGGACCAGATGGACATCAATACTGGAAATCGCGATCAGACAATTGGAATATTCTTTTTGGAATAACCCCGATCAAAGGTAAGGACTATCTGATGTCAATTCCACCTTGATCCTACAATGATTTCATATCGATCCAGCTGATCAGCGTGTGTGGTGTTCAAAACGAATGCCGTTACTGGCCATCAAAGCATCAAAAGACTACCCCCCCCCTTTCATGCATTCATGATGAAACATACATGCATTCATGTTCGACGGAAGAAAGTGACTGTCAAATGACCATAGTATTGTCTCCATAACTATAATATAGCATATAGATATAGCTCTCCAAACATAGTGACGCAGAGTGAGAGTAGGCTATGGAAACCTGGCGCATTAGCTACAAGGATAAGGGTAATTCATTCAAACAATGTAAAAATGACATATTGGAATAATCTAGAACATCGAAGCATTCTTTGATATATGGAACATTCTGGAATATCAGCAATACGTGGTAATTCACTCTACCAGTAGCCCCTCGGGGGAATAATCAACAGCTATCTAGATGCAGAACCACAGAGCCATCATAGCCGGCCGGCAGAAAGATCACTCTACACAACGATCATCGCCCACCCCGGTCAGGGGAAATGCTGCGTATACGTATTTAAAAACTGTTTTTTATTAATGGGAAATAATTCCACTACTTCTCCAATTTATACTTTAGATGTTTAAGCATAGCAATGCTCTTTTAAGATCTAAGTTAATGTTCTCTTCCTTTTACTTGTTTTTTTCTTTTTCATCCGCTCTCTCTGATTTATTGAGGCTCTCTCTTCAGTTCAATACCTTCATATTATTCATGGGTTACTATAAATTACACAAGTTCATATAAAATGTAAGTGATTAGGGCATGACAATTGAAGCTTATTTTTGGTCTTTATTTTTAGTTTTATCTCATTTAAATTTTTATTTATTTATTTTTTACGGGAAAGTGGCCAAGCCACAGTCGACATTCTACTTATGGTAGAATTTAGAGTGTTAGATCCTATGGTATACATAGGAATGTTAAGGATAATTGGATCATTCTGGGATATCCGGTGGTGCAAGGGAGGGAGTCATACGCAAAGGTTGTGTTCATGGAACACAATCCTCTACGACTCTCGGTGGGAGGGAAGGGTAGGGGATTTTTATTTGTATATATGTATGTTTTTAAGCTCGGCTCTCAACGGGACCTCACTAGTGGGATGTATATCTATTATTGCCTCGCACTCTAGAAGCATTACCAAAAATTACAATGCAACATGTATAGACTATGGCTAGTTTGAATATAATGATATGGAACACCGGGGGAATAAATAACCAACTCAAACGCAAAAGCGTGCTCACACTGATGAAAAAAGAACATGTGGACATTGCTCTGCTAAGCGAAACGCACATTCTAGGGAAAGACATAGATAAATTAGCGGACAACATATACCATAATATCAGTCACTCCTCTATTGGTACGAGAACTCGGGGTGTAGCAATAGTCGTTAAACGTAAGTTGAATATTGTACTAAAGGGAGTATGGTCTGATGTAGAAGGTCGGATAACTATAGCTAAGATTGAACATAAGAACAGGAAAATAGCGTTGATAGCGGTATACGCCCCAAATTTGTACGAAGAGGATTTCTTCACTACACTAACCAATGCAATGTTAGACATTCCCGATTACTCATTTATAATAGGAGCGGATTTTAATGCCATCTGGAACCCAAGGATGGACAAATCTTACCTCGCCTTTTCCAGCGAACAAAAGAATTCATCGAAGGCATTAAAGGATTGGTCGAAGATTACAGGTGTAATTGACTTATGGCGGTTACTTAATCCCACGACCCGAAAGTACTCTTGTCGATCTGCGAGACATAATACACTATCCAGAATAGATTATGTCTTTGCATCACAGAGACTATTTGATAATTATGAAGTGGAAATGATACCCAACGCACTATCAGATCACTGTTATTTACTCCTTAAAGGTACATTTGGTATACTATCCTCCCGAGCCCCAAGATGGCGATTTAACTCGTTGCTGCTTAATAACAAGGAATTCATTACACAACTCAAAGAAGCTCTTATAGTATTCCAACGGGAGAATGCAAACTCGGTGCAAGACCCCAGAATAATATGGATGTCGGTAAAGGGAATGATCAAAGACTTCACGGATAGCTTTTCCTCCAAAATGCGCAAGAATCAATGCACAAAACTGGCTGAGCTGGAAACGCTTTACTCAACGTTATTTAATTCTCTGAAATACAACAACTCAACTCGACTAGAAAATCAAGTTAACGTACTAAAAATAGAGATCAATGCCATATACAGACAACAATCGGAAATACAAATACGCAGCACAAGACAACAGCAATACTCCCATGGTTCCAAACCCAGCCACCTATTAGCCATGCGATTAAGAATTAATGTAACATTTGCAGATATAACTACCATTAGAGCACAACAAGTACTTGTAACAGATCCTGTAAAAATAAACGATACATTCAAAGTATTCTACTCCGACTTATATAAATCAGAAATGACCTTCGATCAAAACAAAATGGACACATTTCTTAATCAAATTATTCTCCCTAAACTTTCAGAGGATGACGCTAAACAGTTAGAAACACCGATCACACTAGAGGAACTCAAGAAGGCCATAACCGCAATGAAAAGTGGTAAGGCTCCTGGAAGAGACGGTTTCCCATCAGAAATGTACCTTTCTTGTTGGGACATAATTGGCCCCTTATTACTAAATATGATCTTATACTCAGTCAAGGAGGGGAACTTCCATAAGAATGACAATATTGCACTCATAACAGTCCTCCTTAAAAAAGACAAAGACCCCAACGAGTGCGGTAGTTATAGACCTTTAAGCCTCCTCGGAACAGATATCAAACTGTACTCTAAGGTATTAGCCATCAGATTACAAAAGCATATGACGTCTTTAGTTCACCCGGACCAAACTGGCTTCATAGGAGGCCGCCTGATCACTGAGAACATAAGACGAATACTGCACGTACTTGATGCCGACAAGGAGGACACCATACCTAAGGCGATGCTGTCCCTGGATGCTATGAAGGCCTTTGACAGGCTGGAATGGTCGTATCTGTGGGCAGTGCTAGAAAGGATGGGGATAGGAAAAGGATTCATCGATATGATTAAAGTATTATACAAAGACCCATCGGCCATGATTACAACAGGCACAATCATCTCCCAAATATTTCCGGTATCACGCTCTGCCAGACAGGGTTGACCTCTTAGTCCCGGACTGTTCAATCTATCATTAGAGCCTTTAGCACAATATATAAGACAATCCCAATCCATAGAACCAATCGTAATCAAGGGCACACAACAAAAAATTTGTTTATATGCGGACGATGTAATATTGTTCATGCAAAACCCCAACACCACATTGCCTCATCTGCTCAAGTTGATTAAGGATTTTGGTGATTTATCGGGATTTAAGATAAATTGGCCGAAGTCGGCTTTCCTTCCACTTAACACCCCTGCAAAAAAAGACACAACCCTCCCAGGACAGATACCGATGGTAAAACATTTCAGATGCTTGGGAGTGGAAATATTCCCTACCATAAGACAAACGGTGAAGCACAACTACACAAAAATCCAAAACAAAATCAAAGACGACCTTGATAGATGGGCAAAACTTAAAAACACAGTACAAGCACGGATATCAATAGTTAAGATGGATGTACTACCTAAAATCAACTTCTTCAGTTCAATGCTGCCGCTACCCCCTCCAGAGGGTTACTGGAAAAGATTACACTCCTCCACATACAAATTTATTTGGAATAACAAACCACCACGTATACAAAGATCCACCGCACAGAGAAATAAAGCAGATGGTGGCATGGCATTTCCAGATTTTTTCCTATATTTTAAGGCGTACACATTAAGTCCATTGACAACATGGTTTGACTCCCAAGCATTAGCATCCTGGAGAAAAATAGAAGAAAACATAGTAGCCCCACATAGACTGAAGGACATAGCATACACTAAACTACCAATCAAGCACTGTGAACGAAAATTTGGCCCCATAATTACTCATGCGATCCGGATATGGCGTGAATCACAAAAAAAAAATCCTAACCCACAAAAATGGCACAATCATACTCCCTTATTCAATAACAATGCACTCTTAATTGGAAAACGACCTATAAGATTCCCTATATGGGAAGAGCAAGGCATACACTCATTAGGGGATGTTTTTAACAAACAGGGTTTTTGTAGTGATAAAGAAATACGCAAAAAATGTAATCTCACCAAGTCCACATGGCTTTTTCACAAACAGTTAGAGCTTTGTTTGAAATCTCACGGTGTTCCATTAGACAGACCAATTGAACACCACAGATACCACAAATTCTTCTACGCAAGAGAGACATCGAGAGGTTTTGTTTCAGAATTGTATCATCAATTACTAACGTCCTCGTATGAAACCCTCCAACTTGACTCTGTCTGGAGGAGGGATATACCAGACCTGGAAAATGACTTTGATTGTCAAGGAGCCTGGGCAAATGTCCGACTTACATCAAGGAACCCGGATCATCAACAAATCAATCTTAACTATATTCACAGGACATACTTGACTCCTATAAGACTGTGCCGAATGGGGCTTAAACAAGATTCCAAATGCACCCAATGTGCAAATGGGGACGAAGGGACATTTATGCACATGTATTGGGACTGCTCACCAGTTAAGGCATTCTGGAAAGATGTGACCCAACAAATATCAAAACTCGTATCTTGGAATATACCTGTAGTGTACACCCCTCGGTATTACTATTGAATGATGTTTTTGAGTTTGCAGTGAATCCACAGCTAAAGAGATTGGTTTTATCGGGTATCACAGTAGCCAAAAAGCTGATCGCATCACGCTGGTTTCAACCGGAAAAAATGTGCCGTAAAGTTTGGTTTCTTACATATCTCGATGTAATTTACCATGAAATATCTACAGCAAGAATTCTGGGTCTCAATGAATCCAAAATGTCAATGTGGTTACAAGTGGTGGAGAGAATAAAAGCTAGCTTATAATGGTAGTGTCTGGTTAGGTGCAAGGGATAGTGGAGGTACTTCTCAAGGTGGGGTCCGGGAGGGGGGGGTTCGAGCTGAGCATATGTGTGTAGGGTTTTTTAGATAACAGGTATTAGGGGTATATCTTATATAAGACAACTAACTAAAATGTGATCTCATTGGATGTGCCCTGACAATTAATGCTTGTATATCTTATCCTGTGTTGTCATGTTTGTTTATATGTTTGTTTAAAAAATAATAAAAAAATAAAATACAAAAGGATAAGGGTAATGGCTGGCGCCCAATGTGTTAACATCCAACGGCCCATTACGCCCGTGCACGCGTCGTGGCACTTTGCTCTTGTCTGTTGGCTCTCATCGGTTGGCTCCGGGCTGCGTTTCTCCCGATCATTTAATAGTACATTATTGGAAAGTTGAATTTGCCGCCTTTCGATCGTCACCAAACGCAACCTATTGTATGCTTCGGGTCTCGAGCTACAAGACGAAATATCCGGCGAGCATCATTTGACAAGCCGTTCCGACCAGTGACCATGTCCGGTTGTAAGCGGTCCTGAACTGACCAGTCACCGCTGATGGCGAAAATGATTGACCACCGTTGTTTTGACCGCCATTTTACCCTTGCTACTTATTTCTTACTTTTATTTCTATGCCACACTATCCGCTGGGTGCATACTATGACCTTTATCAAAGTCAAAGTCATGAGCAGGCTAAACACCCTTTTTGTTGGTAAATCTATTTAAATCGAATCATTTCCGACCTACAACTCTTATATTTTGTGTATGTGATGCGGTATGTATAGGCGCCGATACAGCCTGAAAATACAAATAATTATTACCCTCGTGTCATCATCACATACCGCAATATACTGAGCACACATTAGGAACAAACACATAATTCGAATGTAACGTTAGCGCCCACCACATCAAGTATGTCTACACAAAATATAAGAGTTGTAGGTCGGAAATGATTAGATTTAAATAGATTTATCAACAAAAAAGGTGTTTAGCCTGCTCATACCTTAAAAGCGTGGGGCAGCACGAGTAACTTGGCTCTGCTAATGTATATCGTGCTTCCATTCAAACAGACAACAACAAAAGTGAAGTCAAGTCTCACTCGCGTGAGACCTCCTCTACATGCTCTGGCAATACCTGGCCAGGGTACTCCTGGGTCCTTGTGCCCCCCAATTTGCACTATATGTTATGTGTGGACATGTATTTTATATGTTAAAGGTCCCATGTTTTGCTATTCCTTTCACTATTTGGGCAATGTTAAACAATTCCTGTGAGTCTATGGAACACATCTGTAAGGTTTTTTTTCAAAGAAATTCATTGTTTTGTATTTCTAATCAAGTACTCCACTTCAAGATTTCAAGCTGTTTTGGGCTGGGCTCCGCCCATACTCGCAAAGCTCTTTGAGTGACAGTCACCCACAGTCTGCACTGGCAGACAGAGAGAGACAGAGAGATAGAGGGGGATACTAATAATCCCACGGGACAATGCATTGGTAACTTGTAGGGCTGTCCCCGACTAAGGATTTGGATAGTCGACTATGATTGGCCGAAATTAGCCGATAGTCGACTATAATAATATCATTCCATTTGGGCTGTGGGGGGTGCTTAACACATCCACCGCCAAAAACGGCTTACGACGGGTTTCAAGGTCATGCGAATTCCGCCATTCCACGGCGTACGACGTTATTGAGATCATATTTCATTTTTTCGCCATGGTATTCATAATTCCCTCACCGAGCCTGGTCTGATACAGTGGGAGCCTGCACAACAGTGCAACGCTTCAATACTGCCGCCTGGTGGATGATTGGGCGAGTTACAACCGGACATGGATCTCTGGTGATCTCCGTGCATCTGGGAAATGCGTCCGGCAGGCACATATTGTTGCGGGACTCTAGACACACATCCGTGTATATGGATCGCTGCCATAACTCAATAATCAATATGATTTGGGCGTTTATTTCGCCATACAAACCGGAAATGGATCTAGTCGATCTACGTCAAATAAGTGGGATCTTTTTCCTCCAGTCTCATCGGTGAACGGTAAGAGGACAGTAACGTTACTTTCAGCGTGATTGTTTATTATTATTAATATAAACGACCCCCCCCCCCCGTTCATCCGCGCATGATGAGTCATAACGTTTAGGATCATGTACAGTCAGGGCACGAAATTAGAGCCCGCCACCCGCCATTGGCGGGCAGATTTTAGGTTTGGCGAGTGAGACTGAGAGGTCTGTCCGCCATGTGGCGGGCAACCAAATAGTCATGTAAAATGATTAAAACGGCGGTGTGTTTTGGTCTTACGACAGTCGTCTTTTTTTGCAGCCCCGTCTCTCACGGCGTGGCATCTCGTTGGCTTGTTTACCAACGTCACATCCGCTACTCTTCTTCTGCTTAGTGCTCTGTAGGGAGCTAACGTTACACCCATTTGCCTCCCACTGTCTGTCTACCCTGGTAACTTTGTTAGAGTAAAAGTATGATTGTCCTCTAGGGACCTCATCTCCTCATCCATCGCTCTCTCCCATTTTCCTGACTCAGGGGATATCATGGCCTCTAACGAGATTTCTCGTTAGTTCATGCCAACCGGTGAGTGCCAGAGAGACGAGGGATCTCGTTTTTTATCGTTATTTTTTTTATTATCGATTTCCATAAATCTTTCATCAATCTAGCCTAACGTTACTAGTGGGGATCTGTCTGAACTCGAACAGGGAAAATACCGCCCCCTATCGTCTCTCCGGATGGTACTGCACCCCTTTGGATTGGATTGAATGAAACACATGGAGAAAAAAAAGTCCCCCTTCCACATTTTACTTGTCAGACATGTAATCCGAGCCTACTGGAGTCATCGCCCACCATCAGAACAGCAGAACATTTGTGTTTCCAGTACCCAGCGTTGGATCAATATACGCGATCGATATTTGGAATGGCAATCAGGTATTGGAATAATCCTTTTGGAGAACATCTGATCTGAGGTAAGGAATCGATTTTACCAGTCTTGGGATAATCAGAGCTATTTTCACCTATATATCAGCGTGTGCCGTATGTGTGTGTCTGTGTGTGTGCGTGATCAGGAAATAAGATAATCGATTTTTCAGCCCGCTTCTATAGCGTGCATAAGTACACATATACTATCGATAATCTAGCGTTTATTTGAAAACTATTCATAAATAGGCCGAAAAATTACAACGTGTTTTGTGTATTCCAGTGTATTCCAGTAAAGGGAGATTATCACAGAATCTTCTGAAATTTTCTGGAACTTTCAAGAAACTAGCGTTTTTCAAAAAACAATCCGTTTAGACAATGTTGACTGCAAACAAGTCATTGATAAGCGACGTCCATATTATACACATAGCCATAATTTAAGATATAGTTTATGCGTTCGCAAATATGAGAGCTCTATCATTGAAGTGGGTGGTGGCACGCAACAGGGTTCCGGGGCACCGGACCCGTGGCACTCAAAGTGTTAAAGGTCTGAGGTATACCACTCACTACTCTGTAGCAGTAATCTATGCTGGTAAGTGTACTGTCATCCTCGTCACTTTCTCTCTGGGCATAGTCTTTCAGATACTTTGCAGGTTTATGTTCCCGGGGGGGATATCTCCCACTGCATGAGGCACGTGACGTCACCCTAGGGTGCTTCTCGTCATCATCCTCTGGGGGCTGTTGACCGTCTGTCTGCATGTCTGTGCTCAGTACACTAGGCTGTGGTGTCTCTCTTTCCTCACACCCTACTCTGGAGTCCAGCTCTGGCTCCTGTGTCTGTGTCTCGTTCTCACATGTTGTCTTTGTGACAAACTTTACTAACCTGTGCTTTTGCACTTTCCCCTTACCGGGATAATGGACTAGAAAAGCGGGGCTGCCCTTGTCATGCCCTACAAAAAGTCCTTTTTCACACCTGGACTCAAGCTTTCCTCTGTCCTGTTGGTAAGCATAACACACTGACCCAAACTTGTGCATCCTGGCTAGATCACACCTTTTTTCCTGTCAGTGCTGTATATGGGGTGGTGCCCGTGTGCTTGTTAAAACACCGATTTCTGGTGTAAGCGGCTTCTTGTACCGCATAATGTCATAGACTCTTAGGTAAGTTACCATCTATTAGCTTACACCTAGCCATTTCGAAAAAATAGTGCATCCTTCCCTCTCTGCTATCCCGTTCTGGTGCGGGGAGTAAGGACAGGACGTCTCGTGTCTGATCTTGTTCCTTCTCAGCAGTGACTGAAACTCTATTTGTGAACTCTGTTCCGTTATCAGACCTTAAGCATTTTATGCTGCCATACGGAGCTACATCTGCAAGGAATTTTTCTGTGGCCTGGAGTGTGTCACTCTTTGCTCTGAGAAAGTAAACAAACACTGCCCCTGTACACACATCTGTGAAAGACATATTTAAAGCCACCTATGGACTCATTATTTACTGGACCGGCTAGATCTGTGTTAACTAGCTCAAGTGGTGTCTTTACCTTTACCGTGGGACCTCTGTTCCTTGTTTGAGTGAACTTTCCCTTTATACACACATCACATTCTTTGTTAGGTAGGTCTATGCTTTTCACCGTTAATGTGCATGCCTACTGTCACCGCCTGCAGCTTCAGTATATCCTCGTAATTACAATGACCCATGATCTCATGCCATGTCTGAATATCATGACTGACATTACATATATCATTTTTATTACATTCTGTTTGTAGATAATACATTCTCTTGTACACCTCAATGTTAAATCTCGTACAGTCAGGCTCCACAAGAACATCGTTACCTTCATTGAAGAACACTTTGGCACCGTTTACAGTAGCAGATTTGACAGAGAATAGTTCTTGTGGGAACGAGGGTATGTAGAGGGCGTTCTTCAACGTCACTGTACACCGGCGCCCCTCACTGTCTATGAGGCATACCTGTTCCCGTCTGCCAGCTCCATGCTGTGTCTCTCCGGCTCAAAGGTGCTGTCAAAGTTCTTGAATCGGTTCTTGTCGTTGATAATGTGGGACGACGCACCTGTGTCCATGATCAGTCCCTTCCTTTGGACCTGCTGCTGCTGCGTTGACTGGCTGGCGTATGCTGTCTGCGCCCCGAAAGTGAAGTCCTCTCTTCCCGCTGCTCTCCGGGCGTCGTCTCGACTCGCCTCACGCTGCCGCCATCTTGCACACAGACATACCGAACGCTCTGTTTGCGCTTCTTTCTACACACTCTGTCTGCGTGTCCCGAAGTTTTACAGAAACTACACCAAACAGTTTTTATGCACTTATCTTTTCGATGACCCTTTTCTCCACATCGCCAACACGCCTTCTCCGTCAGGGGTCCGGTCTTTTTCTTTGGCGCTGCCCAGGCCTTCATTACTCTTTCTCCCGCCTCTTCGGCAACCGGGTCTGAGTCTTCTGAGGCCTCGAAGTTCCGCAGCTTGGCCTTGAACTCCCCCAGCGACATGTCCGCTGAACTGTGTGTCACCAACAGTGTGAATGGTTTATACATCTCTGGTACTCCCTTCATAACCATCGCCATCATTAGTCCATCGCTCGATGCTTCTCCTGCACTCTTGAGAGCGCTGTGATGATCTGTTCCGCCCTGATGACGTATTCAGTCACAGTCTCTGTGTTAGCTTTCTTCAGCGCGGTCACAGTTATATACAGGGATACAATCCGGGGCCTACCTCTGCCGATGTAGTGTTCTCTTAACACTCTTAGACTCTCTCGGCCTTTGTCCTTTGTGTCCCGGAATATCAGCCCCAAGCTTGTGTTGTCTAGGAGTGGTGCTAGCTCGCAGTATGCGTCAGCGTTCAGCTTAGTATCCAGGGCTCGCGCGGCCTCCTTAATTTCTCCCGTGAAGCCCGTCAAAATCTTCTTTTTCAGCCCCACTCCGTGCATACAGCACAACATCCGCTCTTCCCAGAGCTCGTATTCTTCTGCCCTTCCGTTAAACGTGGGCCACTTGCTTCTGCCTCTGGTTGCCATCTTTTGATTGTAGCTTAGCTTAGCTGCCCGTTAGCTTAGCTTTAGCATCCCGTGGTTCTCCCGCTGCTAAACTAGCCTAAACTTTTCAGCTAACTTGCTATCTGTATTTTGCTCTGGGCCCATAACCTGTTGACAGAGTCACCTGGGGAACAAAATAACGGTCATGACGACGAGGTCTTCTTTAGCCTTAACTGCCGTGGTTTATTTCATATGTACATTTCCACCACGAGACCTGCTCTCTGTGAGAGCTAGAGAGAGAGAGACAGTAAGAGATAGGAGGGGAGGGAACATTCCCTTATATGTGATACATGACGTCAGCTTAGGGGTGGACGGTATAAACGGTATACGGTATAAATGTGCGCTACGGTATGGATTTTGACTATACAGTACCTTGTGACCGGTAGACTACAGCAGCTAAGTCACAGCAGTAGCAATGACGTTAACATTACTTGACGACTCACTCTGCGTTTGCAGTGGTCGTTGCATAGTGTTTAATTGTACGGAGTTTTTCTCCACTTGCTCACGGACCTTGCCATATAGTTTTGGCATTTCAATTTGGCTAAGGAGGCTGATATACTTGCTTAGTGCAGCAACGGGGCTAATGTTAGCTGCTAAGCTAACTCACGTTAGCCACTAAGCTAACGTTCTATTAGTGAGGAAAGGGGGGGGGGGTATATTGAAGAGGCTTGAAAACAGAGGTTCAAAGATAACTTCACATTTATTAGGCTATTCATTCCTTTATATGGCTTTATCCATCGGGCTGCTCTCGTTTCTAACTCTGTGTTGACAATGACATCCTGGTGTGACATCATCACCTACGGCATCTTAGGAAGCTCAAACCTCAAACTCAAACCTATTACATCACGCTCTCTCTCTCTCTCTCTCTCTCTCTCTCGCTCTCTCTCTCTCTCTCTCTCTCTCTCTCTCTCTCTCTCTCTCTCTTGCTCTCTTGCTCTCTCTCGCTCTCTCGCTCTCTCTCTGTCTACGTTTTCAAACACGTACACTAAAGTTAAGTTATGTTGGAGTTTTATTGGTCTTTGAGTTGTTTGAGGGAAATAAACCTCCTGTCCTGCTGTAGTTTTTATTTTCACTTTGTGCCGCTTGATTTGATTGTATTTCATGAAAAAGGTGTTTTTCAGAGATGGAAAAGGTTTTGCATTTTTCTATTGCAGTTTTGCACAATAAATGTTCTTAAAATACCTCTGTACTATGTGAAATATGTAATACAGTAATAGTAGTAGTAATACAAGAGTACAGCAATAGCTGTCATACCAGTGTTTTAACCCTTCAGAAGCATTTATATAGACATTTTAAGATAAATGAATATACCGTGATATATACCGTTATCGTCTATGCTTCAAATTATACCGTGATATACAGTACATTTTAGACCATACCGTCCAGCCCTACGTCAGCTACAATAGCTGCGTCTCCTTACGCCTATAGCGCCCTCTTGTGGAACAGTTAAAGTGCAGTTACATACAATCATATTAACACTTACACTTAACAAGGCTTCACTTTAGATTAGGGCACACAATAGCATCTGTAAATGATTTGTAGATGTTTTATGAATGTTTTAACAAATAATTTGTTGAACATGAACAAATAAAGGGAGTTGTTTTTTCATATCCATTTTTCAAAGCATCTACAAATGTGTTACTACACATTAAACAACATTATTTAATGATGAACAAATCAAGTACAAACAATGTACGGCTAGGTGGTGCAGTGGGCAAGGCGCTCACCACCAATGCAGGAGACGCTGGGTTCGAGCCCAGCTCTCCGCATTGCTATCAGCTTGGCTGGTCGTTCATACTAATACAATTGGCAGTATTAGGGGGTGGAAAGCTGATGGGTGGGGATCGGACATTGTGGACAGCGACTCCTACAGGTCGGTTGGTGCGCCTGCGCAGCAGAATCAGGAAGCAACGGGGGCGGCGTGCCCTCCAAACGCAGACCCCCGACGCTGAGAGATCGCGCTGTGCAGGTGAAAAGATGCGACTGCTGCTTCCTCGAGTACCGGAGGGGACACGTGATAAGGCTTAGTCCACATTGCAGCCGGCTTGTAGGAGGCATGGCCTAACAACGTTCGAGACAGGGGAGGGTAGAATTGGATGATATGAAATTGGGATGGGAGAAAAATAGAAAATGGGAGAAAAAGTAGATAAAAAAAAAGTACTAACAATGTTGATAATGAGTTATAAATAATGTAGAACTAATCTGTAAATGTTATACAAATATAGTTATAAATGATTTAATAATAATCTACGAATGTATATAAATGGTTCGTTCATGATTAGTTCATTATCTACAAATACCTTATAAAGGTCTTATAACTGTGTGTTATTATAAAGTGTTACCGGAAAATAAATAAATAACTAAGTCTAGAATTGAGGACATTGGCACTGTAGCCTACTGTATAACCTAATACAAATAGGTAAATTATAGAATTAATTGTTAATAAGCCAAGTGTTACGACCCTGGCTCAAAGGCACGCAACCTATGTGCAAACCAACACCAAAACCCGTGCTTAAACTAAAAATGCTACTCTAACAAGCAGGGCCGCCTGGGAGAAATGCGAGGCCCTGTGCGAGATTTAACGCGAGCCCCCCCCCCCCCCCCCCCCCAAAAAGGTACAAAAAAAAAAAAAATATATATATATATATATATTTTTTTTTATACAGTCAACATATTCTTAAATAATAGCGCTGCCCGAGGCGGGGCATGATACAGTCAACATATAGCAAAAGAGAGAGCGAGAGAGAGCTCCCGTTCTACAGTCAATATACAGTGTACAGAGAGAGAGAGAGAGAGAGAGACACATTGGAAAGAAATTGAAATGCTATTTGGCCCTAAACAGAGAGTACACAGTGGCAGAATACCTGAGCACTGTGACTGAAGATCCTTGAGCACAGCCTAGCCATCGAGAAAGGCCGCCATAGGCAGACTGTGTGTGTTAGAAAGAGAGAGAGAGAGAGAGAGAGAGAGAGAGAGAACATGTGTGTTTGTCATGTGTGTGTGTGTTAGAGAGAGACTAGAGCATGTATGAGAGATTCAAAAGGACAAAGATCAACACTTAAATCCAAGAGAGAGAGAGAGAGAGAGAGAGAGAGAGAGAGAGAGAGAGAGAGAGAGAGAGACACACATTGGAAAGAAATTGAAATGCTATTTGGCCCTAAACAGAGAGTACACAGTGGCAGAATACCTGAGCACTGTGACTGAAGATCCTTGAGCACAGCCTATCCATCGAGAAAGGCCGCCATAGGCAGACTGTGTGTGTTAGAAAGAGAGTGAGAGAGAGAGAGAACATGTGTGTTTGTCATGTGTGTGTGTGTTAGAGAGAGACTAGAGCATGTATGAGAGATCCAAAAGGACAAAGATCAACACTTAAATCCAACAAGAAGAGGGTCTATACCAGAGAAACCAAAGCAGCAAGGAGCCAATGGCCGACATCAGCTAAATAGGCTAGCCAGGTACTGTGACACCAGGCCACACACAGCTTTGGCCAACGGCCCAACGCTACCCAAGCTACACAAACGACCATTCACACACAGCACATGTCGTATCTCCAAATGTTGTGAAGTAGCATATGTTTTGCCTGGAAAAAAACATTGTTATTAACAAAACATTCGGGAGGGGAAGGAAGGAAGAGTGGGGTAATGTCATGACATTTTCATTAATCTTACCTGCACAAAAGGAACGCAGGGCGAAAGGCCGCAACACAGGTCTCCACGTTGACGAAAGGCCTCTCGCTGTCGGGACAAATAAGCTATGGCCAGAGCCTTGTCATGGTGCAGGCCCGACTACATCTTCTGTCAAAGATGATGTCGTAGTCAGAGTGCCAGGGCCTGCTATTCTCAAGGCTAACTGATAGCATCAAACGAACGTTCCCAGCTGACGCTAAACAGCTAACTGGCTAACAGTTAGCTCAATCAGGCACCTGGCTGTATGTAGCCGCATAGCTTGCTTCTGCGTTCTGCAAGCTATGCGGCTACATACAGCCAGGTGCTCTCACCAGCCACACACCGTTAGCTACTAGTAGTACTATATTAGCTAGTCGACCAGTTTGGCTCCAGAGAGAGAGAAAGAGAGATAGGTCAGGTCCACGGCGGGAATATAATCATAGGTTGACTCACCATAACGCAGTATCAACGCGGCGCCAATGGTAAAGTTGGAAGGAGACTTTCTTGGCCCACGGTGTAATTTCTTCTTCTTCTTCTTCTTCTTCTTCGAGTACTTTCCGGCAGACTGGACACCTTTCGGCGTATTGCTGCCTAACAGATTTATCTGCTCACAAGTTCTCTTCTCCTTCTTTTGAAAAGACATCCACTCGCCTCGCTCCTCTGAATAGCGCTGAATTAGATCATCCCTGTACCTCGTGTGTCCGAGAAGAGCCCGGAAACACTATCCTAAAATCTGTAGAGCAGCAAAGCCGCAGAAACCGGAACACTGCAGTCTGCAGAGCCGCAGAGGCAGGAACAAGTCAGACACATTCTACAAACGTGTCTAATGTGAAATATATAAGCATATAAGCAAAACTAGATTTTAGGTCTGTGATGAAAAAGGGCCTCGCGGGAAGGGGGGCCTCGCAAAAAAAAAAAAAAAAAAAAAAAAAAAAAAAAAAAACATTTTTATTTTATTTTTTTATTTTTTTTTATTTTGCGAGGCCCCCCTTCCCGCGAGGCCCTGTGCGACCGCACTGCTCGCACACCCCCTGAGGCGGCCCTGCCAAGGAATTACTGGTATAAACTAAAGTACAAGGATTGGAAGAACGTGACAACTCTCCCTCTAACCACAGACAGACCTGCATGTGTGTCTGAAGGCCTGGTTTTAACCATGCCAGCAGGTAACCAATCAGCAGCAATTAGCTAATTAGTAGCCCTCACCTGCATGCCCAGTGACACAGGAATGATCAGGCTCATGGTACATAACACCTCCCCCACCAAACTGGTTGCCCAAGAGGCAACCACAACACATCAAACCCATAAACAAACAAAAAACTACTGTGACCCATTAGTCGCCAGGGCCACTACCACAACAGCGATAACGGGCCGGCCCCTGTCGAACACGACCACCAACCGTGTTGTATGCTCCCTTTCAACAGGCCCCTCCACCAATACCAACCTGTCAAAAATAGACTGCAAACCAAAATCAATCTGAGAACTAATCTCACTGCGCTCAACAGGACAGAACACAGAAAAACAAAAACCATAGATCACTGATACCACCACCGCGCCCATATCCATCCCACCTGGCACTGGCAGTTCAGGATACTGCAAACCGTGAACATCCAGAGTAGGATGTACCGCCTCAGGTACAGCCCCACCGTCCCTGGAACATGGCAGTACGTCAGTCACAAAAACGTCTGGAACACCATCTAAAATGGCGTCACCCAAAATAACATTGTCCTGATAAAAATGGCTGCCACTCAACAGACCAGGTCGCGAAGGCGGCTCGTGCTCCACAGGACACAGGTAACTAGGTTGACCATCACACCTAGTGCATGGCAGAGAATCAGTGTGGACACGTGGATCAATGTCAGAATCATCAACTGACATACTGGGACCATCCCTGCCCACAGGGAAACATTAGGGACAATAGAGCTACTGTGGGAAGGCTGGCAGCCCAAGTCAGGCCTAGTAGCCTCTTCAACTAGAACGGTGTCACATGAATCAACAGCACCTCTCATAGCATCCTTCCCACACTCATCCTCCAATTCGTTCGTGGCCTCAGCCACCGTACAGGCTGGGAAGACCTTGAGACACTGCGCTGTCAGATCATCTCCTGCCACATGCCTCTCCGGCACGCATGTCAACCCTGGTTTCACCACCAGGCCTAACACAAAGGCACAATCAAGAGAATCATTATGCAGAGGTACATCCACAGTGTGCTTTCCAAAATTCTCAACAGGTACACTATTCAATTCAACAAAGAATGTGTCACTAAGTGTAATGTCCCAAGTCGAAGTATCAACAACATCACTTTTGTCCTTTGACATTTCCCGTGTCACAGCACACACAGGGAACACTCCTGGATGTTTCTGTGCCAGCTCATTAGGGACCTCAGAAACCACAGGAATGGGAGTTACAACTGGAGTAGCCAACACTTTGTCACCAGCCAAATCATTCCCTAGAATGAAGGACACCCCCCTTATGGGAATGTGAGAACATACCCCCACAACAACATTGCCTGATACTAAGGGAGAATTGAGCGTGACCTCATGCAAAGGTGCATCCACAAATCCACCCCCAAAGCCCCGAACAACGACACCGGAATGCAAAGAAGAGTTTTCTGAAAACGGCAAAATCCCCTCCAGAATGAGGGACTGAAAAGCACCGGTATCTTTGTTATAGCCTGTTTGGACTCTAGTGCATTAGTCAGGGAAACAAATCCATCCATCATAAATCTTGAGGAACCCTCGAGCTCTTTGTCCACACGTTTGATACTTTCCCCATCACCCTCTAACGTTGGCATAGGTGTTCTGCATATGGTTTCTACCAGAGCCACCGTTCTGACATTTTTCTGTTCAAGCACCGGGCACCCAGCAACGATATGACCAGGCTCTTTACAGTAGAAACAGATAATCCCTTCTGGGAATGCACCAGCAGAACCACCCCGCCTAGGAGGTGAAGTTAACTGACCAGCAGACACAGGTTTTGGGAAACGGCCCCCCTGAACAGGACGCCTATCCCTGGACTCAACACGGTAGTCCTCCAAAAAAACGGACTTGTGTGTCAACACAAACTCATCAGCGAAGACAGCGGCGTCGCCTATCTTCGATACCCTACGCTCGTTTAGATGAGTGGAAACGGTATCAGGAACACATCTTTTAAATTCCTCTAGGAGAATCAACTGTCTAAGCTGCTCTCTTGACTCTGCTTTCTGAGAGGTGCACCACCTGTCAAACAGGTTCTCCTTCTCTCTTCCAAATTCAACATAAGACTGTCCCTCCGACCTGCGATAACCTCTAAAACGCTGACGATAGGCCTCGGGACTAACTCATAAGCCCTCAATATGGAAGCTTTAACAAGCTCATAGTCAGCACTTTGTTCAAGGGACAGAGCAGTATAGGCTTCCTGCGCCCTACCAACAAGAACACATTGCAGCAGCAGTGTCCAGGCTGTATCAGGCCACTTCAATGTGGTTGCCACCCGTTCAAAAAGGGGAAAATATCTTTCCACCTCTTTCTCAAAAAAAGGAGGCACCATCCTAATATTCTTGCCTACATCAAAACCGGAACGCGACTCTGACTGCAGAGCCCCCGCCTGTAAGGCAGCATGTTTAAATTCAAGCTCCTTCTGCGCACGCTCGTGCTCCAGCAACATGTGTTTCTCTTTAAGCTCACGCTCCTCTTTCCTCTCCTCTCTCTCCTTAAGCTCACGCTCATGCTCACGCTCCTCTCTCCTCTCCTTAAGCTCACGCTCCTTAAGCTCACGGTCACGCTCATGCTCACGCTCCTCTCTCCTCTCCTCACGCTCTTGTAGCAGCTGTCTTTCCTTAAACTCCAACTCTCTAAGCCTCCACTCACCCTCCGCACCAGATAGCAGCGGAGACGCGTCAGACAAAGTAGGCTCCTCCACCCTCGCCACAAGCACCTGCTCCCTAACGAGCAAAACCCTCAAAGCACTCAAGGCAGTTGGTTTCAAACGCTTCTCACTGGGAGTAAGCTCTACCTTGTAGTGCACAGCAAGCTCCAGAAGCTGTTCTTTGGAAAACCTCTCCAACATGTCATGCGAAGGGCGATCAACAAAATCCCTAATGGAAGCCATCTTTTCTGCACCAGCGCCACAACCCGTTCACTTTAGAGTCACCAAAAAGCTGCCAAAAGCACCCTAGCATACACACAATCTACCTAAAGAACCACCAAAGAACCACTAAAGAAACACTACAGAACCACTGAAGAACCACTGAAGAACCATAAAGAATACTAATGCCAATACTAATAACCAGAAGGGGACGCGGCGGAAATGTGTGCTCTACGGAGCGCACCTTTCTAGTTTGCAAAAAATAAAATAAAAAACAACCACCCTGAAATAAATAGACGTGTCATACACGCAGGAGGTCAGGTGCTAACAGGTAGGCTAACCAAACACTCAAAACAAACCAAATAAATACAACAAACAAATTCAAACAGGTGCCCCTTCTAACCTGATATGACTACTTACGCTTCTACATCTAAACTGCAGTCAAAACCGGCCCACCACATGTCTACCCTAAGAAACACTAAATCAGGCCCTACCACACTACCTGTGTTTTCTGGCCCCCTATTCTACCTACCCTTAAGCTAATGCCCTGTAGACCTAACCATCTTCAACCACACCTGCTACCAGCCAAAGATCATATTTGACCATCCACCGTCAAGTATATGGTATGGTACAAGACAAGTAGATGGTACTAATCATTTCTCTGACTGCCCCAGGAGTATGTGGTGCACAGGAAGCTAACAAACAACCAGAAAACAATGTCCCTACCTACATGTGGTGCCCACTAAACTATATATTTTAACAGCCTAAGTAGTCACATCAAATTACAAACAAATAAGGGCATACTCACCTGTTTGATGAAACGGCTCAAGCCCTCACGTTACACAATATGTAACAAACACCACCCACACCATAGCACCATGACACACCATGCAAAACAAAAAAAAACACCAAACAATTTATAGGGGTATTTGTTTCCAAATTCACTCCCGGACGAGCGCCCAACTGTTACGACCCTGGCTCAAAGGCACGCAACCTATGTGCAAACCAACACCAAAACCGTGCTTAAACTCAAAATGCTACTCTAACAAGGAATTACTGGTATAAACTAAAGTACAAGGATTGGAAGAACGTGACAACTCTCCCTCTAACCACAGACAGACCTGCATGTGTGTCTGAAGGCCTGGTTTTAACCATGCCAGCAGGTAACCAATCAGCAGCAATTAGCTAATTAGTAGCCCTCACCTGCATGCCCAGTGACACAGGAATGATCAGGCTCATGGTACATAACACCAAGATAAATGCAAATTGTTACGAAGGATCAGATTAAACCGAATATATATATTTATTACTTGATATATATTGTATAATATTTGTATATCGTCTGATATCCTTTGTATATTCTTTGTACATATACACGGAATATCCCTTTACCTAGTACAGACCATAATATTTCGTTCTCTTATTGGACAGCGGTCCCTTAGGCGCCACTGCCATACCCCCAAGGTCTAGTTCAAAGTCACCGCCAAAGACATGCCTGGACATGACCGGCTCTGCGCAAGAATACGAGACAGGAATAAGGCTGGTACTAGTTTGTTCACCTAACGTATAAATACGGCGCAGGTGAATATAGAAGTAGAGTTACCCAATAAGTGAAGCCTCACACCACGATACAACGTGCTGTGAAGTAGGGCCCGTTTGGCCCCAAAATAGAGCCTTGAGACCGCGTGCGAATTGATAGCTGAAGTATCAGAGTTTAACGCTGTACCGTCGAGTTCGACCTATTCTATTATTTCAGTAATAGTCTATTTATGTATAGTGTATCGTGCGGCTACCGTTCTACAGTGACCAGCATTACCAACGCTTCCTCGTACCAGCTAGTGTGCTTATCCAGGCTGGGCGGCTTAACCTGGTGCCGTCATCCGAGGAGCCCTAGACGAGGACCGTGTGGATATGTACACTGGATAACCTACCCAACGACTACATAGCCCTTTTCGGCTGGATTATATTTGCTTTGGTCCTGTAGCTGATGGAGCGGAGAATCGTCTACACCCACAATTGTGTGGGATTTACCCTGTGAGGAGCAACGTCGAGCCCGCCTCTAGGACGCCTGAGGCTGGCTAGCTTTCTTCCATGCGGAGCTGCATACCGGAGAATAGCTGTTATTCGTCTGCGGATCAAGAGATTATTGCACTGTCTCCTGTACCTGGAGTCTCCTTATTCTTCGTTGACCCAGACCTTCGTTACCGACAAATCCTCCCCCCTGCTGGCCTACAACCGGAGGGACCCTACTAGTATCTCCCGCTGCCCTACTAGTGTACCATAGATATAATTCCTAAGATACAGGTGGTATTCATTATCTCCTGCGTAATATTCTAATGGACTTACGCTCTTGACTTACTTACTTACTTACTTACTTACGCCTTTTACCCCGTTTGGGGCATAGGCCGTCAACAAGGGTTCTCCAAGCATCCCGATCCTGAGCCAACCTCTCAAGCTGGCCCCAGGTGTGTCCCATCTTCTTGGCATCTTCCAAGTCTCTGCGCCAGGTGTTTCGTGGTCGGCCTCGCTTTCTTTTCCCTTGGGGGTTCCACCTGAGAGATTGTCTTGTGATGCTCAGGGATGGTTTACGGAGTGTATGGCCAATCCATCTCCAACGCCGTTGGAGAATCTCTTTCTCTGCTGGCTGTTGTTGTGTTCGTTGCCACAGGTCTTTATTGCTGATGGTGTTAGGCCAGCGAATCTGGAGGATTCGGCGCAGACAGGTGTTTAGGAAAACTTGTAATTTATTGGTTGTTGTGACAGTGGTCCTCCAGGTCTCAGCGCCATAGAGTAGGACTGACTTCACGTTGGTGTTAAATATCCTGATCTTGGTTGTGATGGAAATGTCTCTTGAGCTCCAGATGTTTTTTAGTTGGAGAAAGGCTCCTCTGGCCTTGCCAATCCTGGCTCTCACATCAGCATCTGTTCCACCTTGCTTGTTAACCATGCTGCCCAGGTAGGTGAAGTTGTCTACCTCTTCCAACGCTTCTCCTTCCAGAATGATGGGTGATGTGTTGTCAGAATTGATTCTCATGACCTTGCTCTTCCCTCTGTGGATGTTAAGCCCAAGCCGAGTAGAGTTGTCAGCGATGGTACTGGTCTTTTCCTGCATCTGCTGCTGGGTGTGAGAGAGAAGGGCCAGGTCATCTGCAAAGTCGAGGTCTTCTAACTGCGTCCATAATGTCCATTGTATGCCATTTCGTTTCTCTGCCGTGGATTGCTTCATGACCCAGTCTATTGCCAGCAGGAACAGAAATGGTGACAACAAACAGCCCTGTCTCACTCCAGTTTTTATCTGGAAGGCGTCGGTGGGTTGACCGCCATGAATTACCCTGCAGGTCATCCCCTCATAGGAGTTCCTGATGATATTTCTGTACTTCTCTGGCACTCCGTAGTGTCTGAGTAGCTTCCAGAGGGTCTCTCTATTTACGCTGTCGAAAGCCTTTTCATAGTCAATGAAATTAATGAATAGGGGTGAATTCCACTCTAATGACTGCTCCAGTATTATCCGCAGTGTTGCAATCTGGTCTGTGCAGGATCTGTTTTTGCGGAAGCCCGCCTGGTGGTCTCGTAGCTGTGGGTCGACTGCGTCCTTCATCCGGTCCAGTAAAATCCTGTTGAATACTTTTCCTGGGATGGAGAGTAATGTGATCCCTCTGTAGTTTGCACATTGGCTCAGATCTCCTTTCTTCGGTATTTTGACGAGGTAGCCCTCCTTCCATTCTGATGGGATGTGTTCTTCTTCCCATATCTTCTTGAAGAGAGGATGGAGCATCTCTTCCATCGTCTCTATATCGGCCTTCAGTGCTTCTGCCGGAATACCGTCGGGTCCTGCAGTCTTGCCGTTCCTCAGCTTCTTGATGGCTTTGCGGATCTCTTCTTTTGTTGGCACGCTGCAGTCTATCAGCAGATCCCTGTCAGCTTGGTGGATGTCTGGTGGGTCCTGTGGTGCTGGTCTGTTTAGCAGTTCCTCAAAATGTTCTACCCATCTTTCCTTTTGTCTTTCCTCTCCGATGATTGGCTGTCCATCTTTGTCCTTAACTGGTCTTTCTGGTTTACTAAACTTTCCTGACAGCTTCTTGGTGGTGTTATATAAGTCTTTCAAATTTCCATGTCTAGCTGCTTCTTCAGCCTCTGCCGCAAGACTCTCTATATAGTCCTTCTTGTCTGCCTTGATGCTTTTCTTAACCCTTTTTGTGGCTTCTGTGTACTGGTTTTGTGCTTTGACCTTTTCGGCTCTTGTTCGACTGTTGTTGATTAGTGCCTTCTTCCCTTTCCTCTCCTCTATCTTCCTCAATGACTCTGCTGATATCCACTCCTTGTGGTTGTGTTTCTTCGGGCCCAGTACTTCTTTGCACGTTGTACTTACTGCTTCCTTCACAGACTTCCACTTCTTGTCGATGTTTTCCTCCTCTTCTTCAATCAACTCTTGCAGGGCTTGAAACTTGTTCCTAAGTGTGAGTTTGTATTCTTCTAACTTGGTTGGGTCTCTCAGAAGTGCTGTGTTGAATGTTTGTCTCCGATTCTTCTCTCCTGTCCAGTTTTTCTTTAATTTCAGCTTCAGCCGGGCAACCAGGAGGTGGTGGTCTGAGGCAACATCAGCTCCTCTCCTAACACAAAAATCTTGAAGGGACCTCCTGAACTTCTTAGTGATGCACACATGGTCTATCTGGTTTTCGGTGTTGAGGTCCGGTGAGATCCAAGTAGCTTTGTGTATCCTTTTGTGGGGGAAAATGCTTCCGCCGATGACCAGGTTGTTAGTGGCGCATAGGTTTGCGAATCTCTCCCCGTTGTCGTTCATCTCTCCTATACCTTGCTTTCCCATTGTCTCCTCGTAGCCTCTGTTGTCACTTCCTACCTTGGCATTGAAGTCTCCCATTATGATGTTGATGTCTCTTTCTGGGTATTTCTGAATGATGTCCTGTAGTCTGCTGTAGTATTCTTCTTTTCTCTCTTCATTGCTGTCATTTGTAGGGGCATAGCACTGGATAATGTTCATGTTTATTTTTGCCTTCATAGTTCTAAAGGAAGCTGCAATGATCCTAGGACCATGTGCTTCCCATCCAATAAGTGCTCTCTGGGCAGCCTTGGACAGCATCAAGGCCACTCCCTGGGTATGGTGTGCATTGTCCTCTTCATGGCCTGAGTACAGTGTCATCTCGCCTGTGGCGAGCCTCTTCTGGCCGGATCCGATCCACCTTGATTCACTGATTCCGAGTATGGCAAGATTGTAATTCCTCATCTCGGCAGCCACCTGCGCAGTCTTTCCGGCTTCATACATGGTCCTTACATTCCATGTTCCGATGGTGGTAATGGCCCTGCTTGAGAGAATGGTGGTCGGCAGGGTAGCTTCCGGATGTTTCCGGCTTTCACTACACTGCGTCATACTTCCTACCTGAGGTCCATCCTCTCTCAGAGCCGGAGATTCTTGGTTTTTCTTTGTTGACGTTTTTGTAGCAATGAGTTTTTTACAGGATGGGGTCGCTGGCCCCAAGCCCAACCTTCCACCATTTCTGGCTTCTGGTGTTTTGGAGTTGGTTTGTTAGTCCCCTCCCCTGGCCTATTGTCTTCCAGGTAATGGATTGCAGCCTCATACCACGTGAGGCCAGACAGGTTTCGGGTTGTGTACAAGCTGTCTCGGCACGTCAAGCTCTTGACTTACTCACGCACATTCTTCGCCTTACAAGCGCGACTCTAAGTAAAGTAATGTAATATACTATTATTGCTGCTAATAAATATTATTCTAACCAAGATTTGTGTGGAACCGTGTCATTGTGGAGGTGTTCATCTCATATACCTGTGTACTGTATGGCCAGTAGTAATGTACATAAGACAGTAGTGGTTTAATGATACCATACTTATTTAATACAGTCAGGGAATTGTACCCCTCAGTTACAATTGGTCCTTCGAGCCGGAGGGTAACTAGCGTAATATTAATATAATATTAATATTGACATGGCCAATGATGAACACTCCACAAACGGTTCTCCTAAAATAGATCGCCCGCAGCGCAGACGGCAGCCACCTCATTACCTAGAGGACTACGCTGCCAGTCTACTACCTAGCTTTCTACAGACGTTAAACGCGGAAAAAGCGGATAGTAAAAGTATGTCAAACCCTACCGACCAGGCGACCCCGCCAGTAGAGACCCTAGTGGGTTCTAACGTAACTGACCAAGCTCACGGGGGGGACCAGGAGGGACCTGACATGACTTTACCCCCCGCCAACGTCGACGAGGCAGTCCCCGGAGAGCTCCAGGATAAAGAAAGCCCTCCAGGGACGGAGCCCGACCCACCACCAGAAGAGACGTGCACCCAGGAGATAGACCTCCTCGGAGCGCGACAGGAGAACGGATCTCCAACGAGCACTGCCAGAAGCCGATCACCTCCATCAGTGTCTTCCCCCAGCGAGGCGGACAAGATGCTGGCGCAGGCCTTTATCGCCACCCTGGCAGCCTCCACTGAACGCGATCGACTCCAAGCACAGACGCTTAGCGAGCGCGAACATTCTTCCATGGAACGAGAACGCTTCCACGCGCAACTCCAAGCGCAAGCCCTTAGTGAACGCGAACACTCTGCGACCCAGCAAGAGCGCTTCCAGGCGCAGCAACGGAGTGACGAAGACCGCATACGCCTAGAGACTAGACGCCTCCAGACGGAAGAGAATATGGAAAGAGACCGCGCCGAAGCCCAGCGCGGCGCCGCCGATGCACAGCGCGGAGCCGCCAATGCACAGCGCGACGCAGCCCAAGCCCAGCGCGAAGCAGAGCGCGACCTCGCTCACATCAAGCGCGAAGCCGAGCGCGACCGATTACAAGCGCAGATAATGGAGCAACTGATTGCCAGGGTAACCCCCCCTCCCTCCGCACGGAGCTCCAGGGCCTCGTCAAGACAAGGATCTAGGGCACCCTCCCCTACCCGATCAAGCGACCCTGAGCCCGGCCAACCGAAAGAGCCTATACCCCTCTCCGAACCCCTTCCCCGACCGGTCCATGCGAGACCCAGCAACAGGGAAGAACCGGCCTACGCAGCTGAGAGACTAAATAGAAGATTACAGGATCTAGATGACCTGGCAGAGGAAGAAGAAGAGGGAGAGGAGGAAAGTCAAGCCCAACAGCAGCATCGTACTCCACAGGACCAGGAGGTCCAGTACAGCCCAGACTTTACCCCCGCGGCTCTGCGCTACAGACCCCCGACTCAATTCACGGGTGAGCTTGACGCACGACCAGCCCCGAGGAACAGCACCTGGGTACACGGGCCTTGGTACCCGACCGGTACCTGCCCACCACGACACGTAAGAGGAGACTCGCCTAGGAGGCCTCTCCTCCAACGCTCACCGATGTGCCAGCCATCCATGGCATCGTACCTTGGCACACCGACGTTCCCGGACTTCACACACGAGAACAGAGCACAGTACACAGAGCTACGAATGTGCTTAGAGACAATGATGTCCGATGTACCAGATGAACCGTACAAGTATGCTATCCTACTCAAGCACCTGAAGGTGCCCAGAGCGCACACTATAGCGCTGGCATATTCTACCTCTACTACCCCATACACCGCGGCTCTAGCAACCCTCGACCAACGTTATGGACGCATATGGGACTACGTAATACAAGAGATAAGGAATATTGACCGTCTACCCCCAGCCACAGACAATCGCTCACTAGATGACCTGTCTATCAAGGTACAGTACAATCCCTGGTAGGGATGCTGGGGGCACAAAAGGAAAAGGGTATGCACGAACTGTACGCAAACTCTAATGTTGAGAGGATATTAGAGAAGCTTCCGCCCGCCCGACAAGAGCGCTTCAGGCGGCAAAGAGACCACCGTGATCCTAACGGTCCCGAGCCATCCCTCCTAGACCTAGCCGACTTCCTGGCGAAAGAAGTCAACAGCCTACGATTGGATACGTTTGTGCGGAGCGCGCCAAGCTCCAGAGAGGGACCTAGGAGAGCAAACGATGGCCGCAGGCTGGTGAGCGTCATGCACCAAGCCGAATCAGTACCGAGCAACAAGAACCACAGTACCCCCTCGATGAAAGAGAAGTGGAAGATTGTATTCCCGTACTGCGAAAAGGAACACTGGCTGTCACACTGTGACACGTTCAAGAAGATGACCGCCGACGAGGTGAGTCAATGGATAAAGTCCAACCGACGCTGTTACCGATGTGCGCGCAGTCACATGGCAGCCGAGTTCTGCTTAAAGAAGAGGTGTAGTCGGTGTGACGGAGCCCACTTGGACGTTTTACATGACAGTAACAGAAGAAAGCCTGCACCCTCAAGCAGCACAAAGGCAAGTGTTATGTACATTGACCCCGCCAGCAGCGGGGGCGCCCGGGTGCTCTTGAAGGTGGTCCGCGTAACACTGAGTTACGAGAACAATGTCATGGACACCTACGCCGTCCTTGACGACGGGTCAGAGAAGACCCTTCTCCTCGCGTCCGCTGCGGCCCAGCTGGGGCTGCGGGGGAGCGAAGAAACGATGACAATTCGGACAATAAGAAGAGACCTGAAGACGATCAAGGGCGAGAACGTCTCCTTCACTATCGCAGCAAGCGGGCAGCCAGAGAGACGGTATAGGATCACTAACGCTTTCACCAGCCAAGATATAGGCCTGTCGCAGTACACCTACCCCATCGCCAAGCTGATGGATAAATACGTGCACCTGCGTCAACTACCTATACCGCTCATAGACGGTGCCACCCCGACCCTGCTGATAGGATCCGACCATGCACACCTCATCGTCCCAATGGACCGGGTCCACACTGGGCCCAGAGGCTGTCCAGCAGCAGTCGAGACCCGCCTAGGATGGACACTACAAGGCCCCCTCTCCAGGTCTCCCAACCGAACAGCAGCCACTCGCTGCCTCCACTCCAGAGTGACAGAAGAAGACACCACCCTCCTACAGCACGTCGCGAGGCTATGGACACTAGAGACAATGCCCTTTAAGAACGAAAAGAAACACATTCGTTCCAAGGAAGACATTTATGCCATAGCCCTCCTCGAGCGGGGGACAAAGAGAGTCAAAGTCAACGGAGTGATGAGATACGCAACTCCACTCCTGAGGCGAGAGGGTATGCCTACCTTCCACGCCCCAAAAGAAGCAACGGAGCGGTATCTATCGAACACAGAGCGGCGCCTAGCCAGAGACCCCGCTCAAGCTACTGTGTACCGCGCTGAGATTGACAAGCTAATCACAGCGGGACACATAAAGAAAATTGACATTAAAGAGGCCGATCAGACGACCGAATCATGGTACGTGCCGCACCACAAAGTCCACCACAACGGCAAGGATCGTATTGTGTTTAACTGCAGCTACCAGATCGGATCACAAAATCTGAATAAAGAGCTCTTGCCCGGCCCAACACTCGGCCCCTCTCTACTAGGCGTGTTGCTACGTTTCCGCCAAGACAAGGTGGCCATCAGCGGCAACATCAAAGGGATGTTTCTGCAGGTGCGACTAGTGGAGGAGGACAAGCCCCTGCTGCGGTTCTTATGGAGAGAGAGGATCGGGGATGAGCAACCATCCATCTATCAATGGGAAGTCCTCCCTTTCGGAACCACATGCAGCCCATACTGTGCTACGTTTGCACTGCAAAAACACGTCGCAGAGGACCCAGCAGCTGATGAAGAGGTCCGACAAAGTGTAGGAAATAGTTTCTAGTGGACAACTGTCTGCAAAGCGTCTTGACGCCAGAAGAAGCCGAGGCCCTCCTACTCAAGCTCCGCGCCTCCCTGATCAAAGGCGGCTTTGATCTCCGGCAGTGGGCCAGCAGCGACCCTCAAGTATTGCGCAGCCTCTCCCCAGAGGACAAGGCAGCAAGCAGCGAGACCTGGATGGCGACCATCCCAGGAGAAGCCCAAGAAATGACATTAGGACTAGTCTGGCGCTTCAAAACAGACTCGCTCCATTATAAACACACACCCCTGACCAAGGAGCAGGGAAGGTCGACTTCACTACCGACCACAAGACGGAGTGTATACAGAACACTCGCCAGACAATATGACCCATTGGGATGTATTCTACCTTACACCACCAGGGCAAAAATGATTGTGCGAGCGCTATGGGACAAGGACCAGGGCTGGGACGATCCCATACCCGAACACCTTGCCTCCACATGGAGAGAGTGGGAGACAGAACTCAGCTCGCTCCCAGGTGTCAACATACGCCGCAGCTACTTCCCACCCACAGTGAGGCCGGAGACGTGTCAGATAGACCTGCACGTCTTCAGCGACGCCTCCGAAGTAGCCTACGGTTCGGTGGCCTACTTGCGGGCCCGAGATGAGGGAGGAGAAATACATACTGCCTTCTTCCTGGCTCGCTCAAGAATAGCCCCCCGCAAGCAACAATCTATCCCGCATCTAGAGCTCTGCGCAGCCCTAGCAGGAGCGCAACTCGCTACGTTAATCCAACGTGAATTCACCATCCCGGTGCAAAGAACAATCCTGTGGTCAGACTCCATGACCGTACTCACATGGATCCAGTCCGATTCGTGTAGATACAAGGTCTTCGTGGGAGTCAGAATCACAGAGATACAAGAGTTAACAGAAGCAGCATGCTGGAGGTATGTGGACACAAAACAGAACCCAGCTGACGTCATCACACGGGGAATGTCCCTGGATGACCTCACCCGTCACAATCTATATAGTGACGGGCCCGAGTTCCTCAAGCTCCCGGAAGAAGAGTGGCCTACACCCACCCCATGGGAGGCGAGTGAAGAGGAGGCAGAGAAGAAGAAATCTATGTTCTGTGGGTTGACACACACACTCGTCCCCACAGATCCCAACATAGACGACTGCCTCACCCTTGAGAGTGCGCAGCTAAAGACATTCCTGTGGCACCACCCAGAGGTTCCGTCCACTACTGACATTACTGCAGCTAACTACGAAGAAGCAGAACTCCTTCTGCTACAGCGAGCCCAAAGAGACTCGTTCCCCGACGAGCTAGACTGTCTGCAGGGATCAAAGCCAGTCCCGTCAGACAGCAGACTGCGCCACTTAGCCCCTGAGAGCGACGCCCATAATCTCATCAGAGTGGGTGGTCGTCTGAGGAGAGCCCCAGACTTACCGGATGACGTCAAGTACCCGATAGTCTTAAACAGCCGACACAAGGTCACAGAGCTCATCATAAAGAAATACGACGAGGACGTGCACCACGCCGGGGCAGAGAGAGTCTTCGCGGAGATCAGACGTCGTTATTGGATACTGCAAGGAAGAGAAGCAGTACGACGCTTCCAGCGGACCTGTCTAGACTGTCGTAAATGGCGAGCACAGCCCAGTATACCCCGGATGGCTGACCTACCCCCCTGTCGCCTCCGACTCGGCGACAAGCCCTTTCACTCCACCGGTATGGACTGTTTCGGCCCGCTGTATGTAAAGAAAGGAAGAGGGACGGAGAAGCGGTGGGGTATTGTATTCAAATGCATGACCACCCGAGCGATACACATAGAACTCCTTCCAACCATGAGTACGGACTCATTCCTTATGGCCTTCCGGAGATTCACATCGCGGAAAGGAAAACCGTCTATATTATTGTCTGATCACGGGACAAACTTCAAAGGCGGAGAAAGAGAGCTGAGCTATGGGCCCAGAACTTAAGATCCACCTCGCTCCCTCTCAGATTGATTTCCAGTTTAATCCCCCGAATGCACCTCACTTCGGTGGAACTTGGGAACGAGAAGTACGTTCAATAAAGACAGCCCTGTACGCCGTGCTTGGGGCCCAGACCGTGGCGGAAGAAGTCCTCACGACAGTCCTCACGGAGATCGAGGGAGTATTGAACTCAAAGCCCCTCGGTTATGTCTCCAGTGATGTAGCAGATGTCGACCCAGTCACCCCCAACACTCTCTTGATGGAGCGGCTGGACCCCGCGCTACCACAGACAGTGTACAGGCCTGAAGAAGCGAACGGCCGAAGAATGTGGAGGTACAGTCAAGTATTGGCTGACAAGTTTTGGAACAGTTTCCTCCTCCACTATCTACCGTCTCTACAGACCCGCCAGAAATGGGTGAAAGAAAGAGACAATTTGACGGAAGGTACAGTCGTCATGATTATCGACCAGTCACTCCCCCGAGCTATGTGGCCGGCCGGCCGCGTAAGCAAAGTGATCACTGGTGCCGACGGAAAGGTCAGAGCGGCAGAAGTGCTCGCCCAAGGGCGGACATACACCCGGCCCGTGGCGAGGCTGATAGAGTTGCCAAGGCTCCCCGACTCTCTCGATGACGACCATGACCCCCCGACTTTGTGAACTGCCCTACCCTCACAACGGACATTGAGTAGTGGACAGTGCGGTTAATCTGTCTCTGCTTATCTAATTAGGTGCGGAGTAATTAGGAGGCGGCTGTTACGAAGGATCAGATTAAACCGAATATATATATTTATTACTTGATATATATTGTATAATATTTGTATATCGTCTGATATCCTTTGTATATTCTTTGTACATATACACGGAATATCCCTTTACCTAGTACAGACCATAATATTTCGTTCTCTTATTGGACAGCGGTCCCTTAGGCGCCACTGCCATACCCCCAAGGTCTAGTTCAAAGTCACCGCCAAAGACATGCCTGGACATGACCGGCTCTGCGCAAGAATACGAGACAGGAATAAGGCTGGTACTAGTTTGTTCACCTAACGTATAAATACGGCGCAGGTGAATATAGAAGTAGAGTTACCCAATAAGTGAAGCCTCACACCACGATACAACGTGCTGTGAAGTAGGGCCCGTTTGGCCCCAAAATAGAGCCTTGAGACCGTGTGCGAATTGATAGCTGAAGTATCAGAGTTTAACACTGTCCGACCACAAGACGGAGTGTATACAGAACACTCGCCAGACAATATGACCCATTGGGATGTATTCTACCTTACACCACCAGGGCAAAAATGATTGTGCGAGCGCTATGGGACAAGGACCAGGGCTGGGACGATCCCATACCCGAACACCTTGCCTCCACATGGAGAGAGTGGGAGACAGAACTCAGCTCGCTCCCAGGTGTCAACATACGCCGCAGCTACTTCCCACCCACAGTGAGGCCGGAGACGTGTCAGATAGACCTGCACGTCTTCAGCGACGCCTCCGAAGTAGCCTACGGTTCGGTGGCCTACTTGCGGGCCCGAGATGAGGGAGGAGAAATACATACTGCCTTCTTCCTGGCTCGCTCAAGAATAGCCCCCCGCAAGCAACAATCTATCCCGCGTCTAGAGCTCTGCGCAGCCCTAGCAGGAGCGCAACTCGCTACGTTAATCCAACGTGAATTCACCATCCCGGTGCAAAGAACAATCCTGTGGTCAGACTCCATGACCGTACTCACATGGATCCAGTCCGATTCGTGTAGATACAAGGTCTTCGTGGGAGTCAGAATCACAGAGATACAAGAGTTAACAGAAGCAGCATGCTGGAGGTATGTGGACACAAAACAGAACCCAGCTGACGTCATCACACGGGGAATGTCCCTGGATGACCTCACCCGTCACAATCTATATAGTGACGGGCCCGAGTTCCTCAAGCTCCCGGAAGAAGAGTGGCCTACACCCACCCCATGGGAGGCGAGTGAAGAGGAGGCAGAGAAGAAGAAATCTATGTTCTGTGGGTTGACACACACACTCGTCCCCACAGATCCCAACATAGACGACTGCCTCACCCTTGAGAGTGCGCAGCTAAAGACATTCCTGTGGCACCACCCAGAGGTTCCGTCCACTACTGACATTACTGCAGCTAACTACGAAGAAGCAGAACTCCTTCTGCTACAGCGAGCCCAAAGAGACTCGTTCCCCGACGAGCTAGACTGTCTGCAGGGATCAAAGCCAGTCCCGTCAGACAGCAGACTGCGCCACTTAGCCCCTGAGAGCGACGCCCATAATCTCATCAGAGTGGGTGGTCGTCTGAGGAGAGCCCCAGATTTACCGGATGACGTCAAGTACCCGATAGTCTTAAACAGCCGACACAAGGTCACAGAGCTCATCATAAAGAAATACGACGAGGACGTGCACCACGCCGGGGCAGAGAGAGTCTTCGCGGAGATCAGACGTCGTTATTGGATACTGCAAGGAAGAGAAGCAGTACGACGCTTCCAGCGGACCTTTCTAGACTGTCGTAAATGGCGAGCACAGCCCAGTATACCCCGGATGGCTGACCTACCCCCCTGTCGCCTCCGACTCGGCGACAAGCCCTTTCACTCCACCGGTATGGACTGTTTCGGCCCGCTGTATGTAAAGAAAGGAAGAGGGACGGAGAAGCGGTGGGGTATTGTATTCAAATGCATGACCACCCGAGCGATACACATAGAACTCCTTCCAACCATGAGTACGGACTCATTCCTTATGGCCTTCCGGAGATTCACATCGCGGAAAGGAAAACCGTCTATATTATTGTCTGATCACGGGACAAACTTCAAAGGCGGAGAAAGAGAGCTGAGCTATGGGCCCAGAACTTAAGATCCACCTCGCTCCCTCTCAGATTGATTTCCAGTTTAATCCCCCGAATGCACCTCACTTCGGTGGAACTTGGGAACGAGAAGTACGTTCAATAAAGACAGCCCTGTACGCCGTGCTTGGGGCCCAGACCGTGGCGGAAGAAGTCCTCACGACAGTCCTCACGGAGATCGAGGGAGTATTGAACTCAAAGCCCCTCGGTTATGTCTCCAGTGATGTAGCAGATGTCGACCCAGTCACCCCCAACACTCTCTTGATGGAGCGGCTGGACCCCGCGCTACCACAGACAGTGTACAGGCCTGAAGAAGCGAACGGCCGAAGAATGTGGAGGTACAGTCAAGTATTGGCTGACAAGTTTTGGAACAGTTTCCTCCTCCACTATCTACCGTCTCTACAGACCCGCCAGAAATGGGTGAAAGAAAGAGACAATTTGACGGAAGGTACAGTCGTCATGATTATCGACCAGTCACTCCCCCGAGCTATGTGGCCGGCCGGCCGCGTAAGCAAAGTGATCACTGGTGCCGACGGAAAGGTCAGAGCGGCAGAAGTGCTCGCCCAAGGGCGGACATACACCCGGCCCGTGGCGAGGCTGATAGAGTTGCCAAGGCTCCCCGACTCTCTCGATGACGACCATGACCCCCCGACTTTGTGAACTGCCCTACCCTCACAACGGACATTGAGTAGTGGACAGTGCGGTTAATCTGTCTCTGCTTATCTAATTAGGTGCGGAGTAATTAGGAGGCGGCTGTTACGAAGGATCAGATTAAACCGAATATATATATTTATTACTTGATATATATTGTATAATATTTGTATATCGTCTGATATCCTTTGTATATTCTTTGTACATATACACGGAATATCCCTTTACCTAGTACAGACCATAATATTTCGTTCTCTTATTGGACAGCGGTCCCTTAGGCGCCACTGCCATACCCCCAAGGTCTAGTTCAAAGTCACCGCCAAAGACATGCCTGGACATGACCGGCTCTGCGCAAGAATACGAGACAGGAATAAGGCTGGTACTAGTTTGTTCACCTAACGTATAAATACGGCGCAGGTGAATATAGAAGTAGAGTTACCCAATAAGTGAAGCCTCACACCACGATACAACGTGCTGTGAAGTAGGGCCCGTTTGGCCCCAAAATAGAGCCTTGAGACCGTGTGCGAATTGATAGCTGAAGTATCAGAGTTTAACACTGTACCGTCGAGTTCGACCTATTCTATTATTTCAGTAATAGTCTATTTATGTATAGTGTATCGTGCGGCTACCGTTCTACAGTGACCAGCATTACCAACGCTTCCTCGTACCAGCTAGTGTGCTTATCCAGGCTGGGCGGCTTAACCTGGTGCCGTCATCCGAGGAGCCCTAGACGAGGACCGTGTGGATATGTACACTGGATAACCTACCCGACGACTACATAGCCCTTTTCGGCTGGATTATATTTGCTTTGGTCCTGTAGCTGATGGAGCGGAGAATCGTCTACACCCACAATTGTGTGGGATTTACCCTGTGAGGAGCAACGTCGAGCCCGCCTCTAGGACGCCTGAGGCTGGCTAGCTTTCTTCCATGCGGAGCTGCATACCGGAGAATAGCTGTTATTCATCTGCGGATCAAGAGATTATTGCACCGTCTCCTGTACCTGGAGTCTCCTTATTCTTCGTTGACCCAGACCTTCGTTACCGACAAATCCTCCCCCCTGCTGGCCTACAACCGGAGGGACCCTACTAGTATCTCCTGCTGCCCTACTAGTGTACCATAGATATAATTCCTAAGATACAGGTGGTATTCATTATCTCCTGCGTAATATTCTAATGGACTTACGCTCTTGACTTACTCACGCACATTCTTCGCCTTACAAGCGCGACTCTAAGTAAAGTAATGTAATATACTATTATTGCTGCTAATAAATATTATTCTAACCAAGATTTGTGTGGAACCGTGTCATTGTGGAGGTGTTCATCTCATATACCTGTGTACTGTATGGCCAGTAGTAATGTACATAAGACAGTAGTGGTTTAATGATACCATACTTATTTAATACAGTCAGGGAATTGTACCCCTCAGTTACACAAATGGTATTATGCGTGGTAAACTACGCCTCAGTTTTAGTTTTTGGTTATTGTTTTGCTTTATTTCTGTGTTAAAAAAATAAATGGTGATCAAAGCAGCATGAAGATGTTTGGATACTGGTGATGTAACAGGAGTAAATCTCCAGTATATATTGAGAGGTGTTAGACCCACTGGTCTAAATGCTGGATCATAGGGTAATTAAGTCAATTGGGTGATGTTTAGATATAGGTAATTTAGATATAAGTAAGTGTAAGGGATTTGCTTTTAATGTATTTGTTTTTATTCTTTCATTTATATTTTGTATTCTCAAAATTGAGTAATTCCCAAACAAACTGTGGGAAGCAGCAACACACCACCATGCGTCTAGTCTGCCGGCAATCTATCAGAACAAGAATAAGATAAAGCCTGTTGGTGAAGTGACAAGTGATGGGACTGTAAATAGACCTGTTTAGACTGTAAAGACTAGAAAACAGGTGCTTGTAACACTGAGTGCAAGCCTCCTCCAGAAGACAATGTATGTTAGAGGTTAATGTCAACGTTCATCTTCCATTAGTTTCCATGTTACGTTTGTCTGTCGTGTTTATGTCAATTACTGAACACTTAAGACAAGCCGGTGCCAGCAGGAGTCACCCTGCGCCTTATCTTCCTGCTTAGGCCTCCCTGCTTAGTGGCAGCAGCAGCAGCACTCTCTCCCGGGTTTAGCTCTGAGGCGATGGATTGTCAACAACACAAAATAACTACAAGGCCTCTGCTAATCACACTATTGATCCGGTAATTCGAGCCATTTGAAACTATTTACCTTGGTAGGCGGCATCAATGAATAAAGTCCAGTTCTCCGTTCAGCGGGGCCGCCCAGCATCTCTGGGGAGGTGATTGAGACCTGTGTGCTTTTCTTCCCTCCTCAGTATTCAGATGACACAGCCTTCACAGGAAAGCCTCCCACATCGAGAACCTCCTTCCCTTTGTCTGTGTCATTTCACAGCTGGGACGTGAAACAGTTGCATTGAATCATGTTCGAAGTTGAAGTCTTTATCTATTAGAAGTCTTTAACAATAGCTGCAGTTACAAGGACAATAGTTCCCCAACCCAAATCATTCGGATTGGACATTTCAAATCAACCGTTTACATGGACGCTAAATAAGATGAGCCGTGTTTACATGGCTCAAAGAAAATCTGAAAATTACTTTAACATGCCCAGAAAGACCCTGCCCACACTTTTACCCTCACCACCTATTCTGCTGATGAGTGAAGTAACAATTTAATTCATATGGCAAATTGATTTGATCCTAAGTTACACAAATACAGCTGTCGGTCTGAAACACACACTCTGTCTCACATGACATAACCTGATTAACTAACACACACAATACCTCACACTAGAGTTGGGCATAGATAATTTTTTTTAATCTAGATGAATCTATCTGCAATCCTGGGATTTAGATTAAAATGGCAAAAAAAAAAAAAAAAAAATCTGCCAAAGGCATTCAAAATATGTGTGTTCTACCCAAATAATGACCAGAAGTAAGTCCTTACTTTTTCTTTCCTCCTTATGTTTCTCAGGCCAGGTGGCCCATTACACCATGAGCCCATCTCCCGTTTCCAAAATGCATTACAGACTGTTTGAAAAAGCTGTTTTGCTATGATAATTGGTAATGAAATATCAAAATAATGTTCAATAAGATGTACTTGTGTTTAATAAGTTGTTTTATTCAGAAGTTAACACAAATAAATAATATTAAGACTGGTAAAATAGATTCCTTACCTGAGATCAGATGGTATCCAAAAAGATTATTCAAATTCCTGATCGCCATTCCAAAAATCGATCCTTTTATTGATCCAATGCAACGTACTGTAAACACATATTCCACGCATTCCTGAGGCTCCACAATGACTGGGATCATCTCCGGTTACATGCGTGAGAAGTAAAATGTGGATTCTGGAGGTTTTTCTTCTCATCCATTTTCATTGAGTCCATTCCAAAAGGGTGCATTACCATCTGGGAGACGATAGGGGCCGCTTTTTCCAAATCTGAGCTGCTACAGGGGCTGCTGTACCAACGGGAGACTCGGTTGATAAAATATGAATTCAGATCGCTAATAAAAAAAATAAAACGATATTTGTCGTGATGGGCATTCAGGCGTTGGGCTGATAACACGAGTTATGTCGTGATGGGCATTCAAAGTGTTAACACTATGATCGCCGGGGACGAGTTAAGACGTCATTCCTAGCCATGCTCATTCTGCCGAAGACGCCGTAACTCGTCTTTGATGTCAATATTTCAAAAATCTGTCATCGAAATCATATTTCGAGGGAGGGGCGCGCCAAACAGGAAGTGCTCACCCAGATAGCAAAAGACATTAATTAAATGTTGGATTTTGGTCAGATTGGTTATTTTTGGTTGAGGTTGAAAAAGCTATGTTTATTCAATATCTAAATTACAGACACCATTTCAACATTTGAAAAACTGTTGTTGAATCGATTTAGTATAGATGCTTGTTTTTCAATGTTGAAATGCCCAACAATGAAATTACATGGTTACAACGTAGTGCTGATAATCCCCCCTCCCCTCCCCCCTCCCCTTCGAGGGGGTAGGTCGTAAGCAACTCGCGAGGCCAGCTAGAAGATCTCACGGGACTTGAGGCATTAAAAGAAAAACTTGGCGCCATGGTGTCTTCATTCAGCGTGACTAGTCAAGTGCGCACACGTCTTTGGTAAGTCCTTGACAATATAATGTATTATGCTATTCACATTAGGCATGTGCCGGTAACCGGTTTCACGGTTTGAAAATGTCAAAACCCCCGGCCTGGAAAGTAGCGTTAACTTATAACAGCGCGAGCTAACGTACGTCAGCTATACGTCAGCTCAACCATGCGAGTCTGCTAGCTTAGCCAGCTAACGTCAGCTCGACCATGCGAGTCTGCTAGCTTTAGCCTACACAGACCATGCGAATCTGATAGCTTAGCAAGCTAACGTCAGCTCGACCATGCGAGTCTGCTAGCTTTAGCCTACACAGACCATGCGAATCTGATAGCTTAGCAAGCTAACGTCAGCTCGACCATGCGAGTCTGCTAGCTTTAGCCAGCTACACAGACCATGCGAATCTGATAGCTTAGCAAGCTAACGTCAGCTCGACCATGCGAGTCTGCTAGCTTTAACCAGCTACACAGACCATGCGAATCTGATAGCTTAGCAAGCTAACGTCAGCTCGACCATGCGAGTCTGCTAGCTTTAGCCAGCTACACAGACCATGCGAATCTGATAGCTTAGCAAGCTAACGTCAGCTCGACCATGCGAGTCTGCTAGCTTTAGCCAGCTATACAGACCATGCAAATCTGATAGCTTAGCAAGCTAACGTCAGCTACACTCTGACGTCACGAGAACGGCGCCATCTTTGTATGGGGGAAACAAATGGATTTCTACTGATCAAATGTCTGCGTTGAGCTCTGTTTTTATTACATATTTTACCACATTCTTGTTGATTTCATAACCTTTTCATATAATTTGTTTTGAAAATATTGAGGCCAACATGGCATTTCACTATTTCGAAAGCCTTTCTGGTGATTCTAAAGTGTATGTTTCCCCCCCAAGCCATAGACATGCACTTAGACAGAAAGTTAAACAGAAAGGAAGTTGACTTCGAGAATGATTCCAATAACTGCTATTATTCGAGATCATTCTACCACAAAAGGTAACGTTTATGACAAATATTGAAACATAGTTAGTTTATCTTCCCTATTGTTAGCATTCAGCAACAATTAGATTTGAAAAGTTTCAAAATGGTGCCACCTTGATAAAATAAAAAAGCTACTGTACATTACAGTAGATTTCATTATCTGTTCTCATGCACGCTGGTGATACTAAATCCAAATTGAACTCGGGCATTTGAAAGATAATATATGTATATATATAAATGTGCGAATTGGCTATAATAAGGTAATTTATGAGCCTGCTATTGTATATTCTATGATAATATTTCAAATTACATTGGTCCGGATGGGAGAATTCAGTACAGTATCTACAGAACCTTCTGTTTAATAATCTTCCCTTTATTTATTTTACACTCAAGAAGGTATTGAACAAGATCAGTGGCAGTTTTTAATGTTTGCTCATTATTAGCATGGTGTTATTCACTGTCAAAGATGCAAAGAAAAATCATAATTAATATTCTCCTTTGTTTCATCACAATTTAAGCAAGCCTAGTAATAGACACAATATTTCTGACACTGTGAATATACATTAGATAGATAGATGACGCTATACAAGAATATGCAAATGGCCCTTGTAGAAGTGGAGCAATATTCCATTTACCTAGGTATATATTTTAGGCGGATTTTCAGAAAATAGGCTCCGGGTGGAAGAGGTTAAATATTTTAAAATATGTTGGAAGGACCTGATAAATTAATAATTTGGCTGATATATATATTTGTTTTATGCATATATTATTTTAATAATTTTTTCCCCTCTATTTTCAGGGTTGTGCTACAAGAGAAGAGGACTGGAGGGTTCACTGCAAAAAAAAGGCCAAGTAATAACAAAAAAATTATAATCAGCACCACCTCTTTTCTATTTAGACCTGTTGTAACCTATACGTTATTATATACCTTTCAATCCGGGAGTTAATGGGTTAAGATGGCTTCTTATGAATCGTATTGGGCTAAAAGACGTAGAGTAATTCGAACTGTAAGGGGCATAGAGAAAGATATCCTTAAGGAATATGAGGAATCTCTGCATAATCAAAGAGAAAATATTTACCCCTGTGTGAATAGGGAACCTGCCTTCACAAGCTCACACTTTTCCCAACTAGATGCACTACCAGCTTCACATGTAGACATAGAAAATGGTCATATAGATGGCAGTGTAGCTGGCAATGATGAAGTTGAGTCCGATGTGCAAATGAAAAATGATCATTCTGATGGTAGTGCAGTAGCTCGAAATGAAGTTGAGCATGTGCAAATGGAAAATGATGATATAGACGATGAAGCTGGCAATGATGAAGATGAATCAGATTCTCACTATGAGAGCGATGAGGAGCAGCCGCCTAGTCAGGATCTGCTTATAAGGAGCCTAAGATATTGGGCAACATCCTACTCCATTAGTCTTGTTGCTTTGTCTGCTCTGCTGTCCATCTTAAAGCTATTTCACCCTAAGCTCCCTAAAGATGGAAGGACTCTGCTTGGAACACAATCTCATGTTGCAACCACTCAAATGCAAGGTGGCGAGTACTATCATTTTGGATTGGTGCGAGGAATACTTTCACGATTAAAATGTTTAAGTTTACCAGTGAACCTCACAACTTTACAGTTCAATATAGATGGTCTCCCCCTCTTTAGGAGTTCAAGACTTCAATTCTGGCCTATACTTGCAATCCTGAATTGTGATTACACTAAGTCCCCATTTATTGTCGGTATATTTAGTGGTTTAAGCAAGCCAAAGTGTGTTGTTGAGTATCTGCAGAAATTTGTTAGCGACCTTAAAAATGTGCTGGCTAATGGCATTGTTCATAATGGTAAGAAATTGAATGTACAGGTTTCCTCATTTGTGTGTGATGCTCCTGCTAGGGCCTACGTTAAGAATATTAAGTCACATAATGGTTATTCAGGGTGTGACAAGTGTGACCAAGAGGGTGTGTGGAGGAACAAAATGACGTATCCAGAAACAAATGTCAGGCTCAGGACGGATTTGAGTTATTGTGATATGATTGATGAGGAACACCACTTGAAACAGAAACTCAGTCCTTTAACAGGGATAGTAAAGATGGTTTCTTCATTCCCAATAGATTATATGCACCTCTGTTGTCTTGGGTTGATGAGAAAACTATTGCATATGTGGTTAAAGGGCAATCTAGCCACTAGGCTTCCTTCACAAACAGTTAACAGTATATCAAGCAAACTGCTGGTGTTACATTCCCACACCCCTGTTGAATTCAATCGCAAGCCAAGAGGTTTGAATGAGCTTGATCGTTGGAAAGCTACTGAGCTCCGATCCTTCATGTTATACTGGGGTCCTGTAGTTCTGAAGGATTGCCTTCCCAGTGAGTTTTATGACAACTTCATGTTGTTTTCAGTGGCCATGTATTTGTTTTTGTCTCCTGGAACTTCTGGCCAAATGGTTGAATTTGCACATAGATTAATGATATCCTTTGTGGGCCACTTTGGACAGTTATGGTACAGGTGAGATTGTGTTCAGTGTCCACCAGCTTATACATTTAGCAGATGAATACAAACAATTTGGACCTTTAGATAATGTTTCAGGGTTCCCTTTTGAGAATTATCTTGGCCAAATAAAGCATCTTTTACGCAAGCCACACCAACCTCTACAACAGGTAGTCAAAAGGCTGTCAGAAATGCCACATGTTGAGGTTCCATTAGCAACAGATCAACCAGTTTTAAAGCACATTCATACTGATGGTCCACTTCCTCAACATTTCAGTGTTGCTCTACAGTACACAAAGGTCTCCAGTTGTCGTTTGACCTTGTCTACAAAGCAGGGGGATAATTGTATTCAGGTGGGAGATACAATTGCAGTAGTGCAGAATATAGTCCAGGAAGAAGGTGAGGTCTATGTGATCTACAGAAAGTTCAGACACCAAGAATTATATTACACTTATCCCTGCGAGTCCTCCCTCATAGGTACATACAAGGTTAGAGAGTTGTGTGATGAGATCGGGGTTGGTAAAATTAGCTTTATTAAACGTAAATGTGTTCTGTATCCAGAGGGAAATAGCCTCATAGCTATTCCAATAGCTCATCTGCAGTAGACATCTTATGATTCATGTTTTTGTCATTATAATTTTTTTATCATTAATATTCTAATTTAATTTATTGTACACAGAATGGAAAGTGAGGTGGTGCTCTGGGGCGTTGTACTGTTTCCAAATGGCGGAACTGCAACAGTTCTTTCCAGCTGGTTCAATCCAACGGAAGGTACATTATTATGGCCCCCAAAAAACACAAATTATTCAAAGGCCCTTAAAGAAAACATGATGCCCTGTGAAGGATGGACCACATATGACAAAATTCGGCTCTTAATTACTTGTGGTAAGTATAGTCACTGCTATTGTCTGATGTGAATTGTTCCTCATACTTCTTATTAATGTCATGCTGTATTTTCTGCTTGTTCTTTTACAGACTCATTTCTAAAGGCCAAGCAACATGAAGACAAGTACGTGACTACTGGATGTCTAACCACTGATTTGGAATCTGAAGAGGAAGCAGATGTACGTCGGAAAAGAAGAGCAAGGTACAGTTGAATTCCCCGTGATAGTTTTTGGTTAAACAGAAATGGGCCATGGGCTGGCTCCTGAACAGTGTCTCAAGGATTGCTCAATTAATTGAATTATCCTGGGAGCCTGGGAATGTTAAATGTTTTTTTTTTAGGACAAATCATATCCACGCAGTGGAGTCAGATGCAGAGCCAGACAGCAGGGTGACGCGACGATATGCCAAGCCACCTGATGTTCATTTCCCAGGTATAGTGGTGACACTTGTCAGTTATGACACTAACTGCTACACCTACTTTAAGTATTGCCATGTATAATTCCATTTATTTATTAATACAGTGCAGCCAGAATCCAGCCAGTACCCCTCGGTGCCAACATCAAATGCAAGCAGTGGTATGTCATTATTTACTAACATAGCAGAACAAAATGTAGTTGCATGAGAGCTTTACAAGCATTTAGTTCCTCTGTCAATACATCCAAACATATCAGTCAGGTTATGTGTTCAAAAGTTACAGTGTCCACTATTCATGTCTTGTGTTCCCTTCTTTTAGTCTCTGGAGGAAGCTGCTCGGTCTCTGGAGGAAGCTGCTCGGAGAATAACCAGTGTAACTGAGGGGTACAATTCCCTGACTGTATTGATAAGTATGGTATCATTAAACCACTACCGCTTTATGTACTTTAACTACTGGCCATACAGTACACGATATCTAAATATGATGAACACTTTCCACAATGAAATCGGTTCCAGTCAAAGGTAATAATCAAATATTTAATATAGCAAAAGGTACATAGAATATTTATCTTACATTTATCATTTGAATGCACTTGTAAGGCAAATGAGTACTCGTAGGCAAATCAACACTGAATGTCCAATCTCTGGTTACGCAGGAAGCAAGTATACAACCTGGCTCTTAGGGAATTACATCTATGGTACACTTAATGATATAGCGGGATATTCTGGAAGGGGTCCTCCCGGTTGTAAGCCGGTAGGGGGGGTAGGAGAGCCGTCGGTAGTAGACCGTCTGGTCAACGATATCTAGGGAGACTTCAAGTACAGAAGACAGTGCGATAGACTCTTGATCCGCAGATGAATACACCTTGGTTCTCTTGTAGGCTGTAGCTCCACAATGAAGAAGAAGCTAGGCGACCTCAGTCTCTCTGAGCGCCGACTCAACTTGACTCCTCTCGGGGGTAAATCCAACACTCACAGGCGTCGGTGATTATCCGCTCCACAAATCACAGTACCAAAGCAAATATATATTCCAGCCGCATAGGGCTCAGCAGTCGTCGGGTAGGTAATCCAGTGTACATGTCCCTCGGTCCTCGCCTAGATCTCCTCGGATGAAAGCGCCATGTGGTCGGCCCAGCCTGGATAAGACTCTAGATAACACGAGGAAGCGTTGGAGATGCTGGTCACTTTAGAACTCTAACCGCACAATGCACCATACACGATAGACTATTATTACTTAATAGAAATACGTCGCACTCGACGGTACAGTGCCAAACTCTGACAATTCAGTTATTAATTCGCACGAGGTCTCGATGCTATTCTAAGGCCAAACAGGCCATACTTCACCGCACGTCGTATCGTGGGTGAGGCTTCACGTTCGGTTACTAAGTTGGGAAGAAGGGTAAAGGACTAAGGGATTTCTACATTTACTTGCGTCATATTTATATGCACGGTGAACAAATAGTGCCACTCTCATTTCGGTAGCCGTATCCCTGAGCGGAGCCGGGGCTAGTACGGACATGTCTCGTCGGTACCTTTGAACTTGACGCCAGGGGCTGGTCCCCTGGCGCCTGGTCCTTTGTCCAATAAGAGAATGAACTATTATGGGCTATAGTAGGCTAAAGGGATATTCCGTGTATATGTACAAGGAATATACAAGGGATATCAAACGATATACAAATACTATTCAATATATATCCATAAATAAATATATATATTCGGTTTAATCTGATCCTTCGTAACAGCCGCCCCCTAATTAGTCCCACCTAATTAGCTAAGCAGAGACAGATTAACCGCACTGTCCACTACTCAATGTCTGCTGTGAGGGTCAGTCAGTTCACAAAGTCATGGGGTCATGGTCGTCATCGATAGTATCAGGGAGCCTTGGCAGTTCTATTAGCCTCGCCACGGGTCGGGTGTAGGTCCGCCCTTGGACGAGCACTTCAGCTGCTCGGACCTTTCCATCGGCACCGGTGATCACTTTGCTTACGCGGCCAGCCGGCCACATAGCTCGGGGTAGTGACTGGTCGATAATCATGACGACTGTTCCTTCTGTCAAATTGTCTCTCTCTTTCACCCATTTCTGGCGGGTCTGTAGAGACGGTAGGTAGTGGAGTAGGAAGCTGTTCCAAAACTTGTCAGCCAATACTTGACTGTACCTCCACATTCTTCGGCCGTTCGCTTCTTCAGGCCTGTACATTGTCTGGGGTAGCGCAGGGTCCAGCCGCCCCATCAAGAGTGTGTTGGGGGTGACTGGGTCGACATCTGCTACATCACTTGAGACGTAACCGAGGGGCTTTGAGTTCAATACTCCCTCGATCTCCGTGAGGACTGTCATTAAGACTTCTTCCGCCACGGTCTGGGCCCCAAGCACGGCGTACAGGGCTGTCTTTATAGAACGTACTTCTCGTTCCCAAGTTCCACCGAAGTGAGGTGCGTTCGGGGGATTAAACTGGAAGTCAATCTGGGATGGAGCGAGGTGGGTCTTAAGTTCTGGGCCCATAGCTTGGAAGCTCTCTCTCAGCTCTCTTTCTCCGCCTTTGAAGTTTGTCCCGTGATCAGACAATAATGTAGACGGTTTTCCTTTCCGTGATGTGAATCTTCGGAAGGCCATAAGGAATGAGTCTGTGCTCATGGTTGGAAAGAGTTCGATATGTATCGCTCTGGTGGTCATGCATTTGAATACAATACCCCACCGCTTCTCGGTTCCTCTTCCTTTCTTTATATACAGCGGGCCGAAACAGTCCATACCGGTGGAGTGAAAAGGCTTGTCGCCGAGTCGGAGGCGACAGGGAGGTAGGTCAGCCATCCGGGGTATACTGGGCTGGGCTCGCCACTTACGACAGTCTAGACAGGTTCGCTGGAAGCGCCGCACTGCTTCTCTCCCTTGCAGTATCCAATAACGACGTCTGATCTCCGCGAAGACTCTCTCTGCCCCTGCGTGGTGCACATCCTCGTCGTATTTCTTTATGATCAGCTCTGTGACCTTGTGTCGGCTGTTCAAGACTATCGGGTACTTGACGTCATCCGGTAAGTCTGGGGCTCTCCGCAGACGACCACCCACTCTGATGAGACTATGGGCGTCGCTCTCGGGGGCTAGGTGGAGCAGTCTGCTGTCTGATGGGACGGGCTTTGCTCCCTGTAGACAGTCTAGCTCATCGGGGAACGAGTCTCTCTGGGCTCGTTGTAGTAGAAGAAGTTTTGCTTCTTCGTAGTCAGCTGCTGAAATGTCAGTCGTGGGCTGAACCTCTGGGTGGTGCCACAGAAATGTCTTTAGCTGCGCACTCTGTAGGGTGAGGCAATCGTCTATGTTGGGGTCTGTGGAGACGAGTGTGTTCAATCCACAGAACATAGGTTTCTTGTTTTCGGCCTCCTCTTTACTCGCCTCCCGTGGGGTGGGTGTAGGCCACTCTTCTTCGGGGAGCTTGAGAAACTCTGGTCCGTCACTGTAGAGGTTGTGACGGGTGAGGTCATCCAGGGACATTCCCCGGGTGATGACGTCAGCTGGGTTGTGTTTGGTGTCCACATACCTCCAGCTCGCTACTTCTGTTAACTCTTGAATCTCGGTGACTCTGACTCCCACGAAGACCTTGTATCTGCACGAATCAGACCGGATCCATGTGAGTACTGTCGTGGAGTCTGACCACAAGATTGTTCTTTGCACCGGGATGGTGAGTTCACGTTGGATTAACGTGGCGAGCTGCGCTCCTGCTAGGGCTGCGCAGAGCTCTAGACGCGGGATAGATTGTTGCTTTCCTGGGGCTATTCTTGAGCGAGCCAGGATGAAAGCAGTATGTATTTCTCCTCCCTCCTCTCGGGCACGCAAGTAGGCCACCGAACCGTAGGCTACTTCAGAGGCGTCGCTGAATACGTGCAGGTCCATCTTGCATGTCTCTGGCCTCACTGTGGGTGGGAAGTAGCTGCGGCGTATGTTAACACCTGGGAGTGAGCGGAGTTCCGTCTCCCACTCTCTCCATGTGGATGCAAGGTGTTCGGTATGGGATCGTCCCAGCCCTGGTCCTTGTCCCATAGCGCTCTTACAATCATCTTTGCCCTGGTGGTGTAAGGTAGAATACATCCCAACGGGTCATATTGTCTGGCGAGTGTTCTGTATACACTCTGTCTGGTGGTCGGTATTGCCGTCGACCTTCCCTGCTCCTTAGTCAGGGGTTTGTGTCTATAATGGAGCGAGTCTGTTTTGAAGCGCCAGACTAGTCCTAGTGTCATTTCTTGGGCTTCTCCTGGGATGGTCGCCATCCAGGTGTCGCTGCTCGCTGCCTTGTCCTCTGGGGAGAGGCTGCGCAATACTTGCGGGTCGCTGCTGGCCCACTGCCTGAGATCAAAGCCGCCTTTGATCAGGGAGGCACGGAGCTTGAGTAGAAGAGCCTCGGCTTCTTCTGGCGTCGAGACGCTTTGTAAACAGTTGTCCACGTAGAAACTATTTGTCACACTTTGTCGGACCTCTTCATCTGCTGCTGGGTCCTCTGCAACGTGTTTTTGTAGTGCAAACGTAGCACAGCATGGGCTGCATGTGGTTCCGAAAGGGAGGACTTCCCATTGATAGATGGCTGGGTGCTCATCTCCGATCCTCTCTCTCCATAGGAACCGCAGCAGGGGCTTCTCCTCTGGGGAGAGGCTGCGCAATAATGGGGGGTCGCTGCTGGCCCGCTGCCGGAGATCAAAGCCGTCTTTGATCAGGGAGGCGCGGAGCAGCGCACGACGTCGCCAGTCAATTTTCTTTATGTGTCCCGCTGTGATTCGCTTGTTAATCTCAGCGCGGTACACAGTCTCTTGAGCGGGGTCTTTGGCTTGGCGCCGCTCTGTGTTCAATAGATACCGCTCCGTCGCCTCTTTTGTGGCGTGAAAGGTGGGCATTCCCTCTCGCCTCAGGCGTGGAGTTGCGTATCTCATCACTCCGTTGACTGTGACTCTCTTTGTCCCTTGCTCGAGGAGGGCTATAGCGTAAATATCTTCCTTAGAACGAATGTCTTTCTTTTCGTTCTTAAAGGGCATTGTCTCTAGTGTCCATAGCCTCTCGACATGCTGCAGGAGAGTGGTGTCTTCTTCTGTCACTCTGGAGTGGAGGCAGCTAGTGGCTGCTGTTCGGTTAAGAGACTTGGCGAGGGGGCCTTGTAATGTCCATCCTAGGCGGGTCTCGACTGCTGCAGGACAACCTCTGGGTCCTGTATGGACCCGGTCTATCGGGACTATGAGGTCTGCATGGTCGGAGCCTATCAGCAGGGTCGGGGTGGCACCGTCTATGAGTGGGATAGGTAGTTGACGCAGGTGCACATATTTATCCATCAGCTTGGCGATGGGGTAGGTGTACTGCGATAGTCCTATTTCTTGGCTGGTGAAAGCATTAGTAATCCTATACCGTCTCTCTGGCTGCCCGCTTGCTGCGATAGTGAAGGAGACATTCTCGCCCTTTATCGTCTTTAGATCTCTTCTTATTGTCCGAATCGTCATCTGGTTTTCGCTCCCCCGCAGCCCCAGCTGGGCCGCAGCGGACGCGAGGAGAAGGGTCTTCTCTGACCCGTCATCAAGGACGGCGTAAGTGTCCATGACCTTATCTTGGTAACTCAGTGTTACGCGGACCACCTTTAAGAGCACCTGGGCGCCCCCGCTGCTAGCGGGGTCAATGTACATAACACTTGCCTTTGTGCTGCTGGATGGTGCAGGCTTTCTTCTGTTATTGTCGTGTAGGACATCTAGGTGGGCTCCATCACACCGACTACACCTCTTCTTGAGGCGGCACTCGGCTGCCATGTGACTGCGCGCACATCGGTAACAGCGCCTGTTGGACTTTATCCAGTGACTCACTTCTTCAGCGGTCATCTTCTTGAACAGGTCACATTGTGACAACCAGTGTTCCTTTTCGCAGTACGGGCACACCATCTTCCACTTCTCTTTCATCGACGGGGTACTGTGGTTCTTGCTGCTCGGTACTGATTCTGATTGGTGCATGACAGTCACCGATCTTCGGCCATCGTTTGCTCTCCTAGGTCCCTCTCTGGAGCTTGGTGTGCTCCGCACGAACGTATCCAACCGTAGGCTGCTGACTTCTCTCGCCAGGAAGTCGGCTAGGTCTAGGAGGGATGGCTCGGGACCGTTAGGATCACGGTGGTCTCTTTGCCGCCTGAAGCGCTCCTGTCGGGCGGGCGGCAGCTTCTCTAAAATCCTCTCGACATTTGAGTTTGCGTATAGTTCATGCATACCCTTTTCTCGTTGCGCCCCCAGCATCCCTACCAGGGATTGTACTTTGATAGACAGGTCGTCTAGTGAGCGATTGTCTGTTGCTGGGGGTAGGCGGTCAATATGCCTTATCTCTTGTATTACGTAATCCCATATACGTCCGTATCTTTGGTCTAGTGCTGCTAGAGCCGCGGTGTATGGGGTCGTAGAGGTGGCATAAGCTAGCGCTATGTTGTGCGCTCTGGGCACTTTCAGGTGCTTCAATAGGATAGCATACTTGTGGCGTTCATCAGCTACATCCACCATCATTGTCTCTAAGCACATCCATAGCTCCGTGTACTGTGCTCGGTTCTCATGGGTGAAGTCTGGAAACGTCGGTGTGCCAATGTAGGACGCCGTGGATGGCTGGCACATCGGTGAGCGTTGGAAGAGAGGCCTCCTAGGCGAGTCTCCTCTTACGCCTCTCGGTGGGCTGGTACCGGCAGGGTACCATGGCCCGCTGGTCCAGGTGCTATTCCTCGGGACTGGTCGTGCGTCATGCTCACCCGTGAATAGAGTCGGGGGTCTGTAGCGCAGAGCCGCGGGGGTATAGCCTGGGCTGTACTGGACCTCCTGGTCCTGTGGAGTAATGTGCTGCTGTCGGGCTTGACTCTCCTCTTCTCCCTCTTCTTCCTCTGTCAGGTCACCTAGATCCTGTAGTCGTCTATTTAGCCTCTCCGCGGTGTACGCCGTTCCTTCCTTGTAGCTGGGTCTCACTGGGACCAGTCGGGGAAGGAGTTCGGAGGGGGGTATAGGCTCTCTCTGGTGGTCGGGCTCAGGGTCGCTTAATCGGTTAGGGGAGGGTGCCCTTGACCCGTGTCTTGACGAGGCCCTGGAACCCCGTGTGGAGGGAGGGGGTGTCGCCCTGGCGATCAGCTGCTCCATTAGCTGCGCTTGTAGTCTGTCGCGCTCGGCTTCGCGCTTGGTGAGATCTGCTTCTCTTTGGGCACCGGCAGCGGCACGCTGGGTGTCGGCCCGGTCTCTTGCCATATTCTCTTCCGTCTGAAGGCGTCTCATCTCCAGACGTATACGCTCTTCGTCGCTCCGTTGCTGCGCTTGAATGCGTTCTCTTTCCATGGAAGAATGTTCGCGCTCGTTAAGCATCTGTGCTTGGAGTTGTTCGCGCTCGCTAAGCGTCTGTGCTTGGAGTCGATCGCGCTCCGTAGAGGCTGCTAGACTGGCGAGGAACGCCTGTGCCAGCATCTTGTCCGCCTCGCTGGGGGAAGACGCTGGTTGAGGTGATCCGCTCCTGGCAGTACTCGTTGGGGATGCGTTCCCCTGCGGGGAGTCCTGGAGCTCTATCTCCTCGGCGCTCTCCTCATCTTGTTCCGTGCAGAGTTCCATCTCTGGAGGGTTGTCTTCCTCCCGGAGCTCTTCGGGGACTACTTCTTCGGTCTTGGCGGGGGGTAAAGTCGTGTCAGTTCCCTCCTGGTCCCCACCGTGAGCTTGGTCAGTTACATTAGAACCCACTAGGGCCTCTGTGGTCGGGGTATCCTGGTTGATAGGGTCGGACATAATTTTACTTTCTACTTTTACCGCGTTTACCGTTTGTAGAAGGCTAGGTAGTATACTGGCAGCGTAATCCTCTAAGTACTGAGGTGGCTGCCGTCTACGCTGCGGGCGTTCTACTTTAGGAGGACCGTTTCGTGAAGTGTTCATCATAGGCCATTTCAATATTAATACCACTATATTAATATTACACTAATTACCCTCCGGCTCGAAGGACCAATTGTAACTGAGGGGTACAATTCCCTGACTGTATTGATAAGTATGGTATCATTAAACCACTACCGCTTTATGTACTTTAACTACTGGCCATACAGTACACGATATCTAAATATGATGAACACTTTCCACAATGAAATCGGTTCCAGTCAAAGGTAATAATCAAATATTTAATATAGCAAAAGGTACATAGAATATTTATCTTACATTTATCATTTGAATGCACTTGTAAGGCAAATGAGTACTCGTAGGCAAATCAACACTGAATGTCCAATCTCTGGTTACGCAGGAAGCAAGTATACAACCTGGCTCTTAGGGAATTACATCTATGGTACACTTAATGATATAGCGGGATATTCTGGAAGGGGTCCTCCCGGTTGTAAGCCGGTAGGGGGGTAGGAGAGCCGTCGGTAGTAGACCGTCTGGTCAACGATATCTAGGGAGACTTCAAGTACAGAAGACAGTGCGATAGACTCTTGATCCGCAGATGAATACACCTTGGTTCTCTTGTAGGCTGTAGCTCCACAATGAAGAAGAAGCTAGGCGACCTCAGTCTCTCTGAGCGCCGACTCAACTTGACTCCTCTCGGGGGTAAATCCAACACTCACAGGCGTCGGCGATTATCCGCTCCACAAATCACAGTACCAAAGCAAATATATATTCCAGCCGCATAGGGCTCAGCAGTCGTCGGGTAGGTAATCCAGTGTACATGTCCCTCGGTCCTCGCCTAGATCTCCTCGGATGAAAGCGCCATGTGGTCGGCCCAGCCTGGATAAGACTCTAGATAACACGAGGAAGCGTTGGAGATGCTGATCACTTTAGAACTCTAACCGCACGATGCACCATACACGATAGACTATTATTACTTAATAGAAATACGTCGCACTCGACGGTACAGTGCCAAACTCTGACAATTCAGTTATTAATTCGCACAAGGTCTCGATGCTATTCTAAGGCCAAACAGGCCATACTTCACCGCACGTCGTATCGTGGGTGAGGCTTCACGTTCGGTTACTAAGTTGGGAAGAAGGGTAAAGGACTAAGGGATTTCTACATTTACTTGCGCCATATTTATATGCACGGTGAACAAATAGTGCCACTCTCATTTCGGTAGCCGTATCCCTGAGCGGAGCCGGGGCTAGTACGGACATGTCTCGTCGGTACCTTTGAACTTGACGCCAGGGGCTGGTCCCCTGGCGCCTGGTCCTTTGTCCAATAAGAGAATGAACTATTATGGGCTATAGTAGGCTAAAGGGATATTCCGTGTATATGTACAAGGAATATACAAGGGATATCAAACGATATACAAATACTATTCAATATATATCCATAAATAAATATATATATTCGGTTTAATCTGATCCTTCGTAACAACCAGCCTAATAATGGTAAGTGAATCACTTCACACTACTAAGTCAGGGTGGAGCCGGTGGACAGATTGTAAATGTGCTTTTGATAGCATTCATTGTTCATGTTTTGTTGTGTTCTCTCATTTTAGGCTTTGGTGGAAGCTTCTTGGCACAGTTGGAGTCAATGGACCACTGCAATGATGGTAAGTAGATTAATAAACTAGATATAGCTATGTGATTCTCTCAGCCACTCTTGTGTCTCCAGTCTGTTTCAATAGGTGGCGGTTGGATTACTAGTCCTGCCTTACTGGATACCTTACTGACTGGAAATGTTAGTTAAATGGGTGGAAATGTAAAGTTGAGTGCATATATGAGTAGCTTATTCAGTGTCTCACTATTTTGCAATGAGCTGTTAATGTTGGCATGATATTATATGAGAACTTGTATTTTACAGTGACTAATTACGGTTATTTTAATCCATTTCAGGAGAGAACCACACTGGACAAGTAAGGAATGGTATGTCTTTTGCTTGCTACTGTATATGGTGCTCATTGATACTTTGATGGTGCTTACCTTATTTTGTTAATTCTGTCGCTCTTTCTCTAGGAAAGCCAATGTATAACTCCAGCCCCTACCACACTGTGCCATCAGAGCGAGCAAGGAATGGTATGCATTTCTCATCTTAAATGTTGTTTTTTTGGGTAAAATTCCATAATTCGTGTTCAATGTAAACAATGATGTGTGTCCTTTATTCTCTTTCTATTAGACTTCAATGCCAACTATAGCCGTGGCTCCAGATCAGCTGACTTCAACTCACATCGCCTGGGTAAAGATGCCTATATTCCACTTTACCCCCCGCCTCCCCCATACACAATTACCTAATGTGCAATGCTGATGCCATGTTGATTTCTTCAGCTTCAGCTCCTGAAACGCCGCGGGGAAGATTCCATGGAGAGCCCAGTCAAATGTTACAAGGCAAGTATCATTTTCTGATGCATTGAGAAACATATGTCCCTTGTGACTTTACAGTCTTTGTCACTTTTTTTTTTCATGTAATTTGTCATGGTGTTTATAGGCTTAATATTTAAGCACTTAATGGTTACTATAAGTTAGGGGTGCAAAGACTTAAGCGTCACATTTAAATGTAAATAGTAACGTTGTTGTCATGTGATGATCCCTTTAATTAGACGTGATTTGAATGTGCTGAAGGCCCTTATTGCTTAGTGTCATTCTAAATGATTGAAATGGTGAATCTATCCTTGAAATTTTATGTAAAACCAATTGTTTTTCTTCAAGACCTTGCTGCCAACAAAAACACCAGGATGTTTGCAGAGCTACTCGTGGAGGTGAAGCAAATTTCACATGACGTTCAGTTTCTGAAGACTGAAATGGCTAAATCCACCTTTAACGATCACGGAGCTGGACCTGAATCACAGAGAGAAGAGAACTTCCCCATCGTGCTGCCACTCACCAATGAGGAGCAGTTTGATGAGGCTGAAGCTGCACTGAAGGACGAAACAGTCCGTCGAAAGATGGTGAACATTTTTGTATTTTGTTAAAAATTTATTGTTTGAAATCTAAGTGTTTATAATGTCTGAATTGTAGGAGTGGAGGCATTTATTTAGTTTTTTGCTTGGATGTGTGCTTGGCATAGAAATATTGTGAAAATAGCCTTGCAATGATATGCGGGATGATATTTATTTCTTAGTCAATATTTGACAATTCATTTAGCTAATTTGTTTGATGGTATTGTTTGTTGAGTTTTGACACAGTAATGGTCTTTCTTTAGAGTTAATAAAAAAAAGTCTTAAAATGTGTACTTAAAACATCATATTCTGTCCATTTGACATAGTACAATGTACACTTTAGCACACTCAGGACTGCATGTTTGGTGAGTCAATCTGCACCTCAAAATACTAGGTTTACTACAGTGGATTTAGCTATTTTGATGATGGATATTTCATTTAATTAAGTATTTTCACTTTTATCTCAAGTAAATACGAATGGATGCATTTTTATCACCATGGAATGAGCCTGATGGAACATGCAACCACTCTTAAAGAAACACCTCACCCATTTCCAACCTTAACGTCATATAAGTGGTCCTCTGTAATGCTCACAATAAGATTTTTTATGAGCATTAATGTGGATCAATTATATGACTATGGGGTTGAAAATGCACCTAAGGCCACCTGAAAATCTAGTACACTAAAAAGGACACTGTTCACTTTGGAATGGAACGTGCCCACTGCAGCTTTCTTGTTTATCTTTAAGTATTCTTTTTTTCTTTTTTCCCAGCGGCTGCTCGTCAATTTGACCGCAAGTTGACTGACTTGATATACAGAGATGCACTGCAGAAGTGGCTGCGTTATGCACCTGAGAGGAATGGCGGGATACGAAGAAAGACAAAGACTTAAAAGGACAAATGGTTTGGAGGACAGTGGGTTTCATGGGAGTTGGATCATTGGAAGCTGATCCAGGGGCAACATTTATCTCCAGCATCTCTGGTTGCAGCTGTCGCGTGCATGCGTGCGTGCATATGTTTAGCCCCTAGTTTAGCCTCCAGGACCACCCCCTAATTTAGCCTCCAGGACCACCCCCTAGTTGAGACTCAGCCCCCCTCAGGACCACCCCCTAGTTTAGACTCAGCCCCCCTCAGGACCACCCCCTAGTTTAGACTCAGCCCCCCTCCAGACCACCCCTAGTTGAGACTCAGCCCCCCTCAGGACCACCCCCTAGTTTAGACTCAGCCCCCCTCAGGACCACCCCCTAGTTTAGACTCAGCCCCCCTCCAGACCACCCCTAGTTGAGACTCAGCCCCCCTCAGGACCACCCCCTAGTTTAGACTCAGCCCCCCTCAGGACCACCCCCTAGTTTAGACTCAGCCCCCCTCAGGACCACCCCCTAGTTTAGACTCAGCCCCCCTCCAGACCACCCCTAGTTGAGACTCAGCCCCCCTCAGGACCACCCCCTAGTTTAGACTCAGCCCCCCTCAGGACCACCCCCTAGTTTAGACTCAGCCCCCCTCAGGACCACCCCCTAGTTTAGACTCAGCCCCCCTCCAGACCACCCCTAGTTGAGACTCAGCCCCCCTCAGGACCACCCCCTAGTTTAGACTCAGCCCCCCTCAGGACCACCCCCTAGTTTAGACTCAGCCCCCCTCAGGACCACCCTCTAGTTTAGACTCAGCCCCCCTCCAGACCACCCCTAGTTGAGACTCAGCCCCCCTCAGGACCACCCCCTAGTTTAGACTCAGCCCCCCTCAGGACTACCCCCTAGTTTAGACTCAGCCCCCCTCCAGACCACCCCTAGTTGAGACTCAGCCCCCCCCAGGACCACCCCCTAGTTTAGACTCAGCCCCCCTCAGGACCACCCCCTAGTTTAGACTCAGCCCCCCTCAGGACCACCCCCTAGTTTAGACTCAGCCCCCCTCCAGACCACCCCTAGTTGAGACTCAGCCCCCCTCAGGACCACCCCCTAGTTTAGACTCAGCCCCCCTCCAGACCACCCCTAGTTGAGACTCAGCCCCCCTCAGGACCACCCCCTAGTTTAAGTTAATAATAGTCTATTGTGTATGGTGCATCGTGCGGTTAGAGTTCTAAAGTGACCAGCATCTCCAACGCTTCCTCGTGTTATCTAGAGTCTTATCCAGGCTGGGCCGACCACATGGCGCTTTCATCCGAGGAGATCTAGGCGAGGACCAAATGGACATGTACACTGGATTACCTACCCGACGACTGCATAGCCCTGTGCGGCTGGAATATATATTTGCTTTGGTACTGTGATTTGTGGAGCGGATAATCGCAGACGCCTGTGAGTGTTGGATTTACCCCCGAGAGGAGTCAAGTCGAGTCGGCGCTCAGAGAGCCTGAGGCCCCCTAGTTTAGACTCAGCCCCCCTCCAGACCACCCCTAGTTGAGACTCAGCCCCCCTCAGGACCACCCCCTAGTTTAGACTCAGCCCCCCTCAGGACCACCCCCTAGTTTAGACTCAGCCCCCCTCCAGACCACCCCTAGTTGAGACTCAGCCCCCCTCAGGACCACCCCCTAGTTTAGACTCAGCCCCCCTCAGGACCACCCCTAGTTTAGACTCAGCCCCCCTCAGGACCACCCCCTAGTTTAGACTCAGCCCCCCTTCAGACCTTAGTGTGACGATGTACGTTGGCACGCTGGCACGCCACACAGGAGGCCGCCCATACTTTGACGTCCTTCCTAAGGCCCGGCCAGACGAACTTGGCCCCTACCAACTTGACCGACGCCTTTACCCCAGGGTGTGAAAGGGCATGAATGGTGTCAAATACCCGGCGGCGCCAGTCAGTTGGAACCATGGGGCGGGGCTGGCCAGTGGAGACGTCACAGAGGAGCGTGGCGCCGCTGTCGTGAAACACCACATCCTCAAGTCGAAGTCGTGTCACAGCCGTCCTGAACGCCTGAAGGTCTGAGTCGGTGAGCTGGTCAGCAGCCATGGCAGCATAGTCGATGCCCGGGTGCACAGGGCTGACGTGCGCCCGGGAGAGGCAGTCTGCCACCTGAAATGCTAATTGTTGGTTTTGCATGCTTATTCAAGTTCAGAAGGTTGTCAGTAGTCGGTAGTCTGAATGGAGTGATGATTAATGATGGATTAATGGATGCTATTTATAGTGTGGATGTGAATATATTATATAGATGTACATCTCTAATGTGTCTCTATAATACTCTGAAGTATTATACTTAGTTTAGCAATAGGTAAAAGTGTTTTTAGATAGATTTAACTTTTAGATTTGATTCTGCGTTGGAATTTTGGAAAACAACACTTCCTGGAAGATTCTATAGGGGTTCAAGGTTCAGAGTTCTGTATGAATATTTTCAATAACTGTTATTATTCGGTCATTTTTGTATGGGAGAGTCAGCTGAATGTCAGCTGATCTGGAGCCACGTGCGTAGTTGGCATCGAAGTCTAATAGAAAGAGAAGGGACACGCATCATTAAATAGTTTCAATGGTGCCACCCTGATAAAATAAAAAAGCTACTGTACATTACAGTAGATTTCATTATCTGTTCTCATGCACGCCTGGTGATACTAAATCCAAATTGAACTCAGGCATTTCAAAGAGAATATGTATGTGCGAAGGTTCAGAGTTCTGTATGAATATTTTCAATAACTGTTATTATTCTGTCATTTTTGTATGGGAGAGTCAGCTGAATGTCAGCTGATCTGGAGCCACGTGCGTAGTTGGCATCGAAGTCTAATAGAAAGAGAAGGGACACGCATCATTAAATAGTTTCAATGGTGCCACCCTGATAAAATAAAAAAGCTACTGTACATTACAGTAGATTTCATTATCTGTTCTCATGCACGCCTGGTGATACTAAATCCAAATTGAACTCAGGCATTTCAAAGAGAATATGTATGTGCGAAGGTTCAGAGTTCTGTATGAATATTTTCAATAACTGTTATTATTCTGTCATTTTTGTATGGGAGAGTCAGCTGAATGTCAGCTGATCTGGAGCCACGTGCGTAGTTGGCATCGAAGTCTAATAGAAAGAGAAGGGACACGCATCATTAAATAGTTTCAATGGTGCCACCCTGATAAAATAAAAAAGCTACTGTACATTACAGTAGATTTCATTATCTGTTCTCATGCACGCCTGGTGATACTAAATCCAAATTGAACTCAGGCATTTCAAAGAGAATATGTAAAACACAATGTTGATTCAACGATTTTTTGCTATCTGGGATATGTGCTCCGGGCACTCGCGATCGGTAGCCGGACTCCATCTCAACACACTGGATGATCAATCGCTCGCCCTAACTCAATAAACAACGTTATTTGGACGTATATAGTATTATACAACCTGGAAATGGTTCATCAGGATCAACATCCCATAATCGAAAACGGTCTACTCCACGCTGATCGTCCAACGGCGCAAGGAACATACGGTAAGATTCAGCGTTATTTTCTAACGTATTCCATATAAACTGCTATGATGAACATATGACCCACTCTGGATGAATCATCTAACGCTGCCCACGGAATTATAAACGATCCCCCGCCCATCCGGTCATCATCAGATCATACGTAGATCATTCTAGAAGTACGTCCAGTTGACATTTTTCATCTTGCACAGATTCCTACCAAACTGTATTTGATCATCAATATAATGCATTTAGGGCTATAAATCACGTTCTGAAGAAAGCTGCAGAAAACGATAAAAACATACTTATACTTTAGACCATATTTTAGTATGAATATGTGAATGAAAAAGTTTAACGTTGCTACACCCTGAACAATACATATAGGCAGGGCCGCCTCAGGGGGTGTGCGAGCAGTGCGGTCGCACAGGGCCTCGCGGGAAGGGGGGCCTCGCAAAATAAAAAATAATGTTTTTTTTTTTTTTTTGCGAGGCCCCCCTTCCCGCGAGGCCCTTTTTCATCACAGACCTAAAATCTAGTTTTGCTTATATGCTTATATATTTCACATTAGACACGTTTGTAGAATGTGTCTGACTTGTTCCTGCCTCTGCGGCTCTGCAGACTGCAGTTTTCCGGTTTCTGCGGCTTTGCTGCTCTACAGATTTTAGGATAGTGTTTCCGGTCTCTTCTCCCGTCCGCCGTAATAGAAGAAGAAGAAGAAGAAGAAGAAGAAGACACACGACACGAGGTAGAGGGATGATCTAATTCAGCGCTATTCAGAGGAGCCAGTGGATGTCTTTTCAAAAGCAGCATGGATCAGAAGAAATTACACCGTGGGCCAAGAAAGTCTCCTTCCAACTTTACCATTGGCGCCGCATTGATACTGCGTTATGGTGAGTCAACCTATTATTATATTCCCGCCGTGGACCTATCTCTCTCTCTCTCTCTCTGGAGCCAAACTGGTCGACTAGCTAATAGTACTACTAGTAGCTAACGGTGTGTGCCTGGTGTCAGCACCTGGCTGTATGTAGCCGCATAGCTTGCTTCTGCGTTAGCTAATGGTTAGCGATAGCCTGGTTGAGCTAACTGTTAACGTCGAAGCTAAACAGCTAACTCAAGGCTAACTGATAGCATCAAACGAACGTTCCCAGCCGAGCGCAGCCGGCAGTTAACGTCGAAGCTAAACAGCTAACTGGCTAACTGCCGGCTGCGCTCGGCTGGGAACGTTCGTTTGATGCTATCAGTTAGCCTTGAGTTAGCTGTTAGCTTGTGCTACGACCATTGACATTAGCCGTGAGAATAGCAGGGGGTTCTGGCACTCTGACTACGACATCATCTTTGACAGAAGATGTAGTCGGGCCTGCACCATGACAAGGCTCTGGCAGCAGCTTATTTTTGTCCCGACAGCGAGAGGCCTTTCGTCAACGTGGAGACCTGTGTTACGGCCTTTCGCCCTGCGTTCCTTGGTGCAGGTAAGATTAATGAAAATGTCATGACATTACCCCACTCTTCCTTCCTTCCCCTCCAGAATGTTTTGTTAATAACGATGTTTTTTTCCAGGCAAAACATATGCTACTTCACAACATTTGGAGATACGACATGTGCTGTGTGTGAATGTCTTGGTCGTTTGTGTAGCTTGGGTAGCGTTGGGCCGTTGGCCAAAGCTGTGTGTGTCACAGTACCTGGCTAGCCTATTTAGCTGATGTCGGCCATTGGCTCCTTGCTGCTTTGGTTTCTCTATAGACCCTCTTCTCTTTGGATTTAAGTGTTGATCTTTGTCCTTTTTGATCTCTCATACATGCTCTCTCTAACACACACACATGCTCTCTCTCTCTCTCTCTCTCTCTCTCTCTCTCTCTCTCTCTCTCTCTCTCTCTCTCTCTCTCTCTCTCTCTCTCTCTAACACACATGCTCTCTCTCTCTCTCTCTCTCTCTTTCTAACACACACAGTCTGCCTATGGCGGCCTTTCTCGATGGCTAGGCTGTGCTCGCTGAGTCTGTATAGTCAAGGATCTTCAGTCACAGTGCTCAGGTATTCTGCCACTGTGTACTCTCTGTTTAGGGCCAAATAGCATTTCAATTTCTTTCCAATGTGTCTCTCTCTCTCTCTCTCTCTGTACACTGTATATTGACTGTAGAACGGGAGCTCTCTCTCGCTCTCTCTTTTGCTATATGTTGACTGTATCATGCCCCGCCTCGGGCAGCGCTATTATTTAAGAATATGTTGACTGTATGAAAAAAAAAAAAAGAAAAAAAAATATATATATATATATATAATTTTTTATTTTTATTTTTTTAACCTTTTGGGGGGGGGGGGGGGGGGGGGGGGGGGCTCGCGTTAAATCTCGCACAGGGCCTCGCATTTCTCCCAGGCGGCCCTGCATATAGGACATTGAATGGGCCATAATAATGGCAACGTAGCAATAGAATTAAAAAAGTTATAGCCCTGCAAACAAGGGGAACTTCTCCATAGACAAATAGAGCTGGCGAGGGATGGTAAATTATGAATTTAACCCATGGCGATTAAAGTGTTAAGATAAACTAAATGTGCACAGAGACCAGTTGGGAGTGAAATTACATTTCATTACGGAACTTCAGCCTGCACAGCATGTCAACACATACTATATCATTATTCCTCAGACTATTGTACGTAACAGCCCTCTTATCGTTACACGACTGCAACAAGTACTTAGTTATACTGCCATTCTGTCACAGACTGAGATTTACAGCCGCACACCGCCCTGACAATAATAATGTTTTAGTATGTCTGGAGCAAACTCAGCAACCCCCCCACAAAAAAAAAATCTGGCAGAAATGTATAGCAGTGCTCCGTGTGTGCACCCTGCAATAAGGCAGATGGTGCCAAGCGGCTAATGGCGGGTTTGATTTTGCTCGCCACTGTGTGCATCTTGTAATTGACCCTTTTAGATCTGTGGCGAGAGGAGCCCAGAGACTCTACGTTCATAATGGAATGTTTTGTATACCTTTTAATTACACAGACCGTGTTAAAAGGCACGTGATGGGGTTGGAGATAGAGCGGGCGGGAGAAGGAGGAAACACATTGCTGCGTAAGATGTCAAATAACTTATCTTTTTCTCACAGACGCAGGCACAGTGCCCTTGAATTGATGTGGGGTCACAGAGATCAAGAGAGAGAAGGTGAGGCTTAGAGTTAGACAGAGTTCAAGAGACAATGGGACATTCATTGGAGCTTACACCGACATCACACAGCGTGCACTTATGTGGCTCCATCACCACTATCAAGCAAACGACACAACACAAAAACAACGATGAGTTGGCCTACAGAGAGGAGGTCCAGCAGCATGGTGGGTCAACAACAACCTGGCCCTCAACACCAAGAAAACCAAGGAGCTCATTGTGGACTTCAGAAAGACCAAAGCAGGCACGCATGGCCCCATCCATATCAATGGGACGGAGGTTGAGCATGTCTCCAGCTTCAAATTCCTGGGTGTCCACATCTCCGAGGACCTCTTTTGGACCCTCAACACCTTGACCCGGGTCAAGAACACTCAACAGAGCAAATGTCACAAGAACGCTCTTCTTCCTGAGGAGACTGAGGAAAGCCCATCCAACTTCTACCGTTGTGACATAGAAAGCATACTCACTAACTGCATCACAGTCTGGTATGGTACAGATGCAGCACTGAAAAATCAAACCTCTGCTGCTCCTCTGCTGCTGCTCCACCACTCCACGGGCCAAACTGATTTTGTGACTCCTATTGTTCTGGACCGGGCCAGATTTCACACCTCCACTGCCTCCCACTGGGGAGACTTTTTCATCTTAAATTTGTATTCGTCCCAAACGCCCCAGCTCCATCCGATTCCTTCTTTTTTTTCACTGTTTTCTTATCATGCATTGCAACACTAATATATGGGCAGTACCCCAAGTCAGACTGAACATATAAAAATGATCTTGGGGGTCTGATGGCAGTAGCCCCCGACCCCCTCCCTGGGGGTGCACTTAAGTTAAGTACCAGCCCTTTGTTCACGTTGGGAGCCAGCCACCAGCCCCCGAAATATAATACCTGAGTGCTAGTTCTATAGTGGCAGAGGAGCAGCAGAACAGCAGCAGAACTGATCTGAATTTTCAGTGCTGCATCTAGTGCTCTGCCTCACAGAAAACACTGCAAAGGGTGGTGGAGAACTCTCTGATAGGCTGCTGCAGTCATGTGAGGTGTCCTGGCGGCGTGAATACTTTCGACAACAAATGTTTGTTTCCGCGTTCGAGTTTAGCGCTCTGATTGGCCAGGTCATGTGACATGTGCGCCAATCGTGGGACGGCAAGTTCGATGCCTATTTCCGGGTCTAACAGCCTGCAAACTACCTAACGCCTAGTTTATCACTGGTTAAGCTTAGGCGACTCTTTCGCAGTTGGTTAAGGTTAGAGTTTGGAATCAGGGCAGGCGTTCTATCGCCATGCTCTAAGACAGTGATTCCCAACCTGGGGTCCGCCAGGGGGCGCAGGGGGTCCGCCAGACCACAGATGATTTTTTTTTTTTTTTTTTTTTTTTTTATTCTTTTAAAAAAAAAATATTTCAGAGAAATATTTAATTAGCATATTTTTATCATCAGAAGCACGAATAGTCTCTCCACTACAATACAAAATAAAGATAAATAAATAAACATCTAGACATGATTTTTGAACGTTAACAGTAGGCTACCGGGTAGCCGCTAAAACGTGAATCAGTTGACTGTATCACTTTCCGTAGCTAGCCTAGCACGCTAGTTAACTTTCTCGGCTCGTCTGCAGTCAGCCGCCAGAGGCGAAAATGTGTGACAAACGAAAAGGAGATGACGGCAGCTCATCTGCAAAAAAAGTTAGGACCTACAGCAATCGCGAAAATTACATCACCATGGGCTTCACTGAGGGACCAGACAAACGACCTGAGTGTGTGATTTGTGGAGAAAAGTTGGCAAACTCGAGCCTGAAGCCCAGCAAGCTGAAGAGACATCAGGCGTCTAAGCACCCAGAAACTGTTGGGAAGGATCCAGACTTTTTTTGGAGGAAAGAACAGTCTCTCAAGGCGAACAAGCCCGTTGATGTTAGAGTAGCGTGGAGCAGGGGTGGCAGTGATTTACAGAAGGCTACCGAAGCCTCCTTTGAGTGTTCGCTTTTAATTGCAAAAGCAAAGAAACCGCACAATATTGGCGAGCAGCTCATCAAACCAGCCTGCATCAAAATGGTTTAGAAACTGTGCGGCCCACAGGTGGCGGATAAACTAAAATCAGTACCACTCTCGAACAATGTAGTGAAAGACCGAATTGATAAGATGTCAAGTGATTGCGAGCAGCAGCTGTCAGAAAAGCTTAGAAAGGGTCCATTTGCCATACAACTTGATGAAACTACAACTGTCGCATACGAGGCTGTGCTCATCGTTTATGTGCAGTATATCGAAAATGAGGATCTGAAGCAGGACATTCTCATGTCAGTCAACCTTACTACCACCACTCGAGGTGAGGATATTTTTACTGCAGTGGATTCTTACTTCATTCAACATAAATGCAAACCGTTCACCATTAGGGCCTGATTTGAGAGGATGAATACAGGATTTGAATATTGGCCAACATTTTGAAATACATATGGTGCAAGATGAGATTTGTTGATTGAAGGTACAAGTCAAAGAAGCATAGTGGGTCTAATTATGATGCATATGCCTGTGTATAAGCAGTTTGTTATTAAAATGACAAAAAAAAATATTAAAATGACAAAAAAAAAGTATTTTATGGTATTTTATTAGGAGGGGGGTCCAGGAATTTCATCAGAGATGTTTGGGGGTCCCTGGGGGAAAAAAGGTTGGGAACCCCTGCTCTAAGACAAACTCTAACCTTAACCAACTTCGAAAGAGCGCCTAAGCTTAACCAGTGTAGAAACTTGCGGTCCCAAGATTGGTCGTACATGTCACATGACCTGGCCAATCAGAGACGCGGAAACAAACATTTGTTGTCTAAAGTATGCAGGCGTCCTGGCGCCATATCTGCACTGACAATTGGCCGTCAGTAATCAGATTGTCCAATAGGATATTTCCTACCCTATTTTATTTTTCCATTTGGATTAAAATGTCCAAATAAGTACATACCTCTGTTACACCTTCATCTTTTGTCCTATTGTATTACTGTGTGGGAAACTATTAAACCTAGCCCAGGTGCGATTTATACAACCTGTGACATTTGCTCTGCAATTAATGGAGCAGCTAGCCTGATAAAAAAGGATCCAATATCATCTCCAGTTGATTTCCTGGTATCAATGGAATGTAAGGAGTGATCATCATCAATCATGATTATTAAGTGGTTCCCTGTATAATTAATATCAAACAAATGACCAGCATCAGCTAAATTTGTATTAAAGGCTAAGCATATCTCCAGATGTTCAGATATTAATCCATCATTGAGGGGGGTGAAGATTCTGGGAATCAGAATGAGGGAAGGAGAGAGCAATGGAGAGAAAAAAGAAAAATCCTCAAATGGAATTAGAGTTAAAGTGCGTAGCCTATATATCAGGTTTTTTGATGATGATTATGATGATGTGTGTGTGTGTGTGTGTGTGTGTGTGTTTGTGTGTGTGTGCACTTGCATGTGTGTATGTCAGTCTGTCTATGGAAATATGTACATGTGCACTATACGTGTGTGTGTGTGTGTGTGTGTGTGTGTGTGTGTGTGTGTGTGTGTGTGTGTGTGTGTGGGAGGGGGGTGTTCACCGGTGCACCTCTACACCTCCCAGTTTTCACATAAACGGTGTTCCACTCAAGACAGTGGATCATTTCACCTACCTCGGCTCCACTCTGTCCTCATGCTGCTGCTCCCTTGACCCGGAGATACACACACGTATCAATAAAGCGGCATCATCCTTTGGACGCCTACGCAGCAGGGTTTTTGAAAACCGAAACCTGAAGATCAGCACCAAGGTTGCCGTTTACAATGCAGTATGTCTCTCCACTCTGCTCTATGGAGCAGAATCCTGGACCCCATACCGCCGGCACATCACCAACCTGGACGCTTTCCACATCCGTTGCCTCCAAAGGATCCTCGGCCTGACCTGGGAAGATCGAGTCCCGCACACAGACATCCTCAACAACACCAACTCAATCTGTATGGCCGCAGCTGTGGCCAAAAAACATCTTCGTTGGATAGGGCACACCATACGTATGCCTGTCCACCGCCTGCCCCGCCAAGTCCTCTATGGCCAACTGAGAGGAGCTAAGCGGGCTGCTGGAGGCCAAAAGAGACGCTTTAAGGACTACACCAGGGACCTCCTAAAGTGTGCAAACATCACGCAGCTTGAAACTCTGGCACTCGACAGATCAGCCTGGCAAGTCACTTGTGCCACTGCAGTTTCCCAAATACACCAAACAAACCAAGACCGAAGATCTGAGAGGCGCACGCAACGACACCAGCGGGCGGCTGGCATCCCCCAGGTATCTGGCTTCCCTTGCGCCATCTGTGGACAGGTGTGCGGCTCAAGGATCGGACTCAACGCCCACGAGAAGTGGCACCAGAGAAGTGGCGTCGCTAACCCCCCTCCCCCTCTCCCCATCCCTGGAGCAAGCGTCATCATCGAACACGATGGACAACTAAGAGAGTGTGTGTGTGTGTGTGCGTGTGTGTGTGTGTGTGTGTGTGTGTGTGTGTGTGTGTGTGTGTGTGCGTGCATGCGTGCGTGCGTGCGTGTGTGTGTGTGTGTGGGAGGGGGGTGTTCACCGGTGCTGGTTACGTAGGCGAGCTCTATGACAGTTGACACCGGGATAAGAGTGTTACATGAGAGGAGCAAATTAAGTGCTTTCTCTTTGAGTGAGTTGGCAGGGAGGCAACTGCGCGAGAAATATGTTGCCAAACTCGCTCACTCCAAAGTTACGAGTTTGGACGAGAAGAGGGAGACATGCTCTAGGATCTGTGACTTCAACCCGTCTCATCACAGCCCACGTGACAGCAGGGTGGCACTGTCACACAGCTTGCTGAAGTCACAAAAGTGACAATTCTATCGAAACAAAAATAATTCAGGTGCTCTGAATGCCATATGTCTCCGATAAGCGTGTCGGGAACATATATTCTCCCATATTTGAACGTGGACCATTCATCCCTCACTATACTTAGGGCCTTCTTTTAACTTGCATCGGCCCTTAATGAAGAAGGATTGCAATTGTTTAGATTTTCACTCTGTGGTTCACGCGCTGTTTCTCATTCATTATGTTCCAATGAGATAATACTACTCAACGATCCCTCACTGTCCATCCCTTCTTTCTCTCTCTCATATCATTAACCAGAGCAACGATTGTGACTCTCTCTGTCACACACACACACACATGAGCAGACACACCCACACAATTTATCTCTCTCTCTCCTCCGTCTCTGATATAAAAAGGCACTCTTCATGGTCATCCATGGGCCATTAAAGTTGTCCCACAGCAGTAAGCCTTTGTCTGTGCGGCCAAACAGTTGATGCTTGATAAGCGTAATCCTGGCCCATGTTTTAGTCCCCTGAATGGGGATGTGTGGGCTGCAGGGCCCTTCATAGAGCGGCTAGCAGTAAATTACTCACTCTCGTCTGCCTTTTGTCTCTGGATATGAGGGACCACTTTGAGCCGCTTGGCAGTTGCAGGGGCCATAGCCTCTATGGGATGGAGTTTACTGAGGCCCATCGTTAGTTGCTGCAGTGACTCACAGGAACTGAGCAAAGAGTGGTTGTGTTCGTTTAATGACACTGAAGAATATCGTTTATTTAAAATGTGTTCTGGGTGGCAACGATAAAACATGTGTCACAGGTTGACAGGACAGGGCTCCCCATACATCCCTCCTCCCTAAGGTATAAACTAAAGTCATTTTAACATGCATACATCATTTCTTTTGACACTACACAAATGGACTCTTGGAATATACCCTCCATGGGTTATAGGTACTGTTGGAGTAACGTGGGCATATGCCTGGGATTACTGCATACCAGACTATGAACCGCTGCAACTACAGTATGTGTTGCATGATGTCTCTTCCACAGTTGTGCTCAGAACATTGGGACATTATTGACTAATTGATACGTGATTGGGCACAGCTGTGGACAAATTATTATGTTGGGAGAAGTCCTGGGGAATGGCTGATATTCAACCCCCCAGGCACCTCCCCCAGCTCTCTGCTAGTTTCTCATAGGTACATGATGAGGTCATGGAGACACACCGGGCGGAAGTCTCCCATTGTGTGTGCGTACCTCATATCCTACTCTGAGATAGGACTCTTCATAACTACCTCATATCCTACATTGAGGTAGGAAGCTTCATAACTACCTCATATCCTAATCTGAGGTAGGAAGCTTCATTACTACCTCATATCCTACTCTGAGGTAGGAAGCTTCATTACTACCTCATATCCTACTCTGAGGTAGGAAGCTTCATAACTACCTCATATCCTAATGTGAGGTAGGAAGCTTCATAACTACCTCATATCCTACTCTGAGGTAGGAAGCTTCATTACTACCTCATATCCTAATGTGAGGTAGGAAGCTTCATTACTACCTCATATCCTAATGTGAGGTAGGACTCTTCATAACTACCTCATATCCTACTCTGAGGTAGGAAGCTTCATTACCATCGCATATTCTAATCTGAGGTAGGAAGCACTATTTTTAGTCCTAGTCAGGAGTGATTCTGAGATGCTTGATAAATACGGGCCCTGGGCCCTCATGCATCAACGTGTTCTACGCACAGATCTGTGCTTACCCTGTGCGTACGATCATTTCTAAGCAAAGAGTGGGATTCATCAACTTCAACTTGAACTTGACTTTGTGCGTACATCTACGCACATTTCAGACCTGGCGTACCTAGCGCCCAGTGGTAGAATATATTATTACAACAAGGAAATGAGCTTCTGTGCATAATAACACTGGCACGTTCTGTACGAACCGTAGTTCATTATAGTTCATTGTAAAATAGCAACAGTAGTGTAATTATGGTCAAAACCCTATAAATAGCATTTGGAATAATAGATCTTTCTCTCAGAATGAATGCAGCATGGTTTATATAGCGTTATCGGAATATACGGGGTGTAGGCTACTGACTGACTGCGCTCCGCGTAGCTTGATTGATTGATTGATTGAAAAGTTTATTAACAGATTGCAGAATGGGTACAGTACAGTACAGCTCAGTACATACAATTGTTAATTGGGGATGCAGACCAACTTTCGTCTTGTTTACATCAGGGTCCCCCATTTTCAATTCATCATAAATCATAAAGCTCAACTCGTTATTATTCTGCGCAGACCGCAGAAACACGGGAACGTTTTGATTATATTTAAAAGGCTTTACGTTAAACGAAACAAGTGGAACTTCGAAGCTGTAAGCAGAATACAAGTCATATTAATATAGTGTTCTTCCCCCTTTTTACTGTATAAGAAAGAATAGAAAACGCATTGCAATGACACTATAGTGGACAGACTATGTATATGATGGGATTCAAGTTCATGTATTGAAAGGCAGGCTATCATACATGCAGTGAGATTCATTGTTCTTGTATATGCTCTCGTATTATATTGTTTATATAGGCTACCCAATACTGACATCAAAATAGATTGTAGTATGCCTCTAGAAATCATATGCAGCAGGTAGAAAATTGACGGGAGATCCATCGCGATTTGGAATAAAATTGAGGAGAACTTTAATCCATGGGGTATTAATCAAACAACACGGGAAAAGGCAGTCATATTCCAGCGCGGTCTTTATTAGCCGACAACAAAATAGATGCATCTAAAAATCATATAGCCAATCGAACACAACTAATAAAGGCATTCATACAGCACGGTTATAATGACACACAACCAACGCCAAACAGTGGTCAACGAACGGTCTTTATTAGTATTTTGAGCTGTCCAGGCAGAATTGCAGCAATGGTTTTAGGGAGCCGTTGATATCTGACATCACCGTTTACAAGTCCGCCTTTTATTTATCCCATAAATCATAATACGCGATAGTGTCTTCTTGGTTCGACAGCAGTGAATTCTCCGTGGAGTTTCTCGGAGTCCCGCTCGGGTCGGTCCATTATTTCACATCCCATGGGGGGTGTTTCCTCATTTTCATGACCATATATGGATAATCATGCACGAGCATTGACGGTAGAACAAAGTGGTATTCATCAACACGGAGGACCATAGAGCCTGCGTACGCACGTGTGATGAATGCCGACTTCCCTGTGCGTACGCTAGTTCTACATTCCGTGCTTACGTGTGGAAGTAGGTCAAGTTCAAAGTCCACGTTGATGCATGAGGGCCCAGGTCTAGTTCTGTGTATTATAATTTTTAAGTAAGCAGATCCTGTGTTATTAAAATCATAGAACAACAAGATTCCACCTTTTCTTCACAGTGTCCAGAATTACAAGACATTACGCTTTACCCAGCGAGGTACCACCTTATGGATGGCAATTCCAGTTCAACTAAAAACCCACATCATCAGCAGGAATATCAGCAGCATGATGAATGCTTGTGAGTTTCTGCAGCAAAGTGACTGTGCCCTTTCTGTACCTCTCCGTTTCAAGATCGTCTTCAAAGCGATTTTAACATCTCTGTACTTCATTGGAGCGAGGGGTTTTGAAGTCCTTCTCTCCGGCTGCTCTGGCCCCCCAGCAGAATATGGTCACCCACGTTCCCTCTCAGCTTTACCCACACTCCCATTAATCGCATTAGCTGGGCTTCTCAAAGGGGCAGCAGCCAAGTTGGATTAATTGGCCCCCTTAATGCAAAGCAGGCACAATGTAACACCAAGGAGTGTAATGAGTGATTACTAAAACATTTCACTTCTTGCCCTAAGGTTAGCAAGAAAATACATTCGGGTAAAAAGCCTTCTGCCATACTAGCACAAAGAAACCTGGCCAAAATCTCTGCCGTCTTGGCGTTGAATGACTTTGAGGAGATGGGACAAATCGGCGATAATAGCTGCAATGTGAATAGCTTGATTTATTTTCTGTCAGAGTCGTCAAAGAACGTAGACAGTCCCCTCGCCATCACAATTTCATCACTTCCTGTTCAGTGCCACCCAGTGTCGGCTCACATTCAGCCAATGCTTCCTGCTGCGTGTCCCCTCTGGGCCTCTATACATCAGCACCCCCACAGACCCACGGGAAAGGTTGCAAAGGAAGGGATCATTCATTATTGAAATGTCCGAAGGGGGTAATTCTCATGAGGCATATTTTCTCTGTACGCAGTGAATCTGCAGTGGGACATGGAGGTTAATGTGGCTGTCAGAGAGCCACAGACAGATAGTCACACGGTGCCACAACGACTAGCCGGCACCACATGGGGAGCCTCAACAAAGACACTGCGCATCTCCTCACTGGCCCTGGTGTTCTCTGCCGCCAAGTACTGCGCCCCGGTCTGGTGCCGTAGCACCCACGTGAAGAAGCTGGATGTTGTCCTCAACAGCGTCCTGCGGACAGTCTCTGGTTGCCTACAAGCCACACCGGTAAACCAACTGCCCATACTCGCTGGTATCGCCCCGGCTACCATCTGACGAGAAGCAGCCACCTCCTTCACAATACCACCACAGAGAAACCACAACATGTGCGCCTAAAGTTACGGCGCCCCTTTTCCATGCAAGCCTACAGGCTACTCCACACAACACCATCTGACATTTCCAAGGCCTCCTGGGTCAGGACGAGATGGAGGGAACAGTGGAGGTCAGTAGAACCATCAAGGCTGCACCTCTACATCAATGACCCTCTGGACGTCCCTGGTCAGGACTTGCCCCGGAAGCAGTGGACAACCCTCACCCGCCTAAGGACTGGCATCGGACGCTACGGCGCCTCAATGAAGAGGTGGGGCCTCAAGGACAGTGCCTAATGCGAGTGTGGAGCACCTGCACATACTGTGGAACATATAATCACTAGTTCAAGTCAAGTCAAGAGATTTATTTGTCACGGCATACAAGTATACAATGAAATGCGGGTGGTCTTGCCCGCAACGATGTGCAAATAACATATAATATAATCAACATTGTGCAATAAACAAGTAACATTGTGCAATAAACAAGTAACATGTTAGGGCATATCGGTATATGTACATAAGTTATTTACAGAGCATGGCGGACATACTAGGTCCTTTGGTAGTGTCTTCCTGTACATGCTAATTTATACAATCTCCGGTTATATACTATTTTTAAAGTGACTGTGGTCATGTTAAAGTGGCTGCTAGTGTGTGAGCGTGTGTGAGCGTGTACAGTGTGTGTGCTCATGTGTGCTTGTGTGTGGAGAGTTCAGTGTTCAGGGCTCTGATGGCCTGGGGGAAGAAGCTGAGCCGAAGTCTCTCTGTCCTAGCAGCTGGTGTTCGCAGGCGTCTGCCTGACCTGAGCAGCATGAACAGGCTGTTGGGGTGGTGTGGGTCTTTCATTATTCTGCAGGCTCTGGATTTGCACCTCTTGTTGTATAGAACCTGCAGGGGTGGTAGTGCAATACCCGTGGTACGCTCGGCTGAGCGCACCACTCTCTGTAGGGCCTTCTTGTCTTGTGCCGTGCTGTTTCCATACCAGGCAGTGATGTTTCCAGTCAAGATGCTCTCTACAGTAGTTGCCCCAAACACCGGCCGCCGCATGGAGAACGCGGGCTGATGGAACTGGACGATGAAACGTTGGCCTGGCTTGCCTCAACAGAGCTGCAGGTCTAAAGACACATGCCAGAAGAAGAAGGTGCCATCTGAAAAACCACAGCTCTTGCTTTACTTGCTGAGATCCTATGGTGGTGGGAAAACTCACATTGTTAGAAACTCGCTCTATGCAACTCAATATTTCATATAGTTTGATTTAGATGGCCGAACTGTTGGAGCAACTCCAAACACGGTACAGAGCATCCTATTTGAAGAGTAAGATCATTACTTCCATTTCATCCTGTAGTGCGCCCTGGACCCTTACTAGTCTTAACAAGGGCAGGGAGTTATTTTCATTACATCACTAAATTTATATCCTATCTAGTAATTTCTTGATGCAGTATTGTTTATCTTGGGTCTCCTGAATGAACTTCTTAGTCTTTTGCCATGTCAATCAAAAGAAGTGTGTCTAGTGAAGGTGAACCCTTTGCAAATGATGCACAAACCAGCAGTTCAGTAATCATATATGCATGTGGGCTTGTTATCCCAGCACAGAATCGAGCATGTCTCTCAGGTATGCTGGCATAAGAGCCAGGCATGAAGGTACAGACAGTTCTTTATAGCTCACACAAGCAACTTCCAGACCCTCCTAAGGGGGGTTTGTACAATGGACACATACATAGGCGCTGGTTTATATTTCTGCCGGTAGCTGCTCAACTGCATAGCTGAATGCCCCACTCCCATGCCCAAGATAAACCTTCTGCAAGCACACATTTCAGCACCATAGGAAATGAACAGTGACCAACACACACAAAATATTTACAGGGATTAGAGATAAAAAGTTTAACTGACGGTACACACCACACACCATGAAATGCACGGACAAGCGATAATCAATGCCACCAAAATTATTTAGTAGAAAGGCTCACATGAACATAAATCAGCCTCATAGTCCAAGTGCACAATCCAACACCACTATGAGACACCACTGCTAGTACACCCATAAAGAACACAACATAACAGTATGGGCTAAGGGGCCTATTAACAAGCCAAACAAGTTATAATATCTAACGTTACACGTGTAGAAAGTATACAATCACGTTGTGCATGCAGTAAAATATAGTCAATTAACCATCAACACTGGCGCACGTGGATGCTCGGCTGAAGCACCCACAGAATTGGCGGCTATGGTCACATGTCTTATGTTAATCAGGCTATAGACCACTGCACTTCCACGTTACATGGAGCTCATGGGAGAGCGCAGGGTGATAAAATGAATGAATGTTGATGAGAGCCTTGCAGTAAGTGGTTGTAGCTACGGCTGTGGGGGTGCTGGAGACATGATCCTATATACTTCTTTATACGCCTAGTCTCCTGAACACGGAGGGACCAATTCCAAGTCGATCGGCACTTTCACGGCCGAGCTATAGTCACTTTTCCGCACCTACTCCGCAAACTCTGCATGCGCAGATTGCCCAGGATTGTCCCGACACACTCCCTGGGGAATATGCGCATGCGCCGGCTCTCATCAACATTCATTAATCTTCTCCCCCCACGCTCTTCCATGAGCTGAAAATACTGGATGTGTTGCGATGGTCTATACAATGGGTCACGTGTCTTGCCTTTGATTAGACACATACAACAGGGCACTGTTGAGTTTAGTACGTATCTGGCTTTATATTTATGATTTCTTTGAGTTGATGATGTCTATCATGATGGTCGAGCAAATGTGAGCGATTCAGGCTGCCATAAAACATTGTGAGTGGAATCATAAAAGTGAATACTTGTAAGCATTCAATTAGCTATGTGTAACAATTTTCTTTTTCTTTTATTTGTGTTATTATTTATTTCCTTTGTAGAATTGTCTAGCTTTTTGATACCTTTCGTAACATTACAATTGATCTCAATACCATAGATCGGTTTTGTTGATACTCTGCCCTTGTAGACAATGACATATGTTCTTTTTCAATACAATATCTGCTTGGTAGCACAAACACACCACATCCATTTCAAACAAATCCCTTATAATTTTGATAAACGGCATCATTGAACATGCTATAGGTTTCTCATATTTCAAAGCCATTGGTGTTGACATCTTTCCACTTAATGGTCTTGATGTAACACTCGTCTTTAAATGGAGGTCATTCCAATGTGTCCTGTTAAATTAGAGTTCACACCAGGGCCTCACATTTCATTAGACTTCAAGTATGTCAGGCATTCACCTGCCTGTTTATCAATGATTGCCTGTACACTTCAATCTGAGGAAATGTTAGTGGATGAAGGCTAATATGTTGCATGTAAGGCACTGCTGAATCACAGATCAACTATTTTGACTGCATAAATCAACTCTATTCAAGGTAGGTATTGTAAGCTGTTGTCATTACTGATAGTATCACTGCCAAGGAGGTTGTGTTTTCACCCCCTTTGTTTGTGTTGTCTGTTAGTGAACAACACATCTTGAAAAATAATAGCAGGATTGGCCTAACATTCGCTGTGCACATCCATGACCCCAAGAGACCTCATGATCTTTCCTCTAGTTCTACTATCAGGCCAAACCAAGATATCATGACAAATAATGACTCTATTGAACGCATTCATTAAAATTTGATTAGAGTTTCTAAAAAAAAATTATGAACAAGTTATTTCCAATTTCACTCTACTAATGATTTTGGATAAAAAACTAAATATTCATTAAACTAATGTGATCTCTTTATACTCATATTGACTGAGCTCTTACTATCTATTGTCTGAAGTTGGAGAGCTTGTAGTTTCTTTAGAAATAAAGAAAGAAAGAAAGAAAGAAAGAAAGAAAGAAAGAAAGAAAGAAAGAAAGAAAGAAAGAAAGAAAGAAAGAAAGAAAGAAAGAAAGAAAGAAAGAAAGAAAGAAAGAAAGAAAGAAAGAAAGAAAGAAAGAAAGAAAGAAAGAAAGAGAAAGAAAAAGAGAGAGCGGGAGAGAGAGAGAAAGAGATTCAGTTACCCCTGAGCTCTGGTGTTTGGGCAGAAGTCTGCTTCTTATTCTCCAAGGTTTACAGAGGAATAACTGTTAAGATTTTATTTTGCTGATATGAAGCAAGTGGTGTGGACCGAAGGGCAAAATCTACTCTCAGCGTTTGATCTCCCCGCCAGCTGATTTACATTTGCAGAGCCGGGCTTGTAATCTACCCATTTATCCCAGAAAATGAAGGACGGGAGAGAGTGAGAGAGATATGGAATGTGTGTAAGAGATAAATACAGAGAGAGAGAGAGAGAGAGAGAGAGAGAGAGAGAGAGAGAGAGAGAGAGAGAGAGAGAGAGAGAGAGAGAGAGCGCGAGCGAGAGAGAGAGAGATTGACAGAGAGAAAGCCATTTAAAGAGATAGGGAAAGAGAATGACATGGGACAGAGGAGTAAGATAGAAAACCCTAGCGAGAGCTTTAAATGTTTTGTATGTTTTACGGTCTTTGCTGGCAATGTATACACATGTATATCATGGCAGTAAAACACATTGAGAGGAAAAGGCACCCCTAAAAATGTTGTTCCCCTTTGGAAAATACATAAATACATTCTTATTAAAAGTATTTCTTTTTTCTTAAAAATAAATACATTCATAAATACATACATGGTTTGCAATGCCATTTCATTGATTTGCAATGCAATTTCATAGTCAAATAATGCCAAATGTACACTCTTGTGGCCCCGTGCGTGTGTCCGTTCTATGCGTCACGTTGTATGCGTCCAAGTCATTGTAAACAATCGGATTCTCAGTGGATTCTGCGGCAACCCTGGACAGATGGCACAGCACAGCAGGGTGCTGCAACATGACCCGTCGCCATTGTGTTAGTGCCCCCTTGTGGGGCATACAAATACCCAATATAAACTGGGTGCTAAACCAAAAGCACCCATATTGGCTCCAACACACCAGGCCCTTAAAAAACAATATTCTAAGGAGCCAATACTAAAGTGATTTATTCAGTCTATGTCATCAAAGAGAAGCCGCCTATTCTCGGTCATTGCCCCACAATGGTGGAACGAATTTCCCACCACAATTACGACAGCCGAAACCCGACCAATCTTTCAGCGTCGACTGAAGACACACTTCTTCAATCAATATCTCAAATGAGAAAAAAAAGAATAAAAAAAGAATAAAACACCTTCTTACTGTCATAATAATTTAATAATAATTTAGGACCTGCTCCGAGGTCATCAATTGGCACACATGCGATGCATGCATGCAATTCGTATCTGCGATTAACCCATCCCGTCGTCCTTCCCCCCCAAGGGCAGCCGGGAGCAGACAGGCACAACGTGAGCCGCGCCAGGGGACCAATCCAAGTGCTCCTGTCCGTCTTCGTCAAGGACGCCACAGCGTTAGCGATCTTGTTGTTGTGCATGTTTTTCCATTGGGTTTATCTTATCGGGGGGAAACCCTTGCGAGCACGGGGAGAACATGCAAACTCCACACAGAAAGGCCTGGGAGATACCCCACCTGGGTAACTGGCACCATGGAAACCTGGTCCCCAAGCGGGATTCGAACCCTGGACCTTCTTGCCATGCACTCTTCCTAAATATACTAACATACACTCAACACTGTAGCACTCAAGTCTGAACACTTTGATGAACATTGTTACTCAGCTGATAGAGTTGTACCCTTCCTACTGACTTGTCATACAAAACTTGGGTAACACTTTATAATAACACTTTATAAGGTATTTGTAGATAATGAACTAATCATGAACAAACCATTTATATATATTCGTAAATTATTATTAAATCATTTATAACTATATTTGTATAACATTAAAAAAATATTTATAACTCATTATCAACATTGTTTGTACTTGATTTGTTCATCATTAAATAATGTTGTTTAACACTTTGAATGCCACCCACGAGTTTTCTCGTGTTATTACCCCCCGGGTTGAATGCCCATTCACGAGAATATTCGTTTTATTCGTTTTTTTTTAAATTATTAGCGATCTGAAATCATATTGCATCAAGCGAGCCTACCGTTGGAGATCCAGTCACCCCAGGCGCTCAGATGTGAAAAAAGCGCCCCCTATCGTCTCCCAGATGGTAAATCACCCTTTTGGATTGGACTCAATGAAAATGAATTGGAAAAAACACCCCGCACTCCACATTTTACTTCTCACTCATGTAACCGGGGTCTACCAGAGTTCACTCTGGAGCCTCCGAGCCGTGGGGAATATGTGTTTTACTGTATACACGATGGATCAATCAAATGAGCGATTTTTTCGAATGCCGATCGGGAATTGGAATAAACCATTTGGATACCATCTGATCTCAGGTAAGGAATCTATGTTATCAGTATTAGGATAATCAGACCCGTTTTCACGGATATATAAGCTTTTATGTGATTATGGTGATAGGCTGTTTGACTCTGCTCGCGGTCAGGAAATAGGAGAATCGATTTTCAACTGGCGGCACGAGCGTGCATGCGTACACATATACTATCAATCAGCTAGCGTTTATTTGAAAACAATTCATAAATAGGCCGAAAAATGACAACGTTCTAGAATATTCCAGTAAAAGGCGATTATCATAGAATGTGTTGTTTTTTTTCGCGAAAGCGAGTGATTTTCAAAATGCTATCAAACGGAAATGAAGCGATAAAAAAACAATCTGCCATGACAATGTTGACTGGAAAATGAGTCTTTGATAAGCGACGGGCAGATTAGACACATTTAAATTTAAAACATAGATTAGGCGATATTAACGTTAACATTGGAGTGGATGTGGGCATTCAAGGGGGTAAAAAGGAAAACACGGACTGTGTAGTAAGTAACACATTTGTAGATGCTTTGAAAAATGGATATGAAAAAGGGACTATACCTCCATTTATTTGTTCATGTTCAACAAATGATTTGTAAAACGTTCTTTAAAGATCTATAAATCGTTTGCAGATGTTATTGTGTGCCCTAATCTAAAGTGAAGACTATTCATCATTGACAAATGTCTAATTCTAGTTTATTATTTGTGGACATTGATGAATACACAGGAAGCAATTACTAGACTTGTCTTTTCATGTTTAACAAATTATTTGTTAAGACATTCATAAAACATCTATAAATCATTTGCAGATGCTATTGCATGCCCTAATCTAAGTGAAGACTATTCATCTTCAAATTCAAATGTCTAATACAGTTAATTATTTGTTGACTTTTTCATCACCTGTTACAAATGTAGCTTTTGGATCCACCCTTCTTTGTGACATCAAACAGTGACAGAATTAGATAAATAGATAAATGCAATTTTATTAACATATTAAATACATGTGCACACATAACAAATAGTGTAACCTGGGGGACACTATGACCCAGGAGTAGTATGTAGAGCGGGTCTCACGCGAGTGAGACTTCACGTTTGTTCTCGTCAGTTTGAATGGAAGCTACATACATGTTATACATTAGAGCCAAGGAATTATTTTGTGCTGCCCCACGCTTTTAAGGTATGAGCAGCCTAAACACCTTTTTTGTTGGTAAATCTATTCCATCATTTCCGACCTACAACTTATTGTCCTATATTTTGTGTAGACGTACTTGATGTGGTGGGCACTAACTTTACATTTGAATTATGTGATGATGACATGAGGGTAATAATTCTTTGTATTTTCAGGCTGTATCTGCGCCCGAAAATACAAATAATTATTACCCTCATATTACCCTCACGTCGGCCCACATACTACATACATATTATACTGAGCGCACATTAGCCAGCCAGCAACTGCATTCACAGGAATGCGGAAAAACCAACCGCATCAAGTACGTTTTGGCGGGCTGCCACAGTCTAGGTAATTGCTGGGAAACACTGTGGTATATACCTTTGATTTGGAAATAATATAGGTTTCAGGCGAGCAACCCGAACGATTTGCATAATGCACATAATACGTCATAACTCCCGTTCCAGGAAATCAGCCTGGATTATAGTGAAACAAGGCGATCTTTAGCACGGGATAGGGCATAAACAAAGGTATGTACACACATACATTTTTCCATGTTGGTGTATAAATAGTGCCTGTCAAATGAGCCATACTATTGTCTCCATAGCTATAATATAGAACATATGATGGGTCCGCAAACCTATTGGCAACCCCGGCACTAATGTCTTAAACGGAAATGAGTCAGACTCCACACACCAGTCTAGTCCAATAGCTTGTTCCATGGGCAAGTCATCTCTGTCCAGATCTAGATCTCTTGTTGTCTTTACATTTACATTTAGTCATTTAGCTGACGCTTTTATCCAAAGCGACTTACAAGTTCTGTACGACAAGTCATCAGGAAGGGTACAACTCTATCAGCTGAGTAACAATGTTCATCAGAGTGTTGCATGCTACAGTGTAGGTTAGTTTATTAGGACAAGTGCATGACAGTAAGGTTAGTTAGGGTTAGATATATATATATTTAAAAAAATATATATATATTATTATAATATTTTTTTCAGATAATAGTTGAAGAAGTGCGTCTTTAGTTGACGGCGAAAGATTGGACAGGTTTCGGCTGTCCTAACTGGGGTGGGTAGTTCATTCCACCATTGTGGGGCAAGGACTGAGAATAGGCGACTTATCTTTGATGACCCTCCTGGAGCTTGGATAGGATTAGGTCTGAGGCGGCCAGAAGATGCAGAGCGTAGGGGTCTTGAGGGTGTGTAGTTAGAGACCATTGACCGGAGGTAGGCAGGAGCGGTTCCCTTTGCCGCACGGTATGCTAGGTCGAGGGCCTTGAAGCGGATTCGTGCAGCAATGGGGAACCAGTGCAGGTCCCTAAGAAGTGGGGTGACATGGGCCGACTTTGGTAGGTTTGAGATCAGGCGGGCCACTGCGTTCTGAATTAGTTGAAGAGGCTTGGTGGCAGTGGCCGGGAGGCCAGCAAGCAGTGCGTTGCAGTAGTCAATGCGGGAGATGACTGTTGATTGGACGAGGAGTTGGGTGGCTTCTTTTGTCAGGAAGGGGCGGATCCTTCTGATATTACTCAGGAGGAATCTGCAGGTTCTGGTTGTCGCTGCAAGGTGAGCAGAGAAGTTCAACTGGTCGTCGAGGACAACACCAAGGTTCTTGGCGGTCGGGGATGCGGTCACAGCTGCATTCTCGACTGTGATGGAAAGGTCGTCAGGGGGGAGGATTTGGCCGGCAGGTGGAGCAATTCTGTTTTGCTTAGGTTCAGTTTGAGGTGGTTGGTCGTCATCCAGGCGGAGATGTCGGACAGACAGGCCGAGATCCGCTCAGAGACGTGGATATCTGAGGGAGGGAAGGAGAGGAAGAGTTGAGTATCATCGGCATAACAATGATACGAGAAGCCATGAGACGTGATAATGTTACCCAGTCATTTAGTGTAGAGGGAGAAGAGAAGGGGTCCTAGGACCGAGCCCTGGGGGACACTTGGTAGGAGTGGTCATTGAGGTATGATGTCAACCATGTCAGAGCAGAGCCAGCCACTCCCATTCCTGCTAGGGCCGCGAAGAGGATCTGATGGTTGACTGTGTCAAAGGCTGCAGACTTCAGGAGAATCAGGACAGAGGAGAGGCCTTTCGCTTTTGCTAAGTGAAGTGCCTCTGTGACCGCAATGAGGGCCGTTTCTGTGGAGTGGCCAGTCCGGAAGCCAGACTGATTAGGGTCTAGGAGATCATTCTGTAAGAGATAAGCAGTAAGTTGGTTGGATACAGCACGTCTTTGATCTTTTCTCCTCTGGGATAGATGTCAACACTGTCTGGCTGTTAGTGATCCATTTTGACAGATGGAATCCCCCTCTTTGAAGCAGAGCATTCAAATCCTGTATCATTTGCATTGCCTCTTCTTCTGATGACTTCATGATGATTTCAGACAATCATCCACGTACAAATTATGTTCATGTATCATGTATCACACACTATAGGTGGGAAGAAATCGTTATTATCCTCAGCAGTTTTCTTCTGTGCATACTTAGCACAACTGGGTGATGAGGTAGCACCAAACAGATGTCACTGTTACTTCCATCTGACATTCTACTGGATCTGTCAAAAACGAAAAAGAAAATCCACGTCCTTCTCCGACACTCTGACCTGGTGGAACATCACTTGTACATCTGCCATTAAGGCCACGTAAGCACAATTCCTTGGAATTGCCAGGTGTAACACAATTTCCTTGTGATTATTCTGGTTTCACAGCAGTATTAACATCTGTTATACAGTAGCAAAACTGCTGCCTTTGTACTTCTGACTTTTTCTGTTTAAATTCCTTTTGACCGTGTCAAGTCTTGAGTCTTGAATATCTCCAGAGGATCAGACAGTATTTCTACCGGTTTCTCAATGAATCTTTGTGGCCTCTTCGCTCCTGTAGGTCACAGGGTTTCCATCGTTCTCTGAGTTTGTATGGCAACTTCATAATTATTTGCCGCATGTTTGATGTGATGTTAATTTCCCGCATACTGGTAATATCCTCCATAGCCGTACAGCATTATCTTAAAAAGACAGCAAAGCACTTACATTTTCTGGCTTGATTACAGACCAAGCATAACCCTTTTCCATGCTGTAGTGTAGGCTATTTTACTTTCATTGCCAAAATGTTTTGGAAGTGACTTGGCTCATTGATAACCTCGATCAGGACTCAGATATTGACAACCTTTCACAAGCGTCTTAGGTTGTCCTGTATGGACTACTCTAGGTACTGTAGTATAGGCAGTCTGAGTGTTCAAAAGCTCTAATGAATGTTTCATGTTCCAAGGGGTTACCATCCCTTTGTGGTAACAAGGAAGCAGCCTGTTGTTGAACTAGTGATGTTGTGATTTCGTTCAGCTTCTTCAACAAGCGGTTGGAGTTGCTTTGGCTGGCGTTATCATCATTACACCATTGTCCTTGAGATTTACTTTGATGTTGGTCCGTTGTGGTTTTTGACTTCAAGGCTGGTCTACTGGGACTGGGAGGATGAGACATAGCATCAGTTACTCCTAGTGAATGAGCTTGATGTTTGTGAGACCCGTCAGGTCCATACTGTGTATGCAACACTGTATTTGCAGATTGAACAATTGATTTCCCTTTATTAATACGACAAGTTAAGTAATTTCTGGGCCCATATCGTTCAGGTGGTTTTTTCTTTTTTTCGATATTTGTATTCATTATCCACCCAGGGAGCCTGTTGTTACCATAGGGAATGAGTCTGAGGTTGCCAAAGTGCAATACCGGCCGCATCCAGCTAGACATTGGTATTGAGCACCCAGGGCCGCCTGGGAGAAATGCGAGGCCCTGTGCGAGATTTAAACGCGAGCTAAAAGGTAAAAAAAAGGTAAAAAAAAAAAAAAAATCATACAGTCAACATATTCTTAAATAATAGCGCTGCCCGAGGCTGGGCATGATACAGTCAACATATAGCAAGAGAGAGAGCGAGAGAGAGCTCCCGTTCTACAGTCAATATACAGTGTTATCGCTGCACAGTTGTGTGTGTTAGAAAGAGAGAGATAGAGAGAGAGCATGTCTGTTTGTGTGTGTGTGTTAGAGAGAGAGCATGTATATGTGTGTTAGAAAGAGAGAGAAATATATAGAGAGAGAGCATGTCATTTGGTGTGTTAGAGAGAGATATAGAGCATGTCTGTGTGTGTTAGAGAGAGAGAGAGAGAGAGAGAGAGCATGTGTGTTTGTGTGTTAGAGAGAGAGAGCATGTCTGTGTGTGTGTGTTAGAGAGAGAGCATGTATGAGAGAGATAAGCAAAGATGAGCCCCTAAAGGATATTCAACTTTGAATGGAAGAACAGAAGGAAAAGATAACTTCACAAAGGCAACATGAATATACATAGATCCAAAAGGACAAAGATCAACACTTAAATCCAAAGAGAAGAGGGTCTATACCAGAGAAAACAAAGTAGCAAGGAGCCAATGGCCGACATCAGCTAAATAGGCTAACTGCAAATAGAGTAGCCAGGTACTGACACCAGGCCACACACAGCTTTGGCCAACGCTACCCAAGCTACACAAACGACCAAGACAATTCACACACAGCACATGTCGTATCTCCAAATGTTTTGAAGTAACATATGTTTTGCCTGGAAAAAAACATTGTTATTAACAAAACATTCGGGAGGGGAAGGAAGGAAGAGTGGGGTAATGTCCAATGGACATCTTACCTGCACCAAGGAACGCAGGGCGAAAGGCCGCAACACAGGTCTCCACGTTGACGAAAGGCCTCTCGCTGGCGGGACAAAAAGAAGCTATGGCCGAAGCCTTGTCATGGTGCAGGCCCGACTACATCTTCTGTCAAAGATGATGTCGTAGTCAGAGTGCCAGGGCCTGCTATTCTCACGGCTAATGTCAATGGTCGTAGCACAAGCTAACAGCTAACTCTAGGCTAACTGATAGCATCAAGCTAACGTTCCCAGCCGAGCGAAAACGAGCAGCTAACATCGTAGCTAAACAGCTAACTGGCTAACAGTTAGCTCAACCCGGCTATCGCTAACCACTAGCTAACGCAGAAGCAAGCTATGCGGCTACCACTGAAAAACTGTACAACGTGAGAAAAGCAATACAGGCCAACACTTCAGACAGCCGCTGTGTTTTCCTCTTCTCATACGAAGAGAGAAGGGAAAAAGAAGGCAATACACGTCCCACTACAGAGTGGTGTTTACCATAGCGGTGCCGGCAACAAGTCCCTCGCGGACTATAGCTGACTTGAGCATGGAGATATTCTCATAATGAAACACCAAGCTCACCTCCCTCGCACCAGGTGCTGACACCAGGCCACACACCGTTAGCTACTACAACAGCTAGCCGGCCCGTTTGGCTCCCGAGAGAGAGAGAGAGAGATATCCACGGCGGGAATAGAATAGAGTGCATTAAAAACTCACCAAACGTCCAAGAGGATGGAGACAACCACGTGGAGTTGACGAAGTTCATCTGCCGAACGACCATCCTCTTCATCTTGGCATAACAATGCTGCACGCGCTCTCTCTAGGTTAGCTAACGCTAGTTAGCCTTTAGCTAAGCTAGCTACTAGCCGACATCATCATGGCTATCCCGACTGAACCACACGTTAGCACTCAATATTATAACGTAGCTAAAGCTAACTAGCTGTCCCTGCCTTTAGCCGGGATGGCTAGCCTGACTGAACTGTCTAACATGCAACAACTTTCATCTTCAGTCCATCTGCCGAACGATGTCCTCTTCATCTTGGCTGGCATAACCTCCAATGCTGCACGCGCGAAATAGTCAGATGCTACCTTACCTGTAACCCCTCCCCTCATTGAAACCAATTCTGCTGCAGAGCCTCAGAGCTGCCTCCAATAGTGTATCTGCAGAGCCGCAGAGCCAGGAACAAGTCAGACACATTCTACAAACGTGTCTAATGTGAAATATATAAGCATATAAGCAAAACTAGATTTTAGGTCTGTGATGAAAAAGGGCCTCGCGGGAAGGGGGGCCTTGCAAAAAATAAAATAAAAAATAAAAAATAATAATAAAGAAAATAATAAATAAAGAATATTTTCTTTTAATTTCTTTAAAAAAAATTTTGTGCGAGGCCCCCCTTCCCGCGAGGCCCTGTGCGACTGCACTGCTCGCACCCCCCCTGAGGCGGCCCTGTGAGCACCTTTTGAAACCTTGTATCTTGGCCTGTGGGTCGATCTAATGCAGTGGTCACCAACCCGTCGATCTTGATCGACTGGTCGATCTTTGAGACTGTCCCTGTAGATCTTTCCATGAAAATTAATTTTTTTTTTTTTTTATCTTACCCTGAGAGTCCACATTACAGTTCTACTTTTGTTTTGATGTGAAAAGTGATGCTGCACTTAGCACTGACTGAGAAAGTACACATACAGTTCTACTTTTGTTTTGATGTGAAAATGATGCTGCACTTAGCACTGACTGTACTTAGCACTGACTGAGAAAGTAAACATTACAGTTCTACTTTTGTTTTGATGTGAAAAGTGATGCTGCACTTAGCACTGACTGAGAAAGTACACATTACAGTTCTACTTTATAAAATGCTAATTGTAAATATGTTTGTCAATGTTAATAATATGAGAAAGTCCACATTACAGTTCTACTTTTGTTCTGATGTGAAAACTGATGCTGCACTTAGCACTGACAGCACTTAGCACTGACTGAGAAAGTACACATTACAGTTCTACTTTATAAAATGCTAATTGTAAATATGTTTGTCAATGTTAATAATATGAGAAAGTCCACATTACAGTTCTACTTTTGTTTTTATGTGAAAAGTGATGCTGCATAAGATGACTGCACTTAGCACTGACTGAGAAAGTACATAATAGTTCTACTTTGACGTTTTAATGTTGGACCAAAGCATTGCATGTAATTAGAATACAGGCAAATAAAAGTCATTTAGTTTAAAGTACAATCTTGGCTGTCTTTTTCTCTCAACGCTTCAATAGGTAGTTCTTGCGTTCACCAAAAAAGTGATCTTGGGCTTAAAAAGGTTGGTGACCACTGATCTAATGGATCCGGGTCGTTTAATTTTTTTTGCTCAAGCTCAGCGGTTATAACGGTTGGATTGAGAAGAATAAAATGCTCCCGACACATGATGTGTGGTGGATTATGTCGGCGACACGATGGACATCACTACTTGGAATCGCGATCAGATAATTGGAATATTCTTTTTGGGGTACATCCTAGTCAGGGTAAGGGCTATATGATATCAATCTTCCGTTCATCCAAGCATGTCTACAGCTCGATCCGAACGTGTGTCTGTAACGTTAGTCCACAACGTATGCCGTTGGTGGCGATCAAAGCATCAAAAAACAATGATGAAACATAATATGTATGATATAGATTTTGTTTGAGAATAATAGCGGGTCCAGGCAAGAAACGACCATGGTTATAGTATAATAAGGCTATAAGGCTATTCCTCAGCATTTTAGGAATTACCCCAGATCCATCTAAAAACATACTTATATTCACCACGGTATAACTCGCGAATGTATGCATGGACAAATTATCTCTTTTTTGCATCTTGACCGGAAGAAAGTCACTGGTAAATGACCATATTGTATCCATAGCTATAATATAGAATATAGTTATAGCTCTACAAACAAGGTGACAGATTCCTATCTATCTACTGTTGAATGAATGAATGAATGAAAACTTTATTTAACAGATTGCAGAATGGGTACAATACAGTACGGCTCAATACATACAATTGTTAAGGGGATGCAGACCAGAGAAAGACGTTTGTCTTGTTTACATCAGGGTCCCCCATTTTCAATTCATAGTGAATTGCGTTGCTACAGAGGGCTGTGTCTAATGGCTGGCACTGAAAGTGTTACTGTAAGCGGAGGATTTTCCTCGTCTGCAATGGTGTAGGCTGGTTTTCTTTCAGTGTTTGACCCAGTCCATGGTTGCTTGGCAAGATCATTCATTGTACAGCCCTGGCCTATTTTATTTTATAATTATATTATATTGTACTTCTATTTTAATTTATATTCCATTTTATACTACCTTTTATTAACAATAAAGGGCCAAGAATGGACCCCTGCGGGATACCAGAACAGATGTTGTGTTTGTCAGAATCATAATCCGCTAGATTGACAGAGTAGCTTCTGCCTGTTAACCTCTTAACACTAGCACAGCCATGGAGAAAATGCCACTAATTCCCGCCAGGAACGGGTCAGATGACCCGACAGCTTATATGAGAAATATGAGAAAAATAAACAGTGTAAACTATATAATTACCTCTGAATATAAAAATACGAGGTTTACCACAATGAAATGTAGGTTTGAGTGACATAATAATTACATTTTTAAATTTGTTTGGATGGAAGAGCCACACATTGATGGGCAAAGAACCACATGCGGCTTGCGAGCCACGGGTTGGCCACGGGGCACACAGACAGAGCGTGCATGAAGGAACACAACCAGAGCGCGCGATACGCGCATGGACAAGATGGCGGCTACGGACGAGGCGACGGCCATGAACGAGACGGAGGCCACGGACAAAATGGCAGCTACAGACGAGACGAAGGCCACGGACAAAATGGCGGCTACTGACGAGACGGAGGCCACGGACAAAATGGCGACTACGGACAAGATAACGACTGTGGACGGGGTGACGACAGCGGACACGATGACGGCGACGATCGACGTGAGATGAGTCGAGACGACGCCCGGAGAATAACGGGACAAGAAGACTGCGCTTTTGGAGCGCGGACGGCAGGCATCGCCGGACCGACCCAGCTGCAGCGGGCCCAGAGAAGGGGACTGATCGTGGACACGGGTGCGTCGTCCCATGTCATCAACGACAGGAGTCGGTTCAAGAACTTTGACGACACTGAGAGGCACTGCATGGAGCTGGCGAACAGTAGACGCATCTACGGATTGGCACAAGAGAGGGGAGACGCACAGGTATGCCTCACGGACAGCAAGGGGCGCCGGCATACGGTGACGCTAAAGACCGCTCTATACGTACCATCGTTCCCACAAGGACTATTCTCTGTAATAGCTGCTACTGCAAGCGGTGCCAAGGTATTCTTCGATAAAGGTAAACATTTTCTTGTAGAACCTGACGGTACCCGGTTTGACATAAAGATGTACCAGAGAATATTTTATCTGAAAACGGAGTGTAATGACAACGACCAGTGTAATGATAATGATGATGTGTGTAGCGGGACGGCCCGTCACGATATTCAGACATGGCACGAGATTATGGGTCATTGTAATTACGAGGATTTACTGAAACTGCAAGTAGTGTCAGAGGGCATGCACATTGAAGGGGAGAAGCGTAGACCTGACAAAAATTATGCAATGTGCAAAACGGGGAAGTTTACCCAACCGAGATACAGAAATCCCACAGACAAAGTAAGGGTACCACTTGCACTAGTTGACATGGACCTAGCAGGCCCAGTAAGCAACGAGTCCATAGGAGGTTTTAGATATGTACAGTCTTTTACAGACATGTGTACAGGGGCAGTGTTTGTTTACTTTATCAAAGCTAAGAGTGACACACTACAGGCCACAGAGAAATTCCTGGCAGACGTAGCCCCTTATGGTACAGTAAGATGTTTGAGGTCCGACCACGAAACCGAGTTCACAAACAGAGAGTTCCAATCACTGTTGAGAAGGTATAAGATAAGACACAAGACGTCACGTCCATATCCCACACACCAGAGCGGGGTGGCAGAGAGGGAATGGCACACCCTTTTCGAAATGGCTAGGTGTAAGCTAGCAGATAGTAACTTACCAAAGAGTCTGTGGCATTATGCGGTGCAAGAAGCCGCTTACACCAGAAACAGGTGTTTTAATAAGCACTCGGGCACCACCCTGTATACAGCGCTGACAGGAAAGAAGTGTAATCTAGCCAGAATGCACCGATTTGGATCATTGTGTTATGCGTACCTGCAGGACAAGGGAAAACCCAAGTCCAAGGATGTAAAAGGATTTTTCGTAGGACACGACAGAGGAAGCCCTGCTTTCCTAGTTTATCACCCCGGTAACGGGAGAGTGCAGAAACACAGTCAAGTTTGTCACGAAGACAACCTGTGAGAGCGAGACACAGACAGAGGAGCCAGAGCTGGACTCCAGAGCAAGGTGTGTAGAAACAGAAACACATCACCCCAGTGTACTTAGTACAGTTGTGCAGACAGACAGTCAGCAACCCCCAGAGGGCGATGACGAGGAGCACCTGAGGGTGACGTCAAGTGCCCCAAGCAGTGGGAGATATCCCCCAAGGGAACACAAACCCCCAGAATATCTGCCAGACTATGCCAGGAAAGGGAGTGACGAGGAGGACAATACACCTACCCCTGTTGAGTACTACTACAGGGTAGTCAGTGGGGTAAACCCGACCTTTAAGGAGGCCACATTGTCCCCCGAAGAGGGCAGACATACAGTGGGAGGGAAATGGGTGTATTCAACCAAGTTACCAGAGGGCAGACAGACAGTGGGAGGGAAATGGTTGTATTCAATCCAGGAGGGTATTGAAGACCACGGTAAATACAAAGTATGGTTCGTACAAAATTGATTAAATGCTGAAGGAATATAATCCAGGTTTGAGAGTCTGACTAGAGACCATGTTAAAATACTGAAATGGATCTTATGTTTAACCCCATGTTTAAGTACAGAGGTGGGTGGTTTACAATGTTTAAAAGTACAGAGGTTATTCAATGTTTAAATACAAAAGAGGATCTATGTTTAAAATACAGAAGTGGAGGATTTGATCATCGCTCCAGACCACAAAAGAAAGACCTAGGCAGGTTAAACCATTTTATAGGTATGGACTTCAAACAGTCTGCCAACTGTGTAAAAATATCCCAGAAGAGATATGTGGGAAAAGGTCCTGAGATGTTTTTGACTGAAGTAAGAAATGTATAGATAAACTGTGGGTAGCTTCATTCTGTTGGACAACCTGTACTCGCCCTGACCTATGTTCTGTAGTGAGTAAGAGTGTCATAGTATTTTTGTTGACCCCACAGAGAATCATTGAACTACGTCAAAAATATGTTTTTCATTATCCCAGAGGTATAGCAGACGGACAGCGGTGTTTCAGGAAAGACAACAAAGGTTTAAGGCTTAAAGCCTACAGCGATATTATCAGCCGGTGAAGCTTAGTATATGTTTCTAGCTATGACAATGTGTTTATCTAGAGTAACTGCTCAAAATGCAGTAGGTAATTGAAATGTATCCTCTATACCGAATATGGTGTTTTTGAAGAATGGGCGTTCTGTCAAAACCGTTTAAAATTATGGACATTGTGTATGGAGACGGTTGTTTATGAGGACAACCAGGGGACCATTGTGATTGCTAGGAACCCAATGTGTCAATATAGATGTAAACACGTCATTATAAATAATATCATCTCATCAGGTATGTCATCAGATAAGAACGAAGGACACCGGTTTACTGTCCAATGGGCGACAGAGTAGTAGATACTATGAGGGAACCTGTTTCAAATAAAAATTGAAGGGATTTGCAAGGGTCATGTTTAATGTGAAGATATTGACTGTCATACCCTATTGATGTTTTTGGAATTATATTATTTCCTTTGTAAAATGTTTTTCCAAGATGTCAGCCAGTGTGCTGATACAAACCTATGTGGGAGTGTTGAGATCAGAGGTTCTGTGTAGGATTGTTAGTAACTGTCTAACTGTACATATGGCTGTTTACACTAGTAACTGTTTACCTGCATATATAACTGTCTCCACCAGTGACTGTTTAGTTGCATATATATCTGTTCCCACTAGAGGGTGCTCTAGGCGGAGCCACCCAGGTACACCACCTTGTGGCGAGTATAAAAGCAAATGTATCCTCCCACTTCGTTCTCTCCCCCTATGTCTCTCAGTGAGAGAAGACCTATGTTACTGCTGCTCTTTCCATGTGAATAAAATAAACCACGCCAGTTCAGGCTCAAGATAGAAACCATGCCTCTTGACCACATTATTGTCGCCCTATAGCCGAATTCTGTTAACAAAGTTTAATATAATGTTTACAGACAAGATCAGATGATAGAGACTTAAATTTTTGTAGTGCTCAAGTCTGGTTCTTCCATAAGAACAACCTGTTAACTTATCTGATTAGTATTCATTCCATGTTTTACTTAAGCCAGTTCTATATTTACAGTTACAAACCACACATCATAATGAATCAATTATATCCTAAAAAAAATTTCTTAAATGGTGATTTGCTAATCAGCTTTGGAGCAGCTGCTCACCGACAAATCTGCAAGATGTGGTCAACTGTCCTGGCTTGTCCAATAACTCCTGAACACAACCCCCATTTCTTGTCAACTCACAGTTTGACACACTATCAACTTCTTTAATGTTTTATCTAAGGCAGTATTTAGCTTAATCCAGTTTTCTATGTTAATCACAATTACTTGACATATTTCTTGATCAAACTAGTTTTTACCAGATTCTAAAGAGAATGGGTCTCATTCGCCAATGGACTTAAGACACCAAATTTGCTCTTAGGGCCATTTAAGACATCTTAGATTCCCCAACTGTCCCTAAACTTGGATTCGGCTTTATTTCGGAGGAATCATAGTGATTCCTTCATGTCAACTCTACAGGCCTCCTTGGAATTAATTAATCATAATTTAAATAAATATGACAATATTTGTACGATACGAAATTACGCATTTGATGTTGATGGAATCCCAAAATCTAAGATGTCTTAAATGGCCCTAAGAGCAAATTTTTTGTCTTAAGTCCGTTGGAGAATGAGACCCAATGTCCTCTTTTGTCCAGCTGCTCCTCTTTGACAAATTATAGGGTGTCGTCAGCTGTTTCTGACTTGTCTAAAGAATGTCTTTTTGCTCGCTGACACACCATTTTGACAGACTATTTTCCATTACTTGAACCTTCTCAGAATTGAGATTAAATACATTTTGATCCCATTTCCTACTACAAGCCAAACAGTAAACTGTAGGAATTCAGATAGAGTATATTTTTATATGAAAATATAGAACACAGTTTATTAATCTGCTTCCACAGAGCTCAGTTTACAATCAGACATACTAAATGTCTGACCAGAAAATGATCAGACATGCAAAACATCTGACCAGCAAGTGAGAAAGAGCTCTTGTCAGAACTTAGATTAAATACATAATCGAAATGACATACCAGACAGAAAAGGTCAACAAAATATGCCCTAGTGAGAGAATAAAATAACAAAGACTGGCTCTATGGCTTTGTTATGGCTTCACACTAGAACTGGAGTAAAGGCCAAATGCCATATCTCCTAACCTTGGTCGTTGTTAAAGGAAAACTCCAACAAAACAAAACAAAACGTGAAGCTTGGCTGCATGCTATAGGCCTCTCTGACACCACATTCCAATCCATCATAGTGACCAACACAAAACAAAAACACTTCAATAACCTCAATACTCAATTTGCAAAAAACATCTTCATTCTGACAGCAATAGACTCCAAACAAAGTTCACTATATATTACCCAATATTTTTTAGTAGTGTGTCTGTAGTGTGTGTTTCAACTTGCCTCATTTGTAGAATCTTAGGTTGGTACTCCTCTCTCTCCACCATCCAATACCCCCGGGCTGGTCCAGTCTGATGGTTCCTCTCGGTCGTCCCACATGGTCTTCTTCTTTTGCATTGTTCTTGTACATTGTCCTTGGTTCGTTTCACAACTGAAACAGGCTAACTATCTTTTCCTCTGATGAAGGAGGTTTGGTTACCTCAGTGAGGTTGGTGACAGCTTTGATTGCTGGAACTGTCTCTTAGATCTTTGGCCAGTGTAATGGTTGCTAGCTGGGTGGTGGTCAGTAGGGTCAGCTGCATCTGCCTCTGGTGCAGTAGGGTCAGCTGGGGTCAGCTGCATCTGCCTCTGGTGCAGTCGGGTCAGCTGGGATCAGCTGCATCTGCCTCTGGTGCAGTAGGGTCAGCTGGGATCAGCTGCATCTGCCTCTGGTGCAGTAGGGTCAGCTGGGATCAGCTGCATCTGCCTCTGGTGCAGTAGGGTCAGCTGGGATCAGCTGCATCTGCCTCTGGTGCAGTAGGGTCAGCTGGGATCAGCTGCATCTGCCTCTGGTGCAGTAGGGTCAGCCTCCTCTGGTTCTGGATCAGTAGGCCTCAGCTTCCTCTGGTTCTGGAGCAGTAGGGCCAGCGGGCATTGGTTTAGCATCGAGATAGAGGACCCCCTGAGAAGCGACAAAGGAGGGGTACATAGGTGGGAGACAGAGAGATGTTGTAGTGAGTGCCAGCTCTGTATTATCTCACCATCCATTCTCTTCTTTTTCTTTTTTTCCTCGCAGCTTCCATTTTCCACGCTTTAAAATTGTTTGCCTGTTCAAATTTTTTCACATTCACTCACAGTCATACAGTGTTTACAGTGCAATAAAACATTTTCTGAATTACTGTTTAACAGTTCAAAGTCGTCTTTACCTCTGTTCGGTATCCTAGTTTAAAACATGACAGTCTTCCCTCCTGTTTGATACCCACTTCAACCCAAAAACCTCCTGTGGCTAACCTTCCTCTCTGCATGGGTGCAGTTTCCTCTCTCTGGGTACAGTTCTAGGCCTGGGTCCTACACAGTTTTAAAGCCTGACAGTCTTTCTTGTTTGATACACACACAGTTTAATACCTGACAGTTTTGAACCTGTAATAAAAGCAATAGACATAGTCAACTTAGTACAGTGCAATAAACCTTTTTTCTCTTATTTTATATTTTCCTTTTTTTGTTCCTCTAATTAAAAAATATCCTCTGGATTTTTACTTGTTTCTTTAAAGCTGTATACTAGTTCTGTTTCGTTAAGGGGCTCTGCTTGGCATCACCTACTGCACTCCCTCGCGTACGTGCACGCGTACTGAATAACATTCCACAAATATACCTTTAATACCAGTATTAGTCTGACCACACCCCTCATCAGCTTACCTTCATAAGCAGGTGTGTGGTCACCTGCTCTCCTCCTTCTCGCTTTCACCACAAGGAAGTGCCTCGGTAGTACCCCACTTGACGTGTTGTTAGTTGAAAAGAGTTGTGACTGGTTTACATTGTGCTTAATCTTTTCTTCTCTCACTTTGTTGTATAAGAAAAGATTTGGGTCATAATGTATTCTGCGGAGAGTAGACCCGCTAGACCTACTCTTCACCACCGGTTCTCCATTCCCGCCTCCGTCGTGCGCTTCGGTGCTGGGCTGTTGCCACTCTCGTGGTTGCCGACCCAGCCCGGGAGACTGCCGGTGGATAGTTTTCCTCACCGACGAGCCGAGGGTTCGGTGCCGTCGCTCCGGCGATGGCCTGATCTCGACTCTGGTTCCTCTGGTTCTGGGGAATCGCCCGTTGATGAACGGGGGATTGTTTTAGAGCCGGAGGATTTGCGACGCAAACTTTTCGCGTCTGCTCGCTCGCGTCGCAAGATGGTGGCGTGCAGACGCAAACGGCCTGGGTTTGGGGAGCTGCTGGAGACCAGCGAGGATGCGTCCGACTCTGGATTTCTGATGGAAACTGAAGACTTCATGGAAGAGGCGGACGGATTCTTGTATGATGGTCCCGTGGAGGAGAGTATCCCTCCTCCGGAGACCCCGGAGGGGGGAGAAATGGCTCCATGGGGCGCCTTGTTTGAGGATGTCGAGGAACCACCTTGGCCTCAGCAGCAGGATGCCCTACTGTCGGCCGCATCGGATTGTGGCTCCTTGACCAGTCGCAGCCTGCTGTATGGGGGATGCGGGGTCGGTGGAGGAAGGTTTGCAGGGGGAACTGCGGGCCTTGTTTCCCGAGCTCATGGCGGTAGCCGCCACCGCAAACGGTGTGCCGCTGCCGCTGCCATTGCCTGCACCTGTCCGTGATGACCTCATAGGCCATCCCTGGCAGCGTCCCCCAGTGAGAGGGGTGGACGTTGTCTACCCATTTTTCCCATCGATGGGGGCCTATGTTCGTCGGGGTCAGGCGGTGTCCAACATCATGGGACTAACTCCCGCCTACGTACCAGTTACGCGGGTGTCGGGGTTAGTCAAAGGTATGGGGGAGGGCGTGCCTCGGCTTGACAATCCGATGGCCGCGCTCCTCTGTCCGGATATGGTGTGGGAACCCCTATGCAAGCCGGTCCTCCAGGGGAGGTCGGCTAGGCGATTGGCTTATTGGGGTGACCAGTCATTCATCGCTGGTACACAATCGCTGGCTGCGGCGTCTAACATCGCCCACCTGGCTAGATTTGTATCGGGGATAATGACGGGCGGCACGGATCTGAACGAGGTAAAATGCGATCAGATCACCCAGGCTGCGGGAGCTGTCCTGCACCTTTCCCAGGTGCTGGCCATAGCCATGGGGAAAGTGCGCGCCCTGGCCACCCTGGGCCAGCGTCACCTTTGGCTGGAGCAGGCCCGTGTGCCAGAGAAGAAGAGAGCCCCTCTTCTGACGGCCGCCCTCTCCGACGCTGGCCTGTTCGGGAAGGCCCTGCAATTGATGACCTCAACATGCAGAGAAATGGCAGAGGAGAGATCCGTCCTTCAACCCCATTTTCCGCCTCCCGTCCTTGCCGGTGGGGGCAGAAGGCTTCCGCGACGTCGAGCTGTCTCCGTCGCCGCTACCACTGCCTCCGCCGCCGCTGCTGGCCCTGCCAAGAGGGCCAGGGGACGAGACGGCGCTTCGGCCACCGCCGGCCCATCCCAGACCGGAGGAGACGGTAGGGAACGTCGTGTCCAGCAGACTGTAACCTACCGTCCCTCCGGGGCTCCCCGGGGTGGCAAGACTCGAGCGACACGAGGTGGCAGACGCCGTTAGGAGTGACTTTTTTCCCCTCTGTATCCCCTCTCCTACACCCTTCCCGGCCCCTCTATGATTTTGTGCCTTACACTTTATTAGTATTAATAAAAAAAGTTCCCCGACATAAGGGGGACTGTGTTTTGGCCGAACAAACTGTGTGTTTCTTCAAACAAATCATATGGTGGGGTTGTGTATATATGAATCTACCCTGTTTACGTTGGGGGGTGAGTTGTGTTGTGTTACGAGGTTAAGCAAGGTCTGCAACTTACACTCGGTAATAGGTTCTTTTTAGCTTGATGCTCCACATGCAATTAGAACTGGTGTTATTCCATTGCTTTAACTAAGTATATGTGTTTCACAATGCTGTGTTGTTTAGTTGCAGTAATGCTCGTACGCACACTTTTTCACGGCCTAGCCGTTACTCTCGTTCGGCGTTTTTCCTATGTATGACATAGGCAACGGGTATAGGATTCACGCACAGGCGACTTATGTTTGTTGTGAAACCTCTTACACTTTTTGTGGGTAGCAGGCATTGTATTAGCTTATGCTATGCATTGTTTTCTACCGGAGGTTTTTCAAGATGGCTACGGTTGCGTTTCTGTGTGTAGGGATAGAGGGTGTGTTTTCGGGAGGGGGTGTCGAATAAACCCCTCCTTTCCCACTTGATTGGTTTAGGGGATTTTTGATCTTTTCTGCTGAGCCAGTCAGGGCCAAGCCAGTGCTTGACAGGGGGGGGGGGGGGGGGGGGGGGAGGGGTATTCTACCGACTCTTGTTATGACAGGATCCGGTGGGTTTTTCCCCGCCCGTTGTAGCGTTGTTGCTATGGCGACGCCTTCCATGAGCTGGTGTCTTAAAGATGTCGAGGTTGGGCGCAGGGCTTACAGGCCTGCTGCGCCCGGTTTATGTGTCAAACTTGAGTCTATTGGTCACGTGTCTCACAGTTTACATATCTTTTTTCTTGACCGTAGTATCATGTGGGAAGGTGTTTCTGGGAGGGTCTGGTCTTACACTCTGATTAAAAGGAGTGACTGGATTAAAATCATGTGAAAAACAGGGTTTTTACTCCCAGCTGTGCAGTTAGGTCATACGGGTGATGCCTTTTCTTTATTTTTATAAAGAGTTGAATGTGTCTTGATGGATTGGAAATGAGGGTCCCTGATGGAAACAAGACTAACGTCTTTCTCAGGTCTGCCTCCCCTTATCCTATTGTGTGTATTCCTGTACTGCAGTCTGTTGGGTAAATTTGTTCATTCATTCATTCATGGAGTTGATTGCATCTCGCCCCTCTTGTCGTTTCCCTGGGCGTCTTGGGGATTCAATATGGTGGTCTAAACGGCCTATTGTTGATGTGGGTATGTCCGAACGCACACATAGTGCTGGCTCAGGATGTGCTTTTGGGCCATTGGCTGACTGGCGCGCCTTGTTTGCTTGGGTGAAACAGCGTTTTTATGGAGCAATTGGGATGGGGGGTTTTCCTCTTCCGACATCCTGTGTGTTGTCGATGGGTTCCCGTTCATGTCAGGGGATGATGACGGAATGGGTCTGGACATATGGGGAAGGGTCTCACGCCCTAGGGGTGGGCCACCGGACGCGGTTCATACCGACACGTCTGGGTGGCGCCTTCTTTTTTGTGTTGGGATCAAACGCGCATATCTGCCCCTTCTCCTGGGGTTGGCAGGTCGGCGTGATTAGGGCACGGGACTGGTTCTGGTCGCGCTGGTCCAGATCAGTTGCACCCGTTGTCCGCTGGGGATGCAGATCTGCTGTTCTGGTACCCTGAGGGACTTGGGGTTTTTTCAGGGGGAAAAATGCTAGGTCGATCCGGGTGTCACAGGGTTGAGCGTTATGGGACCCTTGTTGGGTGCGTTGTATTCTGGCTTACGGCCGTGCCGACCTGTACGCGTCCGATCTCGTCGGATCTCGGCCGCTGTACGGGTTGGTCTTGGTTGGTACTTGGTTGGGTGACCTCCTGGGAATACCGAGTGCGGGGTGCTGGGGCTGGTCTTCCATTTTTACGCTCTTCTCTTGCGTTTTGGCGCTGAGGGGCCTGTTGGGTGGGTTTAACCTCCTCGGGGACCCTGTGCTCCCCGTATCACCGGGCCCGGTCCGGGGTGATGCTCGTTGACCCGTAGGCCCGGGATAGCCCTGTTGGGAACCGGAACGCGGGCTGCGGCGGTGCCGCAGATGTGTTTTGGGGTTTCTTTCCTGAGGGGTTATGGGACCAACCGTTGCATGGGGTGATGCCTGGGTGGTTGGTTCTCTGGTGTGTTGCTGCAGTGTCAACTCCCGGTTCTCCGGTTGAGGGTGCCCCTGCACGTTCATGACGTCTGCCGATCGTATGGGCTTTTTCTGTGGGCAGCTGTCAGGGGTCGAGTGGTCTATGGATCCCACTTCTGACGTGCTGTTTAAAAGCTTGGTTATGCGACAACGCCAGCATACGCCCCTTCCGCCGGGGCGGCTGTTTTCAGCTGTCCTTTCTGGCGCCTGCCTCGTCCGCAGTTTTCCAGGCTTGGGTTGACAGCCTGTTGCCTGGTCTTTTTCCCCGGTGCACTGCCTGCTTCCGTTGGTTAACTCTTGTGTGTTATGACCATGCTGTCTGCCTGTTGCAGGCCCTGTGTTCCAGGCGGTGTGCTGTTGGGGAGGACAGGGCCCGCTCGGCTGAGGGGCCTTTGTCCGAATGCGCTGGCGATGTGGGGGGCGGGGTCACTAGGTGCCCCCCTGGTGGGGTCTTGATGCTGGCATCATGGCCTTCTCCGGGCCCCCATTCCAGGGAGTCCAGTCCTTTTGGTGGGTCTGGGTCTTCCTTCGCGCTCCGCTGCTACGGCCTTGCCACGGGGTTGGGTTTGCCCTTGACCCCGTGATTCTGGGGGCAGTGACGAGGTTGTTCCTACGTTCGTTCCCGGGTGGCATGCGGGTTGTGCGTGGGTGTAGTCGTGGGGTCAAGCCACGGTCTGCTCACCCTGTGTGTTGGGTTGCTTGAGTGCCTCTTCGCACGGTCGGGTCCGTCGCCCTCCCGTGAAGCCCCTAATAGGGGGGATGCCCTCCATTAGGGGGGGTCGGGGGGGCTCGGCCCTCCCTGTTCTGATGGTTGTGGGGGGCTGTCAGCGGGGTGTATTTGTCAGCCAGCAGCTCCGCTTGGCCTCCCTTGTGCAGTAGGTGATGCCAAGCAGAGCCCCTTAACGAAACAGAACGTTAGGTTATGGCTATAACCAAGTTCTGTTAGTTAGGGGTGACGCTTGGCATCAGACGGCCGCTGCAGCCCTTGACCTCACCTTGTGGTGAAAGCTTGGGAAGGAGGAGAGCAGGTGACCACACACCTGCTTATGAAGGTAAGCTGATGAGGGGTGTGGTCAGACTAATACTGGTATTAAAGGTATATTTGTGGAATGTTATTCAGTACGCGTGCACGTACGCGAGGGAGTGCAGTAGGTGATGCCAAGCGTCACCCCTAACTAACAGAACTTGGTTATAGCCATAACCTAACGTTGATCATATTAACTAGTCAAGCTGTACAGAGATTTAACACAGATGGACATAGATAACATTTCCCTCACAGTATATTTTTTTCTCTGAAATGTAATTGAGTAAAAGTACAAGTATACAAACCTAATAAGACTTGAGTAAAGTACTGACATAACACATTTGATTCATAGGGCCATTGATTTAAGATTAAGTTAAAACTAGCCAGATAAATAATATAGCTATGTGTATTTGAGACGTCTGAGAGACTGGAGACATCTAGAGTCACTATAACATACGGTTATGTATATAACCATAGTTCTATGAGTGTAGTGACGCTCAGCGTCTATTGCACATGCTTCAGTACTTGTGCACTGAATAAAAACTCTCAATGTACCTTTACATACCAACATCTGTCTGGCCACACCCCTATCCGCCACCTATATAAGCAGGGGTGTGGCCACACACTCACCTCCTTCTCAATCTTTCACCACAAGGCAAGATCAAGGGCCGCAGTGGCGTCCAGACGCTGAGCGTCACTACACTCATAGAACTATGGTTATATACATAACCGTATGTTCTATTACGTGTTAGCTCCGCTCAGCGTCTATTGCACCACAGGAGCTGAGCGGAGCTTACGCCCGACAAATGTACCCCACTGAGGCCCCCCACAACCATCAGAACCGGGGAGGACCCAAGCCCCCCCGACCCTCCCTATTGGAGGGAACCCTCCCTATTGGAGGACAAGAGGGAGACGGATCCGACTGCGCGAAGAGGAACTCAAGCAACTTAACGCACAGGGTGAGCAGACCGTGGGGTAGGTACCCACGACTACACACACGCACAGCCCGCATGCCACCAGGGAACGAACGGAAGGAACAAACCTCGTTACCACCCCCAAAATCACGGGGTCAAGCGCAAAACTCAACCCCGTGGCAAGGCCGTAGCAGCGGAGCACGAAGGAGGACCCAGACCCAGAAGGGACTGGATCCCCCCGGAAAAAGGGGGCCCGGAGAGGCCAATGACGCCACAGCATCGAGACCTCACCAGGCGGTCACTAGTGACACCGCCCCCCACATCGCCAGCGTATGCGGACAGGGCCCATCCAAGAGCAGGCCCTTCCCCCCAATAGCACGCCGCCTGGCTCACTGACCCTGGCATACTCAGGCAGTCAGCATGGCTGTAACTCGAAGCACTCAGAGGCTACACCTACAGCGGGAGCAGGCAGCGCACCGGGGAGACGACCTCCAGAAAAGGCCGATCCCTCAATCCAGGCAGCAGGCACTTGGCCCGAGCCTGGAGCACTGCGGATGAGACAGGCGCCAAAGGGGTCAGCTGAAACAGCACCCCGGCGGAAGGGGCATATGCTGGCATTGTTGTGCACCATGTCATAGCCTCCACAAAACCCCCCCGACTCTCTAGAGGGGCCGAGGCAGAGAAGGCTGACACGATTGGCAGACGTCATGAAACGTGCGGGGGCACACTCAAGCGGTTAACCCGGGAGTTGACTCCGCTCCAACACACCAGGGAACCAACCACCCTCTTGGTTAACATGAGGTGGTTGTTCCTATAACCCCTCAGGAAAAAACTCCAAAACACACCTGCGGGTATACACTGGCTATACCGCAGTACAAGTGTTTTAGTTTTCAAAAAGGGGTTATCCCAGGCCTACGGGTCGACGAAAACAACTTCGGACCGGGCCCGGCGGACCGGGACGTACACAGGGATGCCAGAGGGGTTCTATAAAAACTACCTCAACAGCCCCCTCTCAGCCATGCGTAAGCGGGAGAAGAGAGGGGCGAAAAGAATGGAGAAGGACCAGGCCCCCTTAGCGCAGCTCAAGGTACAACACAACATGGACCAAGCAACAGTGAGGGGTAACACGCAGTAACAACCACGAACATCTCCATAATATCAAACCCTGTGACACCCGGGCCGACCCGGCATTTTCCCCCCCGAAAAAAGCACAAGTCCCTCAGGGTACCAGAACAGCAGATCTGCGTCCCCGGCGGACAACGGGTTAACTGACCTGGACCGGCGTGACCAGAACCAGTCTCGTGCCCTAATCACGCCGACATCCCCAACTCTAGGAGGGGGGTAGGTACGCGTGTCGATCCAAAACATTATAGAGGGCGCCACCCAGACGGTCCTCTTTGTACCGCGCTCAGTGGCCCACCCCAAGGGCGTGAGACCCCTCTACCTATGCTTTGATCTATTCCGTTAACATCCCCCAGATATGAACGAGAATTCGTCGAGACAAACCTAGTAAACTGGCACTCGGAAGAGACAAACTCCATCCCAGTTGCCCCATAAAAATGCAGTTTTAATGATGAGCAGCCAAGGCGCGCAAGCCTCATGCGTGATTCCTATCAGAAGCACCCAGGGCCAGCACTATATACACGTCGAGACCCAAACACATCAATGGATAGTCTAACAAGACACCAGATACCGTTCCTCCAAGCCGCCTGGGAGAACGACAAGAAGCCGCCTTTTTAATGTTTAATTTTTGACAGAAAGAATACAAAATAATACGGACATGGGTCCCATACGACGCGGCTGAGGGAAAACACCACCCCGCCAACCATGCTCCATAAAGAGGGGACGGAGAGCGACGTACCCCTATGACGGGGGGAAACCCATGACTCAACAGACCTTTAAGGCGAGGAGTCAGGGAAACCCTAACAATATCCCGTCCACCTACTCCAAAAAGGAGAGGATGGGGACCCCCCAGAGAGACTTCCCACGTGAGCAATAGAGTGAAAAGACATATTGCAACATTGAGCTAAGTAATAATTGGATCAGGACTCTCCGAGGAGGAGTCTCTGAAACTCTGAGGAGGAGGCTCTGACCCAATACACACACTATCAAATGTCCCCGAAAGCACAGTGCAGTCAGTACGGTACAGTATAGCACAATTACCATGCCATCTCTCAAAACATACAAGTAATCATAACCAGCCAATGGCATGGTGAAAAATATACGCCACCAATGCGTTTACCTGCTATTAACCTCAGGGCCATCACGGTCAAACCAAAGCAGACCTCCTCTAAAGAAGTCCAACAAATAAAATTAGCTTTCCTAAATGTCAGATCACTGAATAATAAAACATTCTTAGTAAATGATCTGATTAAAGAAAATAACTTAGATTGCATCTGCCTAGTAGAGACATGGCTAAATAATGACACAGCTACATCAATAATGATAGAAGCTTGTCCACCAGACTATAACTTTTTTCAAATACCCAGAAAAAATAAAAGGGGCGGAGGAGTTGCAGCAATCTTCTCCTCAAAACTCTTGTTTAGAATCACAGAACTAGGCGAGTTCATGTCAATGGAATATCTTGCCATTGAACTAAAAACAGAATCAACTATTATTGTCACAATATACCGCCCGCCTAGACACTCACCAATAGCTCTCTGAACTGATCTCACTATGTGTTACCGGATATGATAAGGTGATCCTAAATGGAGACCTGAACATCCATTTTAATAAGAAAACAGACTCCAAAACTATGGAACTAAAAAATCTACTGGATAGCTTTGACCTAATACAGCATATAACAAATGCAACTCACCGGCTTGGGAATACACTAGACTTAGTTATAACAACAACTGGGCTAAGCATAACGTTAGGTTATGACTATAACCAAGTTCTGTTAGTTAGGGGCGATGCTTGGCATCACTACTACTGCACTATCTCGCGTACGTGCACGCGTACTGAATAAACCACAAATGTACCTCTAATACCAGTATTAGTCTGACCACACCCCTCATCAGCTTACCTTCATAAGCAGGTGTGTGGTCACCTGCTCTCCTCCTTCCCAAGCCTTCACCACAAGGTGAGGACAAGGGCTGCAGCGGCCGTCTGATGCCAAGCATCGCCCCTAACTAACAGAACTTGGTTATAGTCATAACCTAACGTTCTGTATCGTTAGTGGCTTAGCTTGGCATCACTACTGCACAAGGGAGGCCAAGCGGAGCCACTTGGCTGACAAATACACCCCGCCGACAGCCCCCCAAAACCATCAGAACAGGAAGGGCCGAGCCCCCCCGACCCCCCCTAATGGAGGGTAGCCCCCCTATTAGGGACGTCACGGGAGGGCGACGGACCCGACCGTGCGAAGAGGCACTCAAGCAACTCAACGCACAGGGTGAGCAGACCGTGGCCTGACCCCACGACTACACACACGCACAACCCGCATGCCACCCGGGAACGAACGGAGGAACAACCTCGTTACTGCCCCCAGAATCACGGGGTCAAGGGCAAACCCAACCCCGTGGCAAGGCCGTAGCAGCGGAGCACGAAGGAAGACCCAGACCCACCAAAAGGACTGGACTCCCTAGAATGGGGGCCCGGAGAAGTCCATGATGCCAGCATCAAGACCCCACCAGGTGGGCACGTAGTGCCCCGCCCCCCACATCGCCAGCGTATTCGGACAAAGGCCCCTCAGTCACTGCACCTGGTATTCCCAGGCGGAACCAACCAGGCCAGAACCTGCCCAGCTTCCGAGATCGGACGAGATCGGGCGTGTTCAGGTCGGTATGGCCGTAAGCTGAGCGGGCCCCGTCCCCCCAATAGTACACCGCCTGGCACACTGACCCTGCAGAACAGGCAGTCAGCATGGCCGTAAGCACACAAAAAAGGTTAACCAACGGAAGCAGGCAGCGCACCGGGGAAAAACCAGGCAACAGGCTGTTAACCCTAGCCTGGAGACTGCGGACGAGACAGGCGCCAGAGGGGACAGCTGAACACAGCCGCCCCGGCGGAAGGAGCGTAAGCTGGCGGTGTTGCATGACCAAGCCTCCATTTAACAACCCCCACCCAGAGGGGTCGAGGCAGAGAAGGCTGACACGATTGGCAGACGTCATGAACGTGCAGGGGCACCCTCAAACGGTGAACCCGGGAGTTGACACTGCTCCAACACACCAGGGAATCAACCACCTCGGTGTTACCCAATGCGGTGGTGGTTCCTATAACCCCTCAAGAAAAAACTCCAAAACACACCTGCGGGTATACACCGGCTATACCGCAGTACAAGTGTTCCAGTTTCCAAAAAGGGTTAACCCAGGCCTACGGGTCGCAAACATCACTTCGGACCGGGCCTGGCGGTACGGGAAGCACAGGGTCACCAGAGGAGGTCAAAAAACCACCCCCACAGGCCCCTCTTCGCCATGCGTGAGAGAGGAGCGAAAAATAATGGAGAACCAGCCCCTAAGCACACCGTACCTGGTATTCCCCGGCGGTCTCCCAACCAAGTACTAACCAGGACCAACCTGTGTAGCGGCCGAGATCCGACGAGATCGAGCGCGTACAGAATGGCATGGCTGTAAGCCATGACGACAGTGCTGAGTAAAAACACACCCAACCAGGGTCTCCATAGCGCTTAACCCTGTGACACCCAGACCGACCTGGCATTTTTCCCCCTGAAAAAAGCCCAAGTCCCTCAGGGTACCAGAACAGCAGATCTGCATCCCCGGCGGACAACGGGTTCAACTGATCTGGACCAGCGTGACCAGAACCAGTCCCGTGCCCTAACCACGCCGACATGCCTACTCCAGGAGAAGGGCAGATATGCGTGTTGATCTTAACATGAAAAGAAGGCGCCACCCAGACGTTCGGACGAACCGCGCCTGGTGGCCCACCCCAAGGGCGTGAGACCCCACTACATATGTTCAGATCCATCCCGTCATCATCCCCCAGACATGAACGAGAATCCGTCGACAACCCACCCAGGTCATGGGATGTGGTCGTCGGAAGAGGAAAAACCCCCATCTCAGTTGCTTTATAAAAACGCTGTTTCAACCACAAGCAACCAAGGCGTGCCAGTCAATCGCCTGTTTACAGCGAGCTAGCACTATACGTGCGTCGGGACACACCCCCATCAATGAACAGGCTATTTAGACCTGTCATTGAATCCCCAAGGCGCCCAGGGGAACGACAAGAGGGGTGTGACACTCCCTAACTCCAACACTTCTGGAATAGAAAGAAGGAAGCATCAACAGTATGTATCCCAGTCTACACAGCCGGGGTAAAAAATGTTCACATTTTTACATCCCCCCACCCTCCCATAGGAAAGAGACGGGGATCCCCAGAGAGACTTCCCACGCGAGCTGTACAGATTGAAAAGAATATATTGCACCTTGAGCCATGTAAAAAACTGGTTTTAGGGCCTCCGGGGAAGAGGCACTGAACCCATACACACTCAATAAACGAATTGAATCGAATATACATACAATAGAAAAGGACCCTTCTAGAGGGTCCACTCACTTTGACAATCTGAGGAGGAAGGCTCTGTACTCTGATGGAGGCTTCCTCACATGGAAGAAGGAGTCCGAACTCACAGAAGGCCTGAATAGGCGCTTGGTGAGGAGGAGCCCTGACCACCCCCCCTGAAAACAGATCCATCACATGGACCTGAACAGCACACGGAAGTCCTACCAACAGAGACGCGCACGGTGACGTACTCTATGGCGGGGGAATTCCTGCGGTGCACACGCCCAATATACCAGGCCGTGGGACCAGGAACTCCCTCCCCCCCCCCCCCCCCCCCCCCCCCCCGTAACGTGCCGAACCGCCACGTGACGGGAACCTTGAAGGACAGGGGGTGTACCCCTGACCGACAGAACAATGGGGAGAGGAAAGGTTACCAGTTCACCCCTTTACGACCCCACACCCATGATACGACGTAACGACAAAAAGAGAATATGACACAGTCATAGTCAGCTCTATGAAGCGTTTCACAGCTCCACACAGCGCATGAGCTAACCTGCTATCTGATTTTTACTAAGGAAAAACACAGAATAGAGAGGGCTCTAAGAACCCCGGTCCAACATACACATGTGCTTCTGTGGCCAGTACAACCCAGTTGTAGGTCACATGACACACACAACCCATCATCACCTACAAAAAATGGCAAAAACACTCAACAGAGGAATGCCGTTTTTTTCACAATGAGAGAATACATCATTCTTGATTAGTATCGACCACAGGCCTTGCTAAGCACACATGACAGCAACCAAACCAATTTCCCTTTAGGAAATAAGTTTCTCCAGCAGATTTAGCACAACCTCAGCAATCAAGCTAAGAGTTACATCGTATCCCTACCACACAAAAGACACAATTAATGCACAACATGTCTGATAGGAGGTGATAAAGTCCCCAGGGAACCGGGGGGGAAAACACAATCCTCCTATTTTACCCTCAATACGGCCAGTTAAAACAGGAAAACCTGTTAATGTGTGAACTCACTGTTCATTGTCATTACAGTCTGAGAAAGAACATTCTTTTACTCACTTGTCACCAAGCATAGCTTCATAGGTTAGTTGCCTTAGTAGTGAGCACACGGTACACATAAACACCATGATGTTTCTCACACAACAACCAGATCAATACATCACGATCTGCACGGAGAAGCTAACTGCCAGTGACAAAAACAGCTCACACATAACCCGCAACGTATCCCAAATGCATTGCAACAACACACGTTTTGGGAAAAAACACCGTTATTCACAATACATTTAGCAAAGTAAAACCAGAAGACGTGTTATGAGGTCTGGCCAACCCCGTACCTACCCGGAACGCAGATCAGCGAAGTGCAGTCACAAGACACCGTAGAACACAGCCGTCCTGTGTTGGTCGATCCGGGCAGCGTCGCCGCTCCAACCAGTCGCTACAGTCCTCTTTGTTGACGCAATCCCCGTCCAGGTTCAGGGCAGGGTCGACGAACATCCCCTGTCAAGGATGACGTCGTGGTCAAGAGTGTAAAACATGTTAAAATCAAAGCACGTTCAACAGAATAGCATCAAGCTAACGGCTGCTCCAACCGTTCGGGTGCTATTGCTTCCGCTCGCGAGACGCCGATCTAACGACGCACGCGATCAGAAGCGAGCTCCCGGCGGCGCGCGAGAAGCTAAGCTACCCCGCGCCAGGCCACTGACCGGCTAACCGTAAGCTATGAACATGTAAACAATGACATAACACTCACCCAGACAGGCCGCCGTTCTGAACCTCTCCCCACTTTTTAAGAGAAAAGAGAAAACAAGACGTCAACACCGCTTCACAACGGTGACATTACCACGTCCGGCGGAATCAGCACAGTACCAACTGGCCTGTATAGCTGACTTTGAACATGAATCTGCCGCTATCGCACATTACATGCACATATCCCCTCGTGAAGGAATACTCTCATTTGGATATGAAAGATGGGGTCTTAACACGGTGACAGAGAGAATCCACTCGTCCAGAACACACAGGGATCACCAGTGTTAATGGTCGCGGCCCACTAGTTAAAACTATAATGGTCTTCAGACCAAGGTCTCCTGTCGCCTAGGAGGCTGAACAAAGGACCCTAGCCTGGGGCCGGTTTCCATAAACTTTGTCAAGTAGCCCCCATAGCACTAACAGACAAGTGGAGCCCGCCAGCAAACACTACTCACCCAACCTGGAACGCACCGCTCCTCACAACAGCGGCATGTCCGACAGTTCAGCTGTGGCCTGACAGGTTTCACCCCAACAAACACAGCAAGGAACTGCAGTTGAGAAGCATGCAGCGGCGTGCTCCCAATACGAAAACCGGTGGAGGGTTTTTAGAATGATCATCATCTTCTTGACACTCCAGTACGAAGACAATATCGCCGTATTTTCTCGAAAATAGTGAGAGAGAAAATAAAGATATGATGTCAACGTATCCTTGTTTCCCAAGCTGTTCCTAATCCAATTTCTTCCATCATGGTGTCAAGTGTGGGGATCTACCGAGGCACTTCTTCCTTGTGGTGAAAGCGAGAAGGAGGAGAGCAGGTGACCACACACCTGCTTATGAAGGTAAGCTGATGAGGGGTGTGGTCAGACTAATACTGGTATTAGAGGTACATTTGTGGTTTATTCAGTACGCGTGCACGTACGCGAGATAGTGCAGTAGTAGTGATGCCAAGCTAAGCCACTAACGATACAGAACAAATATCTCAATAACTGAATTACCTCTCTCCGACCATCACTGTATATTTTTTGATACTCAAATAACCCTTACTAAAACAAAAAAAGAAATCAGTTAAAAAGAGGCTCCTAAACGACAAAGCTGAATCAAAGTTCATTGATCTTATCAGACTACATGAACCACACAATCATGACAGCTCTCTAAATGAAATGGTAGAAAATCTCAATGATGCAATGTCATCTATATTAAATTCTGTCGCCCCATTAAAAACGAAAAAGAAGAAAACTAGAACCTCGCCCTGGTTAAACTATAATACGGTCAACGAAGAAAAAAGGAAATGTCGTACAGCGGAGCGAAAATGGAGAAAAACAAAAACCACCATATGCTGTGATATATACAAAGATGCTTTAACTGCTTATAATAAAACCATCCGCTTAGCAAGGAAAGATTACTTCTCTAAAACCATTACAGAAAATGCTGGAAACTCCAGAATCCTCTTTTCCACTATTAATGTACTACTCAACACTGCCCCTACACCTCCTCAGTCATCAACGGTTAAGTGTGAAGAACTTGCACTATTCTTTAACAACAAAATAACCTTGATCAGGGCCAGCATTACTCATGATGGAAATAAAGTTGATTGCGGCAAACCGTGCAATGTAACCATGAGAAGTTTCACATGCATCACATTAGATGTACTCTGCAAAACTGTCTCAGAATGTAACTCCTCCACCTCAGACATTGACCCTATACCTACAGCTTTCTTCAAACGGGTATTTAATAGTGTTTCAAGCCCTGTGCTAGATATCATAAAAACTTCCCTTAGGACTGGTATTTTCCCGGATGCCTTTAAAACAGCAGTTGTAAAGCCATTACTAAAAAAACCTAACTTGGATAGTAATGAAATGGCAAATTATCGTCCAATATCCAACCTACCATTCATTAGTAAAGTACTTGAAAAGATAGTTTCAGTTCAAATAAATTCCTTTCTTGAAGAAAACAACATCTTAGAAGAATTTCAGTCAGGATTCAGAAAATATCATAGCACTGAAACTGCCCTCACCAAAATAATCAGTGACCTCAGACTAAACTCTGACGAGAATAAGATCTCCATCCTTATCCTGTTAGATCTCAGTGCAGCATTTGATACAATCGATCACGATATTCTAATCGATCGTCTTGAAAACCATGTCGGTTTCTCAGACCATGTGCTGGGCTGGTTTAAAACATACATCAGAGGGAGGAAATTCTATGTTAAACTAGGAGATCACATGTCTGATATATACGACAACAACTATGGAGTTGCACAAGGGAGTTGCTTAGGTCCTTTACTCTTCTCCCTTTACATGTTACCGCTGGGTGATATCATCAGAGAACATAATGTAGATTTCCATAGCTATGCGGATGATACACAACTGTACATATCTGCTGAACCAAATGATACAGCGATTAGCTCCATTACAGACTGCTTACTGGCAATAAATAAATGGATGAGTAAGAACTTCCTGAAACTAAACGAGAACAAAACTGAAATTCTAATTATCGGCTCCAAAACTAAAAAAGAAACATTAATAAAGAACCTGGGGGGACTAACCCCTTGGATCAAATCTGAGGTCACTAGTCTTGGGGTTATCATAGATTCAGAACTGAACTTCAATTCTCATATTAGCAAAGTGACGAAAACATCGTTCTTCCATCTCAGAAATATAGCAAAAGTACGACCATTTATTAATCAGAACGATGCTGAGAAGCTAATTCATGCATTCATATCTAGCCGGTTAGACTACTGTAATGCACTTTTCACAGGTCTCCCTAAGAAAACCACAGAGAGGCTTCAGCTAATCCAAAACTCTGCAGCCCGACTGCTAACTAGAACCAAAAGGAGAGAGCACATTAGTCCAGTCCTAGCCGCTTTACACTGGCTTCCTGTAACATTTAGAATTGACTTTAAGGTCCTTCTCCTTACATACAAAGCTCTAAATGGACAGGGACCTAGCTACATCGCCAACACTCTAATAAATTACACACCAGCAAGAACACTGCGATCATCAGCTGCTGGACTACTAGAGGCTCCCAGAAGCAGTCAAAAGAGGATCGGTAATGCAGCCTTTATCAACTATGCCCCAAAACTATGGAACAAACTACCCCAAAACATCAGGGAAGCCAACTCGCTAGACATCTTTAAAAGACAGCTTAAAACCTATCTCTTTGCTCAGGCATTTCACTGATAGATATCTGCTACCACCTAGTGGCAAGAGGAAACATCAGGGATATCCTGACACAACTTGTATTTATTCTTACCCTGCCTACTCTTTTACACTGCCTATCAAATTCATGTGTCGGTTATTGCACTTTTTACTTCTTACTGATGACTATTTTTAAACTGAATCATTTTAAACTATTCTTATTATTTGCTAGATCCAAATGTGAAACACTGATTATTTGTTCATGAATTACAGGAGTATTACTGAATAGAGCACTTTTTACTTCTTACTGATGACTATTTTTAAACTGAATCATTTTATTCTTATTATTTGCTAGATCCAAATGTGAAACACTGTGATTATTTGTTCATGAATTACAGGAGTATTACTGAATAGAGAGCCTATTAGGATGCTAGATCCTAATGTGAAACACTGTGATTTGCCATATCTTGCTATGCTCGCTCATGCCTGTATTTTTTATGTCCGTTCTATTTTATAATTTTTTGACTATTTTTAAACTGAATCATTTTAAACTATTTTTACTATTTGTGTTACTGAAAACTGTAAGCGGAGAGCCTATTGGGATGCTAGATCCTAATGTGAAACACTGTGATTCTACCTGTCTATCTTTTTATGCTCGCTTATGCCTGTATTTTTTGCTGTTGTGAAGCACTTTGAACTGCAACCTCTGTATGAAAAGTGCTATACAAATAAAGTTATTATTATTATCAGTAGGGAGCAGAGCAGAAGAACAACGTCTCTACTGCGTTGCATCACCCACCAAGCTCAATACACATACAACAGAGCAGAACTTCTTTTTAAGTTCTACTAACCTTGACAATCTGACGAGGAGGCTCTGAAACTCTGAGGAGGCTCCCTCACTGGGAGGGAGGGTCCGAACACACAGGAGGCTCCGAAACTCCCTGAGGAGGCTCTGAACTCCCTGAGGAGGAGGCTCTGAAACTCCCTGTAACAGAGGTCCATAACATGGAGCCTGAATAACCCACGGAAGTCTTACCAATAGAAACGCGCCCAGTGACGTACTCTATGGCGGGGGAATTTCCGCTGTCCGCACGCCCAATCTTTCATGGCGTGGGACCAGGAAACTCCCCCCCCCCCCCTACCTTGTAACGTGCTGATCCAGCAACGTGACAGGAAGCCCGAAGGACAGGGGGTTTTAACCCCTGACCAATCAGAAAAGGGGAGAAAGGTTTACCAGTTCACCCCTTTACGACCCCTCACCCCTGATACGATGTAATGACAAAGTAGAGCCATGACACCAGTCATAGCATGCTACATGAAGCGTTTAACAGCTTCACATAGACTCATGTGCGAAACCTGCTATCTGATTTTTACAAAGGAAAAACACAGACCCAGAGAAAACAGCCATCTGATTTTTACAACGAAAAAACACAGACCAGAGAGGGCCCCTTTAAGAGCCCCGGTACCAGACTTACACATGTGCTTCTGTGGGCCAAAACCAAAACCAGTTGTAGATCTTAACGACACACACAACCCTTCATCACAATAAAAAAGGCAAAGTACACTCTCACTACCGTAAGAGGAATGCCGTTTTTCATAACGAGAGAAGACATAAGTCCTCGATTATGTATTGGCCACAGGCCTTGCTAAGCACACGACATGACAGCGACCAAAACAATCTTTTCCCTAGGAAAAAATCGTTTTCTCAAGCAGGAGCACAACCCCAGCAGCTTAAGCTGAGGGTTACACCGTATCCCCACAAACATAGTGACACAATATATTGTAAACAAAACATGTTTGAGAGGAGGGGGGAAGCCCCAGGGAAACCGGGGGGGTCACCCCTTCCCACCTTACCCTTGACACGACCAGGTTGAACAGGTACCCCTGTTAATATGTGAACACGCTACCTGTTCATTGTCATCACAGGCTGAGAGAAGGACTTACTCCTCAATCACATGTCACTAAGCATAGCTTTGCAGGTTAATTAACCGAACTAGTTGTGAGCTCAACCACGTTACTAACGTTCCATGAACACACAAGTTCTCATCACAACTAAACCAGTTAATTTTTACTCATGTAAAAAACAACGCCGATTTTCTAGGTAGAGAGAACCTATACCAGTGACAAGACAATTCACACACAACACACGTCGTATCCTCAATGTATTGCAGCAACATATGTTTTGGAAAACATCGTTATTACAAAACATTTAGAAGGGAAGGAAAGAAGAAGTGTTAAGTCCAGCAGGACTCCTACCTACACCCTGAGCGCAGGCTGAGAGGACTGCAAACACTGGTTAACGGGGACAGCCGAAGTCGAACCCGGCATCTCCTGCGTTGGTGACGACGGCAATGCCCGCCGCGCCACCCAGCCGCTAGGTTCTCCATGTTGACGAAGTCCTCGCTGGCAGGGCACCCAGTGTAGGGTCGACTAACATCCTTTGTCAAAGATGACGTCGTAGTCAGAGTGTTAAGGCTTGTTATTCTCACAGTAACGTTCAACAGTGTAGCATTAAGCTAACAACCAACTCCCGACTGATAGCAACAAGCTAACATTCCTAGCCTAGAGAACGCAACGGGCTAGCGCCGTAGCTAACAGCTGACTGGCTAACAGGTAGGCCACACAACTAGCACGCAAGCTAAGCAGCTATCACCTGAACTGTACACAAGAACATAATAAGCCACACTTCAGACAGGCCGCCGTCTGAGTCCCTCCTCATCCTAAGAGAGAAGAGAAAAAGAAATGTCAACACAGTTTTCAACAGTGATTTAACAGACATACAGCAAAGTCGGCACAATTCCTGTATGGGCTGCAGCCGACTTGAGCATGGAACTTCCGATAACGAAGATCCAGACACACTTTTCCTCGTGTTTAGGGTTTAATCTTTCATTCATTTGAAAGATGGGGCCTACATGGGACAGAGAAGAATCCGCCAATCGTCCAGAGACCCCGGGTTTAAACCAGATCTCAGTCGTGGCCCACTAGCTTGACTATCATGGGCTTCAAACCAGGACCCTCCGTCCGTCGCCTAAGAGGCCGAACAAAGGACCCCAATCTGGGGCCAGCCTTCGTAAAATTGTGCAGCTAATCCACATAGCATTAGCAATACAACCGGCGCCCGCATAGCAAAACATCACTCACCCAGCCCAGAGGCAACCAGTTTCTCACAAACAGCCGGCGCCTCCTGCAGTCCAGCTGTAGAACCGGAGGTTCAATACCTATCCAGCCACAGCTTTGGAGGACTGCAGGTGGGGAGTAGACCAGCGACGCGAGCCCCTAATACGAAAAAGCCGGTGGAGGTCAGAATGATCATCATCTTCCAGACACCCCAGTGACGAAGACATTATCGCCGTATTTTCTCGAAAATAGTAAGAGAGAAAACAAAGATATAACATCAACATATCTCCTTGCTCTTCTGTTCTCCTTTCTTCATACTAAACAACCTAACTTGAGTGATTGGTATACAGGCACTTCCTTGAAGTGAAAGTGAAGAAGGAGGTGAGTGTGTGGCCACACCCCTGCTTATATAGGTGGCGGATAGGGGTGTGGCCAGACAGATGTTGGTATGTAAAGGTACATTGATAGTTTTTATTCAGTGCACAAGTACTGACGTGAAGCATGTGCAATAGACGCTGAGTGGAGCTAACACGTAATAGAACTGAGGTGACTGATAATATAAACACAAGCTCACAACAGACCAAAACCATTTGGGTTTTGGTGTAGACAGAAATGGTAACCTGATTAACGACACAATACATACAGAAGATTAACACACACACACACACACACACCACACACACACACACACACACACACACACACACACACACACACACACACACACACACACACACACATATACACTCTATTTCACACACACACACACACACACACACACACACACACACACACACACACACACACACACATATACACTCTATTTCACACACACACACACACACACACACACACACACACACACACACACACACACACACACACACACACACACACACACACACACACACACACACACACACACACACTCACACACACACACACATATACACACACACATATACACACACACACATACACACAGAGACACACTCTGTCAGGGGAGACTCACTCACTCACTCACTCACTCACTCACACACATCAATACACCCAACTAGTACCACTGTCTCAGCTAAAACAAGACAAACTGGTTTTAGGTTAAATTTGATCACACACACACACACATATCGCCCCAGACTGATTGATTACTCACACACACACACCGGCCGAGGCTGTTGTCATGGAGGGACCTATCTTCTGCTGTGCTATGAACATGCTGTTTGCTGCTTTGCTGAAATAAATCAACAACCAACCAAGGAGACATTTACTCTGACCTGTTGTTCATCCTACCTTTCTTCCCATGGACCAGAACCAACTATTTCTTCTAAACAAATCAGTACAAATCCCCCAAAACAGCACTTAGTTATTGTAACAAAGTACAATTACTCAAGCACTTTACACCCCTGCCCACAGTTCCATACGTTCACACCTGCGGGAGCTGCTCAATACAACCACAGTCTGAACACTGTTGGCCACTGAGCAGCTCCACTGGAGCAGTTGACCAGTTTACCATTAAGAGAAGCATTTTCTATTAATCTATAATGGTGTTTCTTGAAACGCCCCTTAAAGTGATTATCCTGTGTTCAGGCTCTTGACCAACACCAGGAACACAATTAGGTCTCGTATCTGTATTTGTATGATTAATTAATAACAACCAACAAGATACCTCTTGGCAAAGATAGGGAACTGGAAGCATTAGGGGTAAATCATAACTGAGATAGGATCTGGGAAAATACATTTACATCCTCCAAGAACCTTGCACCTTAAGCTTGTGCACAAATCATACATCACCCCATACAGGGCTTATCAGATTAAGCTTATACACGATACATCTTTCACAATATGCAATATTAGAGTGCACTTCGATGCATACTGTTTTTGGGATGGCCCTGTTATAGCTGATTTCTGGAATAGAATTTTGCTGTAATTTTTTTTTTTATTCTTTTTGGATTACAGAAAATTATCACTAAAATGCTATCTGTTGCAGCTGCACTGTTTTCCATGAAAATACCATATTTGGATAAGTTTGACCATTTCTCAAAATCTGAAAATCATTATGAAACTTGGTGTTAATAAAACACAGGATCACCAAGTTACTCTGGATAAAAAAAACCTTTACAGACAACATTTAGACAAAGCTTCCTGACACATCTCCATCCAAACTCTTGGAAGAACTCATTGAAATCTCATCTGATACCACCTGGAGAGCTAGTTTCAGAGTGTGGTGCTGAGTACCAAGTATCTCATGATGCAGCAGTTAAGGTGTTGATACCATTCAGCACCACATATCTGTGTGAAGCTGGCTTTTCATCCATGACAGCTCTGAAAACAAAATATAGGGCCAAGTTGAGCCTTGAGGATGACATGCGTGTTGCCTTGTCAAAGATCTCCCCGCGTATCGACCATATTATTAGCCAGCAACAGCAGACCTCGCATTGAGCTAGACATTTCCACTGAGTGAACAAGTGCTTATTTTCTGTATTTATTTATATTTTTGGAGAAATGGTAACTTGGTGATCCTTTTCTGTATTTAAAAAAAATACATGATTTTCTGTTTTTGAGAAATGGTCAAACTTATCCAAATATGCTATTTTTATGGAGAACAGTGCAGCTGCAACAGATAGCACTTGAGTGATCCTTTTCTGTATTTAAAAAAAAATACATGATTTTCAGTTTGAGAAATGGTCACACTTATCCAAATATGCTATTTTCATGGAAAAGTGTGCAGCTGCAACAGATAGCACTTTAGTGATTATTTTCTGTAATTGTATTTAAAGAAATATGCTATTTGATTTACTACTACAAGCAGTGTAATGTCAACAGCACTAAGCCATTGAGACGTGAAACACCTGTTAATAATGTATTATATAGCCTGCATATACACACAAATGTGTTTCCCGGTTTCTTAAATAAACATTATTTTGAAAGCAAGCACTTTTGTCATCATTGTAGCAAAAAAGACAGGACCGGAAAAGTATTTATCGTATGTAGGGGTGCCCTGGAATATTTTATTGAACACAGGGGTGCCTTGGCAGCAGAAAGGTTGAGAACCCCTGATATAACCTATAGTAAGTACCTCGATCACGGCATTATACCCTATATATCCATCAATAAGGCCGATAGTATATTTACTTATAGATTACACGGTTTATCAGAGAACAATACAGGACTAGCGGGTAACCTAGTGTAGACGCATGAATGTGTCTGTCAAAGACTCCGGTATTCATAATAGACATTGGAATACGTTTCATAAGACTTTCAGACAATTTCCCTTAGGAGAACGGACACTAGGGGGTGCTGCGAGACAGTCAGACTGGTGGTCCGAAGAAAGACGGCAGGTGTACTGTAACACGCGAAGAAGCGATGTCCGTGAACGGGATGAGGCGCGTGTGAAGAGGCTCTCTCGAGGGAGAAGCTAAAGGCTAACAATGTGGCTGAACAATAGTATATAGCGCCGAATATTTGCGAGTTAGAACACCAGTATAAGCATCGAGGCGTCGTGTTAAAGGAACAACGGTCGCCGACCTACGGGAGAAGACTGCTGGAGTTTGGCGTATTATAAGTACAGGTCGGTAGCTATCGTAGCCACACCGGCTACTAGTTAACGCAAAGTATTGTGAGTTAGCCTTTGTAGCTCAGCTCGTTGAGGCCGCAGGCTACAGCAAAGAGAAGGACATTTTGCCGGGGCTCTACTGGACGTCGCCTGCAGCTACGGAGACCACCAACTGACTGTCTGCAACATCTCGGGCGGGGGTGTACCAGGTGACGGTCGCTAGCGACCATTTTGATTTCACCGTCAAATAAGCACAGACTTTATGAACCCGCGTGCTGGAGCCAGACACGGCTAGACTATTCATTGTGACTTGACATTGTATAAGTGGGACTTCAGTGCCGTGGCTGTGAACTGAAGTAATAACGTGCTGGTTAAAGGTACAGTACACCCTACGCCGTTTCTCACTGGTGGATTACAGAACCCTTTTATTTGTTCAGGCTCTCAAGGGAGTGAAAGGGCCATTGTGTTTGCGGCCACTACGTCCCCAAGCTACGACTCGGCGCTACAATGGTGGGGACTTTACCCATTCCTTTTGGGGTTTATTCTTTTCTTTGTGGTTACTTTAATGTGCCGGCTTAGCATAGGTAAAGTGCAGTTCCAGTGTGTGGGCCCATACAGGTTATACATGTATCCCAGGTTACTCACAGGGTTGGACCGTGTAAAACAACTCTTTGGTATTCACCATTCCGTGGCCGTAGGCAGCCGCTGATGTGCGAAGGGTACTATAGTGGTGGTATTGTATAGGCACCTTTAGGGTAAAAGCGTGCCCATTCATTAATACTGTATTGTCACCTGAGAGTGAAAGTTACTAGTGTTGTTGCTACTAATTGCCGCCTTGATAGCGAAGGGTACTAGTAACATGTGTGTTATTCCCTGTTGTGATCTGACAGCTTTCAAGTAAAGGGAGATACTGCTAATTTGATCCACGGTGTTGTGTATGTGTTTCAGTGAATAACCAGTGTATAATCTGTCTTCTAACGTTAATGGGGCGGCGCACTGATTTCAGGTCTTCACCAGCAAAAAGGTATGGTACTGCTTTGGGGGAAAACCATATTAACCACTACTTCCACCAGGTGTGAGGGGGTGCATAGCATGCTAGGTGAAGTGCGGGTGTGTAGGGAATTAAGGAGTATTGTCCTACACATCAGGAGAAGACTATTACCTGAACTCTAGGTTGGTAAATCCTAGGGCCCTATCCACCACATTCATAAACTCTAGACCTAGTATCGCAGCATTACAGCTAGGGGCCCCGCTGGACTTAGCTCTGCTGGGTTCCTACTATCCGGTGTTAGTAGAATCTTACCCTCATTAAGTAGGGATAATCCACCCTTCTACATTAGCCAGAGGCATATTCCATATAAAGGAAAAGCTAGGGGAGGCGGGGATACTCCCTAAAGTGTCAGGGAGTTTAGAAGACATGATACATTCCACCGGCCCTCCCCCTGTACAGGATAGGCCAATCAGAGGAGGGGACCATAGAAGGCTAGGGGAGGCGGGAATACTCCCTACAGTGGCAGGGAGTTTAGAAGACACAATACATTCCACCTGCCGTCCCCCTGTACAGAATAGGCCAATCGGAGGAGGGGAGAAGAGGATGATCCTGCCAGAAACACCCGGACATCCTACGAAACGGCTACGTGGTGAGACGGTGGGCCAGGAGGAAACAGCAATGTCTCAGACCCCTCAGTCGAATGCCGGTGTAATCTAAATAGATCTTACCCAGGTCGATACCGGGCCAGAGGGTACGGATGTTGTTGACGTTGCCCCATATTTGGCAGGAGGACCTGTAGGTGAACCGTCAGGAGGTGGAGGCGCGATACCACCTCCGGTCCTGATTGTAAATCGGGCTATATGGAATGAGAGAGACAGACACATGCTCAGAACATCCACAAGGAGGTTCTACTTCCACAATGAAAGAGGCACAACAGAAGGCACGATGAAATCATGGAGATCGAACACCGTCCCCACACAGCTCAATGGAGTCGTACATACACAGGGCTCTGTGATGTATGACTGGTATTATGTAGACCAGGGGTTCTCAACCTTTCTGATGCCAAGGCACCCCTGTGTCCAATAAAATATTCCAGGGCACCCCTATATACGATAATAACTTTTCCGGTCCTGTCTTTTTGGCTACAATGATGACAAACGTGCTTGCTTTCAAAATAAGGTCTAAATGTCGTTTCAGGTCTAAATGGCTTAGTACTGTTGACATTACACTGCTTGTAGTAGTAAATCAAATAGCATATTTTTTTAAATAAAATTACAGAAAATTATCACTAAAGTGCTATCTGTTGCAGCTGCACTGTTTTCCATTAAAATTGTATATATGAGAAGTGTGACCATTTCTCAAAAACAGAAAATGATGTATTTCTTTTAAATACAGAAAAGGATCACCAAGTTACCATTTCTCAAAAAATATAAATAAATACAGAAGATAAAAACTCGTTCACTCAGTGGACATTTCTAGCTCAATGCAAGGTCTGCTGTTGCTGCTGGCTAATAATACGGTCAATACGTGGGGAGATCGATGACAAGGCAACACGCATGTCATCCTCAAGGCTCAACTTGGCCCTATATTTTGTTTTCAGAGCTGTCATGGATGAAAAGCCAGCTTCACACAGATATGTGGTGCTGAATGGTATCAACACCTTAACTGCTGCATCATGAGATACTTGGTACTCAGCACCACAGTCAGACCAACATGTTTCCAGGGGCACTTCACTGAAACAAGCTCTCCAGGTGGTATCAGATGAGATTTCAAGTTCTTCCAAGAGTTTGGATGGAGATGTGTCAGGAAGCTTTGTCTCAATGTTGTCTGTAAAGGGGTTCTTTATCCAGAGTAACTTGGTGATCCTTTTCTGTGTTTTATTAAATAATGATTTTCAGGGTGCCAGGGTGGTGCACGGCCGTCCCAGGTTTGACTCCCGGACTCTGCGACCTTTGCCGAATGTCTTCCCCCATATCTCTCTCCCATCCTTCCTCTCTGCCGGACTTGTCCAATAAACAAATGAAAAAGCTACCAAAACCTATTAAAAAAAATTTTGATTTTCAGTTTTTGAGAAATGGTCAAACTTATCCAAATGTGTTAGGTGGCGTAGCGGAGATTGCGCTCGTCACCAATGCAAGAGGCTGCGGTCTCGACTCCCGGAGTCAGCATTGCCTTGGCTTGGGCTGATCGTCATACTAACTCGTTTGGCTGAGTTAGGGGGAGGGAAGTCATGGGTGGGAATCTGGCGTTGTGGACAGCGACGCCTACAGGTCAGGTCTGGGCGCTTGCTCAGTGGAGGCAGGACTTGATGAAGGCAGCGTGACCTCCCACGCGTTACGCTTCACCAATGAGAGTCCTCGCTGACGGGTGAAAAAAGAGTCACTGGCTGTTGCTGCACGTGTCGGAGGAAGCGTGCGGATGACTTCAGGGTTCCCTTGTACCGACCAGTAGGAGAACATGCGCACAACAACCAGGCAGGGGAGGGGGGAATTGGCACAACGACTAAATTGGGACGGGGAGAAAAAAACGGAGAAAAAAAATCGGAACGTATCCAAATGTGGTATTTTCATGGAAAACAGTGCAGCTGCAACAGATAGCACTTTAGTGGTAATTTTCTTTTTTTTTCAATCCACTTTTTCTCCTCTTTTTCTATTTTTCTCCCATCCCAATTACCCGCTGTGCCAATTCTCCCCTCCCGTGTCTTGAACGTTGCTCGCATATGCCCCCCACTGGCCGGTTGTAGGGAGGATAGAAGCCTTGCATCACATGTCCCCTCTGATACACGAGGAGGCAGACTGTCACATCTTTTCACCTGCCAGCGCGGACTCTCATTGGCGAGGTGTAACGTGTGGGAGGCTCACACTACCCCCGCCATTTCCTGTCTCTGCTGTGCAGGCGTCCCCAACCGACCTGTAGGAGTCGCTGTCCACAACGTCCAGATTACCACCCATCGACTTCCACCCGCTGACTCTGCCAATTGAGTTAGTATGACGACTGGCCCAAGCCGGAGGCAACGCTGACAGCCGGAGTCGAACCCGGTGTCTCTTGCATTGGTGACAAGCGCAATGTCCGCTGCGCCACCCAGCCGCACCCTTTAGTGATCATTTTCTTTAATCATATTAAAAATATATATATAAGGCACCCCTGGCAGCTCTCTGAGGCACCCTAGTGTGCCTAGGCACCCCTGTTGAGAACCGCTGATGTAGACTGTTGTGAAGGGCCAGATTAAACCGAATATATATATTTATTTATATATATATATTTAATTGTATTTGTATATTCTCTAATATTCCCTGATATCCCTTGTATATTCCTTGTACAATATGCATTGAATATCCATTCTAGCCTACTGAACATCCCATAATAGTCTCCATTCTACTATTGGTCGAGACCTTGGTGCCAGGCTGCCATACCCCTCAGACCCAGTTCAAACGTACCGCTCCACATGTACGAACAAGTCCTAGTTCCGCGTAGGAATCTGGCTACCGCACCACTAATGGGACTATTTGTTCATAGTGCGTATATATACTGCGCTACTAAAGTAGGACTTCCTTTTCAGTCCAGTTTCTTACCCTCCAATAGAGTCACAGACGTAAAGCCTCCCCGCGACGCCACGTGTGGGAGTAAGGCCAAGTTCGCCTACCATCGGTATTGAGACATCGTGTATATTAATATTTGAATAGTCATATTTGGCACTATATCGTCGAGTTGGACGTAGTCTATTAAGCTAATAATAGTCTGTTAATATATAGTGCTTCGTGCGGTGAGAATACTACCGTAGTCAGTACCCCATCGTTTCGGGCAGAGAACTGGCTGCTTACCCAGGGTGGTTGACCCCATGTGAAGCTGCACCCGAGGAGCCCCAGAGCCGACGAGCGAGTGGACCTGTATACCGGATTATTCTACCGACGACAGCCCGCCTTCCCAGGCACGGATTATGCTTTGTATACTTTGATTATTCCATGGATAAAGACCCCCGACACTGCCGTGTGTTGGAACCCCCCCCCCCCTGGAGAGGACGCAAGGTGAGGAGACGCTCTGCAAGACGAGGTCGCTTCACGTCTCTCCCCCGTGGACCGGAGAGAGCCGGCCCACAAAGAGTCCACCTGCTTTCATCTGTGGTCCAAGGATCGCCGGCGCATTGAACGGCACTACAGTGGGTTCACCTGGGATACCCTTGGCCGGACGAGGCAGCCGGATTCTACCCCCCCCCCCCTCCTACTCCTGTCGGCTTACAAGCGACCGGATTAACCCCCTCTAGTGTATCTAGTATATAATCATTAAAGTATCATTGCTGTTATTCCTTAACTATTCCAGGTCGTATATTTACCACCTGCGCCTTCAGAGATTGGACATTCTCTATTGATATACCGACGAATACTCTTTGCCATAAAAGTGCATACTATTTCAATTCATAAATGTAATTAAGTGATTAAGTGCTTGTTCTACACACCATCGCTGTGTAGAAATAAAGACCTGTTTCGACTTCGTACATTTGTGTTGGATCCGTTTCATCTACGTGAGAGTGTTTATGATAATATATTTATGCCGTGTACTGGGTGGCCGAATATTAAGTACAAAGGTAGTGGTAGTAAGTATCATATCTAGTAATACAGTCAGGGAATTGTACCCCTCAGTTACAATTGGTCCTTCGAGCCGGATGGTAATTAGTGTAATATTAATATAGTGTTATTAATATTGAAATGGCCTATGATGAACACTCCACGAAACGATCCTCCTAACCAACGCCCGCAGCGCGAACGACGGCTCCTTCAGTACTTAGAGGCTTACGCTGTCAGTCAACAACCTAGTCTTCTACTAACAGTAAACGCGGTAAAACTAGAAAGTAAAAGTATGTCTAACCCCAACGCCCAGACTACCCCGACCATAGAGGCCCCTACGGGCTCTAATGTAACTGACCAAGTTCACGGTGGGGACCAGTGGGAACCAGACATGACTTCACACCCCGCCAGTACTGAAGAAGTAGTCCCCGATGAGTCCCGGGAGGAATACAACGCTACCGAGAGAGAACTCGGCACGGAAGAAGACGGGGAGAGCACCGTGGAGATAGAACTCCAAGGCTCCGCAAGGAGTACCCCGAGGGAAGGCTCCCCTATACAACCGCCTTCTCCAGAGGCAGAGAGGACCCTACAGCAGGCCTTCCTCATCAGCCTGAACGCCGCTGCTGAACGCGACCGACTGCAGATCCAGCAGCGAAGCGAACACGAGCAGATACGTCTAGAAATAAGACGCATTCAGATGGAAGAGAATGTGGCCCGAGAACGAGCCGGTGCTCAACGGGACGCAGCGCGCGACAGACAGCAGTCGCAACTAATAGAACAGCTGATCAGACGGACAACACCCTCTCCCTCCGCCAGAGGCTCCAGGAACTCGTCTAGACACACCTCCAGGGCGGCATCCCCTAGCCGAGTAAACAACCCTGAACTTGACCAACAGACGAGGTCTATACCCCCCACAGACCACCTCCCCCCACCGGTCCAAGCGAGACCTAGCAACCGGGAAGGAGCAGCATATCCTGTGGAGAGGCTAAACCAGAGACTACAAGCACTGGATGACCTAACTGAAGACGAAGAGGAAGAGGAGGAGAACCACGCCCGAAGACAGCACAGTACTCTACCGGACCAGGAGGCCCGGTACAGCCCAGGCTATACTCCCGCGGAGCTGCGCTACAGACCCCCGACTCTATACCCGGGTGAGCACGACGCACGACCCGCACCGAGGAACAGCACCTGGACAAGCGGGCCATGGTACACTGCCGGTACCAGCCCATACCAAGGAGCGGGAGGAGACTCGCCTAGGAGGCCTCTCCCCCAACGCTCGCCGATGTATCCACAGTCAGCGTCATACATTGGCACGCCTATGGTACCCGACTTCACCCAAGAGAACCGGGCCCAGTATACAGAACTCCGCATGTGTCTGGAGACCATGTTAGTGGATGTATTGGATGAACGCCACAAATACGCCATCCTACTGAAGCACTTAAAGGTACCCCGCGCACATAATATAGCGCTCGCCTACGCGACTTCCACCACCCCATACACAGCAGCGCTGGTAGCATTGGACCAGAGGTATGGGCGCATATGGGATTACGTGATCCAGGAGATCCGACACATCGACCGCTTACCCCCAGCAATAGACAATCGAGCACTGGACGACCTGTCCATCAGAGTGCAGTCCCTGGTAGGGATGTTGGGAGCGCAAAGAGAGAAGGGGAGGCATGAACTTTACGCCAACTCAAATGTGGAAAGGATCCTGGAGAAGCTGCCGCCCGCTCGTCAGGAGCGCTTTAGGCGGCAGAGGGACCACAGAGACCCGAATGGCCCCGAACCGAACCTCCTCGATCTAGCAGACTTCCTGGCGAGAGAAGTCAGCAGCCTACGGCTAGATACATTCGGACGGAGCACCCCTGGCTCCAGAGAAGGAACCAGACGACTAAATGATGGAAGAAGATCGGTGACTGTGATGCACCAATCGGAGTCAGTACCGAGCAGCAGGAGCCACAGTACCCCCTCCAGAACGGAGAAGTGGAAGATAGTGTGCCCCTACTGTGAGAAAGAACACTGGCTAGCGCAATGTGACTCCTTCCCCAAGCTGAACGCGGAGGAAGCAGGTCAATGGATAAAGTCCAACAAGCGCTGTTTTCGCTGTGCGCGCTCACACATGGCAGCCGAATGCCGCTTAAAGAAAAGGTGCACCAAGTGCGATGGAGCCCATCTGGACATACTTCACGACAGTAACAGACGGCGCCCTTCACCTGCACCATCCAGCCGCAAAGCGAGCGTCATGTACATCGATCCCGCCAGCAGCAGTGGAGCCCGAGTACTCCTAAAAGTAGTGCGTGTGACACTAAGCTACCAGAATAAAGTCCTGGACACTTACGCCGTCCTCGATGACGGGTCAGAGAAGACCCTGCTGCTCGCCTCCGCTGCGGCCCAGCTAGGGCTGCGGGGAAGCGAAACCCAAATGACAATTCGGACAATAAGACGAGATTTGAAGACGATAAAGGGCGAGAATGTCTCATTCTCTATCGCAGCAAGCGGCCAGCCTGAGCGACGGTACCAGATTGCAGACGCTTTCACCAGCCAAGAAATAGGACTGTCGCGGTACACATACCCCGTCGCCAAGCTGATGGAGAAATATGCACATCTGCGCAAGTTACCGGTCCCGCTCATAGACAATGCTATGCCGACCCTGTTGATAGGCTCCGACCATGCAGACCTCATTGTCCCGATAGACCGGGTTCATACCGGACCCCGAGGCTGTCCTGCAGCAGTCGAGACCCGTTTGGGATGGACTCTCCAAGGCCCGCTCGCCAAATCTCTCAACCGAAGTACAGCCACTAGATGTCTCCACTCCCGAGTCACAGAGGGAGAAACCGCACTCCTGGAACACGTAGAGCGGCTATGGACCTTGGAACAAATGCCCTTTAAGAACGGAAAGAAAGACATTCGCTCTAAAGATGACATTTACGCCATTCACCTCCTCGAGACAGGGACCAAGAGAGTCCCGGTCAACGGCGTGTTGAGATACGCCACGCCACTCCTGCGGCGAGAAGGAATGCCTACTTTCCACGCCAAGACAGACGCCACAGAACGGTACCTGCTGAACACGGAGCGGCGCTTAGCCAAGAACCCCGCCCAAGAGAGTGTATACCGCGCTGAGATTGAGAAGCTCATCACAGCGGGACACGTCACAAAGATGGACATTAAAGAGGCTGACCAGACCACTGAATCGTGGTACGTGCCCCACCACAAGGTCCATCACAACGGTAAAGACCGCATAGTATTTAACTGCAGCTACCAGATCGGATCTCAAAATCTAAATAAAGAGTTACTGCCCGGTCCCACACTCGGCCCCTCCCTACTCGGCGTTCTACTCCGCTTCCGCCAGGAAAAGGTGGCCATCAGCGGGGACATTAAAGGAATGTTCCTGCAGGTGAGATTAGTAGAGGCGGACAAGCCCCTGTTACGGTTCCTATGGAGAGAGAAGCCAGGAGATGAGCACCCAGCCATCTACCAATGGGAAGTCCTCCCCTTCGGAACGACGTGCAGCCCCTGCTGTGCGACATTTGCACTACAGAAACATGTAGCAGAGGACCCAGCAGCGGACGAAGAGGTCCGACACAGCGTAAAGAACAGCTTCTACGTAGACAACTGTCTACAAAGCCTTTCAACCCAGGAAGAAGCCGAGGCTCCCCTGATTAAACTCCGCGCCTCATTGATCAAAGGCGGCTTTGATCTCAGGCAGTGGGCCAGCAGCGATCCGCAAGTACTGCGCAGCCTCTCCTCCGAGGACAAGGCAGCCAGCAGCGAGACCTGGATGGCTACAATCCCGGGAGAAGCCCAGGAGATGACCCTGGGATTGGTGTGGCGATTCAAAACAGATTCGCTTCACTACAGACACAAGCCCCTGACTAGGATGTATTCTACCGTACACCACCAGGGCAAAAATGATTGTACGGGCATTGTGGGACAAGGACCAGGGCTGGGATGACCCCATTCCCGCACACCTTGCATCCACCTGGAGAGAGTGGGAGATGGAGCTCCACTCACTCCCAGGCGTTAATATGCGCCGAAGCTACTTCCCACCCACGGTGAGGCCAGAGACATGTAAAATGGACTTACACGTCTTCAGTGACGCCTCAGAGGTCGCATACGGATCAGTAGCCTACTTGCGGGCCCAAGACCAGGGGGGAGAGATCTACACAGCATTTGTCCTCGCCCGCTCGAGAATAGCCCCACGCAAGCAACAATCTATCCCACGTCTAGAGCTCTGCGCAGCCCTAGCCGGAGCGCACCTAGCCACGCTCATCCAACGTGAGCTCACCATACCGGTGTCTAGAACAATCCTGTGGTCAGATTCCACGACGGTACTCGCCTGGATCAAATCGGACTCATGCAAGTACAAAGTCTTCGTGGGAGTCAGAGTCACCGAGATTCAAGACTTAACCGAAGAGTTAACCGGAGAAACAGAGTGGCGCTACGTTGATACAAAACAGAACCCAGCTGACGTCATCACCCGGGGGATGCCCCTGGATGACCTCACCCGTCGCAATGTCTACAGTGACGGCCCCGCATTCCTAAGACTCCCGGAAGGACAGTGGCCCATGCCTATCCCGAGGGAAGCAAGTCCAGAGGAGGTGGAAAATAAGAAGTCTGTGTTCTGTGGATTGAGCACCGTAGCCTCCACCGACCCTAACATAGACGATTGCACGTCCATAGAGAGTGCACAACAAAGAACATTCCTGCGGTACCACCCGGAGTGCAAGTCCCCCGCTGATATGTCAGCGGCTAGCTACGAGGAGGCAGAATTGCTTCTACTGCAGCGAGCCCAGAGAGACTCGTTCCCCGATGAATTGGCCTGTCTACAGGGAGGAAAGCCCGTCCCATCCGACAGCAGATTAATTCACCTGGCCCCCGAGAGCGACGCTCATACCCTCATCAGAGTGGGTGGTCGCCTACGCAGAGCCCCCAATCTACCGGATGACATTAAATACCCGATCGTATTGAACAGCCGACACAAGGTCACAGAGCTGATTATAAAGAAATACGATGAGGATGTACATCACGCAGGAGCAGAAAGAGTCTTCGCGGAAATCAGACGTCGTTACTGGATCCTACAAGGAAGAGAGGCGGTACGACGCTTCCAGCGAACATGTCTAGACTGCCGCAAGTGGCGCGCGCAGCCCAGCATACCAAGGATGGCTGACCTTCCTCCATGTCGCCTCCGAATCGGTGACAAGCCATTCCACTCAACGGGTATGGACTGCTTTGGCCCGCTGCACATAAAGAAAGGAAGAGGAACCGAGAAGCGGTGGGGTATTGTATTCAAATGCATGACCACCAGAGCGATACACATCGAGCTTCTCCCGACCATGAGCACAGACTCATTCCTTATGGCCTTCCGAAGATTCACATCACGGAAAGGAAGACCGTCTACCCTATTGTCCGATCATGGGACAAACTTCAAAGGCGGCGAAAGAGAGCTGAGAGAGAGCTTCCAAGCTATGGGCCCAGAACTTAAGACCCACCTCGCTCCAGCACAGGTTGATTTCCAATTCAACCCCCCAAACGCACCCCACTTCGGTGGCACTTGGGAACGAGAAGTGCGCTCCATAAAGACAGCCCTGTACGCAGTACTTGGGGCCCAGACTGTGGCGGAAGAAGTCCTAATGACAGTCCTCACGGAGATTGAGGGAGTACTTAACTCGAAGCCCCTCGGATATGTCTCCAGTGATGTGGCGGATATCGACCCAGTTACCCCCAACACACTCCTGATGGGGCGGCTAGATCCTGCATTACCCCAGACAATGTACCGGCCTGAAGAAGCGAACGGCCGACGAATGTGGAGGTACAGCCAAGTATTAGCCGACAAGTTTTGGAACAGTTTCCTACTGCACTACCTACCGTCTCTACAGACCCGCCAGAAGTGGGTAAAGGAGAGAGACAATTTGACAGAAGGAACAGTCGTCATGATTATTGATCAATCACTGCCCAGAGCTATGTGGCCGGCCGGCCGCGTAAGCAAAGTGATCACCGGTGCCGACGGCAAGGTCCGAGCAGCTGAAGTGCTCGTCCAGGGTCGCACTTACACCCGTCCCGTGGCAAGGCTCATAGAACTGCCTCGACTCCCAGACACAATCGATGATGACCATGACCCTACAACCCTATGACTTTGTGAAGTTGACTGACCCCTACAGCAAACCCTTATGTGTAAATAGACAACGCGATTAATCTGTCTCTGTTTAACTGATTAGGTCTGGGACCTATTCAGGGGGTGGCTGTTGTGAAGGGCCAGATTAAACCGAATATATATATTTATTTATATATATATATTTAATTGTATTTGTATATTCTCTAATATTCCCTGATATCCCTTGTATATTCCTTGTACAATATGCATTGAATATCCATTCTAGCCTACTGAACATCCCATAATAGTCTCCATTCTACTATTGGTCGAGACCTTGGTGCCAGGCTGCCATACCCCTCAGACCCAGTTCAAACGTACCGCTCCACATGTACGAACAAGTCCTAGTTCCGCGTAGGAATCTGGCTACCGCACCACTAATGGGACTATTTGTTCATAGTGCGTATATATACTGCGCTACTAAAGTAGGACTTCCTTTTCAGTCCAGTTTCTTACCCTCCAATAGAGTCACAGACGTAAAGCCTCCCCGCGACGCCACGTGTGGGAGTAAGGCCAAGTTCGCCTACCATCGGTATTGAGACATCGTGTATATTAATATTTGAATAGTCATATTTGGCACTATATCGTCGAGTTGGACGTAGTCTATTAAGCTAATAATAGTCTGTTAATATATAGTGCTTCGTGCGGTGAGAATACTACCGTAGTCAGTACCCCATCGTTTCGGGCAGAGAACTGGCTGCTTACCCAGGGTGGTTGACCCCATGTGAAGCTGCACCCGAGGAGCCCCAGAGCCGACGAGCGAGTGGACCTGTATACCGGATTATTCTACCGACGACAGCCCGCCTTCCCAGGCACGGATTATGCTTTGTATACTTTGATTATTCCATGGATAAAGACCCCCGACACTGCCGTGTGTTGGAACCCCCCCCCCCCTGGAGAGGACGCAAGGTGAGGAGACGCTCTGCAAGACGAGGTCGCTTCACGTCTCTCCCCCGTGGACCGGAGAGAGCCGGCCCACAAAGAGTCCACCTGCTTTCATCTGTGGTCCAAGGATCGCCGGCGCATTGAACGGCACTACAGTGGGTTCACCTGGGATACCCTTGGCCGGACGAGGCAGCCGGATTCTACCCCCCCCCCCCTCCTACTCCTGTCGGCTTACAAGCGACCGGATTAACCCCCTCTAGTGTATCTAGTATATAATCATTAAAGTATCATTGCTGTTATTCCTTAACTATTCCAGGTCGTATATTTACCACCTGCGCCTTCAGAGATTGGACATTCTCTATTGATATACCGACGAATACTCTTTGCCATAAAAGTGCATACTATTTCAATTCATAAATGTAATTAAGTGATTAAGTGCTTGTTCTACACACCATCGCAGTGTAGAAATAAAGACCTGTTTCGACTTCGTACATTTGTGTTGGATCCGTTTCATCTACGTGAGAGTGTTTATGATAATATATTTATGCCGTGTACTGGGTGGCCGAATATTAAGTACAAAGGTAGTGGTAGTAAGTATCATATCTAGTAATACAGTCAGGGAATTGTACCCCTCAGTTACATAGACTATAACAGCATGAAGGGACAGTGGCAGCCCAATGATCTACAAAGGCTATTAATGGACTATGTTACAAGCCTATGATAGTGGAAGCCGAGTATGCAAACTTCCAGTGCGTGACGGAGACCGACATAGGTGGGACCAAGGTTACAACCCCTATGCCTACGGGTCTCATCGCCGTTGCCAGGAGGACTAATGACGAATTCCCCTTTGTCATGACAGGATACCAGATGGAATATGACGCGACTAGCAAGGAATGGGAAAAGAAAAATAACTGGTCCGATAACATCACACAATCGATACCCCAAAAGATGTTCAACGTGTGGTGGAATTCGCCCATAACATCTGTGAAGGCCAAACAGATGGATTGTAAGTGTGCCAGTGATAGAGGCAAGTGGAAGCTATCAACCAGCAGAGGAACATCAAGGTGCGGTACGATATGGACTGCAGGTTGCAGGGGGAGACTGTGAGCGGGAATCTAACGTGTAACCTCATGATTACCAGACGACTGCTCTACCTCCCGAGCCACTGTCGGCTGGTGTGACTTCAAATGTTTGTATTATAGTTGGTTTGTTTTTGTGTAGGCCTTTCCTTAACACATCCTGCGCCAAAAACGTCGTACAACGTGTTTCAAGGTCATGCTAATTCTGCCATTCCACGGCGTACGACGTTATTGAGATCATATTTCATTTTTTCGCCATGTTATTCATAATTCCCTCACGGAGCCTGGTCTGATGCAGTGGGAGCCTGCACAACTCTGCAATGCTTCAATACTGCCGCCTGGTGGATGATCTGCGAGTTACAACCGGAAATGGATCTCTGGTGATCTCGGTGCACCGGGGAAATGCGTCCGGCATCGCGGCCATAACTCAATAATCAATATGATTTGGGCGTTTATTATTATACAAACCGGAAATGGATCGAGTCGATCCATGTCAAATAAGTGGGATCTTTTTCCTCCAGTCTCATCGGTGAACGGTAAGAGGACGCTGACGTCATTTTCAGCGTGAGTGTTTATTATTATTAATGCAAACTGCTCTGATCAATATATCACCCATACTACATAAAGCATTTACTGACGATCACGGAATTATAAACGACCCCCCCCCCTCCCCCTCGTTCAGCCGCGCATGATCAGTCATAACGTTTAGGATCATGTACAGTTGACATTTTTTATATAGCGTGGATCGGCAACAAACGGCAGTTGATAATCTATATATGCGTTTATGCCTATAACTCACGTTCTAGGAATTACTGCAAAAAACGATAAAAACATATTTATATTCTAGACGGTATTTTCGTATGAATCTATGAATGAAAAAGTATAACGTTCCTACATCCTGAACGATAGATAATCGATGTTGAATGGGCCATAGTAATGTCAATTTAGCAATACAATTTAAAAAGTTATAGCCCTGCAAAGAAGGTGAACATCTCCATAGGCTTAGAGTGGTGGCAGAGAGTGGTATGAGAGGGGCAAACTGCGTGGCAGTTAATGTGTTAATGTTCTTACAGCCCTGGCCTATATTTTATTTTATTTCATAAATATATAATTTGTTTGTGCTTAGCTTAGCTCATATGTCATTTTATTTTACTCCACCACTTTATTGTATTGTATCTGTCTGTTAACTCATTGACTGCCAGGGATTAGCCTTAGCCCTGTGGTAGCACTGCCACACATTAAAAGATAGGAGTGAGTCACCTTGTTTGTAGATCTATAACTATATTCTATATTATAGCTATGGATACAATACTATGGCCCATTTGACATCGAGTATCTATCGTTCAATATGTGAAAAAGAAGAATACTTTTTTCACGGTCGGATCGCATTGAAGACATGCTTGGATCAATGCAAGATTGATATCATATAGCCCTTACCTTGACTAGGATGTACCCCAAAAAGAATATTCCAATTATCTGATCGCCATTCCAAGTATTGATGTCCATTGTGTCGTCAACATAATCCACCACACATCATGCATCGGGAGTATTTGATTCTTCTCAATCCGACCATTATAAACGCTGAGCTTGAGCAAAAAAGAGAAAAATGACCTGGACCCATTAGATAGACTCACAGGCCAAGATACAATGTTTACCGCCGCCTGGGAGGATCTGGCCGGTACTACACCTTCGGCGTCGCAGTATGCCTTCTACTGGCAACATACGGGTCCCTGACATTGAATAGGATATTAAAATCAGAAAAAAGGAAAAACGATCTAATAATAATAAATAATAATAATAATAGATCAAATTTATATAGCGCCTTTCATAGAACCCAAGGTCGCTTCACAATCAGGACAAAAAATAGGGCAAGGAAAATAGGAGGGGGGGGGGTAAGGGGGGATGAGGGAAGGTAAGGGATAATGGACATAATCTAATCTAAACTAACTGATGGGGAAAAGCCTTGGTGAAGAGGTGTGTTTTTAGAGCAGATTTGAAGGTGTCCAGGGTTGGGGCGTTGCAGATTTTGGGGGGGAGAGAGTTCCAGAGGGTAGGGGACACCACGCTGAAGGCTCTGTCCCCAAAAGTCTGTAACCTGGTGCGAGGGATGGAGAGGAGACCCAGATCAGAGGATCGTAGGTTCCGGGATGGAGTGTACTGGTGGACGTATATAATAATATAATAATTAATAATAATAATTATTAATATAATAACGTATATACGTGGTTGGCATTCAACGGTCATCCGCCAAACACGTATATAAGCGTGGTTGGCGTCCATTGAGTTAATGTCTGTCCGCTAATGTCGCACCAGTAACGTCCAAAGCTAATTCCTTGTATGTGAAAAGTTATATATGATTCTGGGGGGTATGTTCCCCACACACATGTGCACATGTACACATGCAGACAGACACATACACACACACACACACACACACACACACACACACACACACACACACACACACACACACACACACACACACACACACACACACACACACACACACACACACACACACACACACACACACACACACGACTGGTGATATCTTGTTTTTCTCTGTGTCATGTTATTTATGTCATCACATTTGGATAAAGCTCATGCCTTGTCATGGCATGCTGTGTGTTGTTGGCTGCGTGCCTGCATACTATAACACCTTCTCTCTCCCCCTCTCACTTTGTATCTTGCTCACAAAGTGTTCTCACTCAAACACACACACACACACACACCCTCTGTGTTTTGCTGTCACCCTGCTGGCACAGGTGGTCCCCCACCTCCTCCAGGGGACATCCTGCCTGCCTGTCCCCACGCCCCCGCCCCCGCCCCTCCCTCACTGTCCCGTGAGCCCGCCCCCCTTCCCCATCCAGACAGGAAGAAGCTATAGTTCTAAACCCGATCTGTTCCGTTTGACCGCCGCTCGCCGCCATCTGGGCCGCCTACTATCACGTGGCATCCGATGATGCCTACAGATGTAGGGAAAATCTGTGGGCTTCCAGCGCAGCTTGTTTGGTTTACAGGCATTGGCGGACTCTGGCAGATGCTTACGGCATGCATGTGTGCGCATACATATGTAATGTACATCGCCAGTCGTGTATTTTTCATTCCCATTTCGAGCGGGTGGGGGCCTCGACAGTGTGACGTGAGCGGGTGTGATTTATTGGCAAACAGGCGCGTGTTGCTGAATCTGCAACAGTGCCGCAGCGGCGCCAGACACTGATCTCCATAACAACATGTTGTTCTTTATTACAGACGAGGAAGGAGCAAGACGTGGGGAGGGGAGGGGGAGGGGGGCCGGTTGGGGGTGGTGCGTGAGCCTGAGTGTGAGAAAGAGAGTGTGTTTTTCACGAGAGGCAGTTTCAGTACGGTGTGTGTGTGTTAGAGAGAGAGAGAGAGAGAGAGAGAGAGAGGGAGAGAGTGCTTTTGGTTTAAATGATTCTCTCTGGGATCAGTGAAGATGTGAATTAGATTTTTAGAACAATGAGAAGTATAGGCTACCACCTGTCATGTCTGAGGACGTACCATATGACTTATTGAGCAAGGCACTTTTGAAGTTCACTTGTGCGTGAGTGAGTGAGTGAGTGACTTTGTCATTAAGTGCTTTGCATACAAATCTATATATTTTTTTGTAATTTATTGTAATTTCAATACTGTTATGATTTGATTTGTCTGTATCATTTTGTTAAAAAAATTCCCACCTTTGGAAATCAGGCCATATATCAACATCAACGTCAATGTGACGTTTGATCACTCATCACACATGCAATAGTGTTTCCGGTTTAGGCTACTACAGTCTTATGAAACTGTTTCTGGGAGTGGACTTTGTGGATGGATGAGCACGGGAGCCAAATTTGGACACAGGAACAGTGTCAAGAACTATACATCAGAGCAGTGGCGGACTGGGACACAAATTCAGCCCGGGACATTCAGACGCACCAGCCCACACACCGGCCCACACACCGGCCCATAGGGTTGCCACCTTTGACCAATAGAAATAAGGGACACCTATCATCGAGCGTGCACACATTTTTTTTTGTTGCGGTTTTGAGGCGTTTTTGGGGCGAAAATGGGCGGATTTTGTCACTATTTTTTTTTTTTACTTTATTTCGGTTTTATGGTTAGGCTTAGGGTTATGTTATTTAATTATTTTGGGGAGCCAGCCCCCCAAACTCCTGAAATGCATAGAAATCTATGAAATCTAAATAAAACAATCTATGACATTTATATTAAAAAGAGCTAGCCCCCCAAACCCCTAAAATACATAGAAATCTATGCATTTTGGAACAGTTACTATATATAGTCAAGAAAGCATTTAGTCATACTTAAAGTTTAAAGTGCTTTATTTGCATTTAACATTGTTTAAATAAATTGGCTGAACTATAGCCTCAACTTGAGCATAATACTGTATGAATATAAAGTGCTGTAAAAACAAAGCCTGGGAACACTTTTACTGAAAGAGGACAATAATACAATGAAACACTTGTGTGACCCAAATTAAAAGATTAATAAAAAATAAAGTGCAAAGAAGAGTAGGCTCCTGGCTGCCAGGGCAGGTAAATAGAAATACTGACATCTAGTTAAAAACACAACCAGATAAATAAGATGTAATATCCCATACCGAATCAATCTCAGGAGATGTTTCAGTTATGAAGAACTGTGACACCTGTGCTTGGGTCCTTTTCGGGAATATTGTTCTCCTGAGGCATGCTGTCTGATGTCAGTCAGTCCACCATGCGCCACAGAAAACACCTACATACTTTACAGTTTGCTTTGTAAACATCTCCACTGACGCACGCTATCAAGCCAGTGGTTTGCCTCTTCCCACTCAGGTCTGTATTTCTGGAGGCGTTTTGTCTTTTTTGGATGCGGTGGAGTCACAGTGTCTGCTGTAGACATTTTCAAAGCGTCTTCGAAAAGAAATCACGCAGCGCGGCACAGAACTCTTCTTAGCAACGTGAAAGCGCTAATTCTCATTGGTCGGTGAGCTGCTGAGCGCACGCCCATCATACCAGAGTTGCCAAGTCTGTTTATTTTCCGCAACTTTTGGACACAATTTAGCTTGTTTTTGTAGGTCGGCTGGCTTATTTCTCTCACTAAACTGGCAACCTTAAAATATGGGACAAAGGGCGTCCCGTATCAGTTCAATACGGAACGCGTCTTTTAGTTTCCAATTACGGGACGATTCCGTATTTTAAGGGACGGGTGGCAACCCTACTACCCACATTAGTGGCCCACACACTGGCCCACACACTGGCCCACACACTGGCCCACACACCGGCCCACATACTGGCCCACATACTGGCCCACATACTGGCCCACACGCCGGCCCACACACCGGCCCACATACTGGCCCACACACCGGCCCACACACTGGCCCACACACTGGCCCACACACTGGCCCACACACTGGCCCACACACCGGCCCACACACCGCCCCACATTAGTGGCCCACACACCGACTCACACACTGGCCTACACACTGGTCCACACACTGGCCCACACACTGGCCCACATTAGTGGCCCACACACTGGCCAAAAAATAAAGTAAAAAAAAAAAAAAAAAATATATATATATATATATATATATATATATATATATATATATATATATATATATATATATATATATATATATATATATTTTTTTTTTTTTTTGGACCAGCCCACTTTGGTTCCGGCCCATCGGGATTCGTCCCGAACGTCCCGATGGCCAGTCCGCCACTGCATCAGAGAGAGCAGGGCCGTTCAGAGGCCTTTGGAGGGGCATGGCTCAAACTGAAAAAAGGGAACCCTAATCTTGCAGTTACTATAAAGCTGGAGCTGCACTTCTCGAGGTGGGCATGGCCACCTAAATTTCACTGCATGTCTTCGTCTTGTGTATGTATGTTCCATAAAACTCTTGAATCTTGAATCTACGTTGTCTGCATGTATGTATGTGTGTGTTTCTCTTTTTATTCTCCGATTTAGATAATTCACCAATCATGTTGCCATGGTTGTCAATGTTGTCTCCCCATGTGGTGTAATAATAATAATAATAATAATAATAATAATAATAATAATAATAATAATAATAATAATAATAATAATAATAATAATAATAATAATAATAATAATAATAATACATGAGACTTATATAGCACTTTTCTGGGTATCCAAAGGTGCTTTACATGGTGGGATTATATAAAACGAGTAAAGATAACACTCTGATCAAATATATCAATGATTAAAATAGATACTTAATTAAAATAGATTTGTGTCAACAAGGGAGTAAATCATAGGAGAAACAGGGGGCAGCAGTTTAGGTGGGGAAAGCCTGTGTGAAGAGTTGGGTTTTGAGGGCCGGTTTGAATGTTGGCAGTGTGGGGCATTTTTAATGTGAATTGGAAGTGCATTCCACAGAGAGTGGGCTGCAACAGAGAAAGCCCTGTCACCCCAGGTTCAGCGATTGGTCCGGGGGCTGGTTGACAGGAGGTTGGCGTTAGCAGACCTGAAGCGTCGGAGGGGGTGTGTTGTTGGAGGAGGTCAGACAGGTAGGAGGGGCAGGTTGAGAGCCTTGTAGGTAGGTGGTGAGTAAAATTAACAGAGAGCCAATGGAGGTCTCTTAACCTCTTATTCATCGGGCAAAAAGGGGGCTATTTTTGTTTTTGTTTTTGACGATTGCAAGTAATTAGCGATTTATTATACTTATAGCACATGCATGAGTCTGGTCTCTTTTGAAAGGTAACATTCTGAGGTTTCTTACACAATAAAGAAAAATCACTTTGAGTGCTAATGAAATACAGTAACAGAGGTTTGAACACACTGAAGTAAAAGTTGTGTGTATTCACATTTCTTTTTACTGGTTGCCAGATGCCTGTTCTTAAGGAGCTGGAAAACGTTTTACAAAGGTTTTTGTAATGTGTGTACCAGTACAAATTTGGCATGATTATCCAAAAGGGCCGTCCGCGCCCATTCATTCAGAGGCTCTCGTCAAAACAATGGGCTTCGTCTTCTTGTGTCACCTTCCCCCACTGTCAGCGCCCGTCTGGGATCGCTTTCGGAGCAGACGCTCCTTGGCTACAACGGTGGTCAATAATTTTCGCCATCAGCGGTGACTGGTCAGTTCAGGACCGCTCACAACCAGACGTGGTCACTCGTCAGAACGGCTTGTCAAATGACTCTTGCCGGATGTTACATCTTGTAACTCGAGAATGGTGACGATCGAACGGCGGCAAATTCAACTTTCCAACAATGTATTGGTTGATCGGCGAAAACACAGCTCGGAGCCGACAGACGAGAGGAAAGTAGTCAAGATGGATGTAACAAATGCATGAATAAGTGTTTCTGCAGCAGTGCGTGACAGTGATGGAGGTTGGCAATGTTACAGAGGTGGAAGAAGGCTGTTTTGGTGATGTGGTTGACATGGGGGAGGAACGAGAGGGTCATGGATCATATTAGTAAACTGAAACCTTTTTTCCTTTCTCTCTGTTTTACTTGCTATACCATTTATTGATGGAAACACAAAACTTATGGCGGAATTAATAATGATATTATATATACATTTAAAAATAGTTGAATTAATACATCCAGTGTAACAATCTGATGGTATGCATGTATGTGCATCTCCCCCTCTGCACGTGCTGGAGAGAGAGACGAAGCAGGACGTTAAAAGATGAGGTAGTTGACGAAATAACTCAGACCTTGTAATATATTGTCATATTATTTACTTATTGATAGGTCTAAGTTTAGTTACTATTAAGCATAAGTAATTGTGACAAATGAGTACATGCGAGTACAGTGCCAGGCCTAGATATGCTGTGAATAGGCATGCAGGTTTGCCTGTGGGGTTTGGACAGGGTCTAGCGGGAACATGTGAGGATGGACAAGAGAATGTTCTGGAGCGGGATGGACACAGGAGCCTGTAGGTTTCGTTTGAGCAAACTTGCACAGTCGCAGCTCTTAAACCTGGATCTCCAACAGAGACAGTATGGTTGCAGGACAGTGAAAATGTTTTTCTCTGTACAAACATGTACCGCTGTACAAAATATGACATCCAACACACTGCAGCTCAAGGAAAGTGCTACTATCTACAAAACCGAGCCAAGCTCACAAACACAATAACAGCATATTCTACAAATATACAAACAATGGCATGCAACAGAAAATAACACTGTCTTGGGCTAGAGTCATGGCTAACAGGGTGCCTTGGGTAGCCCAATCTACACTCAACCAGGGGTAACAAGGACACACACATGGGGGAAGGCTAAAATATAGCTTACCTGGAATTAGCTAAATCTACCATAAAAAACCTAGCAAGGTCATATGTACTGTATATAGGGGTGACAGTGGCTCGGGAGGTAGAGCAGTCATCTGGTAATCCGGAGGTTCCCGGTTCGAAGGTGGGGTTTCCCCCCCTTGGTGGATTTTTTTCAAATCAGTTGTGCAATAGTAACTTTTGGTGAGTTGTTTCTATACAATTCAGTTATATGACATTTAGGTATGACACAGGACTACACAATCATTTTTAGTATAGAAATGTGTCAACAGACTAAAGCAGGGAACCACAATATTTTGCATACGAATTATGCAGAATGTAATATCATAACTGTCTATTACTTTTCTTGCAATTGAGCCAATTTTCAGAGCCAAGGTACGGTTTTGAGGTGTGTGTTCAACAGAATGTAGTATCAAAAACACATTCACAAAAAGTATGGGTTACTGAATGCTGAACTGCACTATTATAATGACTAAGCCATACCTTATCTGTGTCACTGTATCACTTGTCTCTGCTGCCCTTTGATTAAAAAACGTCCCTATGTCCATTTTCCTTTTTTTTGAGCATATTTCAGTTAGTCACAGTAAAAGTCACCTAGTAAAAGTGAGATAATTGACAATAATAAAACATGCTAGGGCTGTACCGAATAGTTCGAAGCTTTGTTCATAATGTTGACATTCGAATTCTAAAAATCAACATAAAAAATTGTAATAAAAAATATATATATATATTTTTTTTATTTTTACATTTTTATTCGCCAAGGTATGGCGAGTGCCATACCTTGCCATACCAGAACGACGCCCCTGATATACATACTCACCTAACACCCCCATGAACATTAACTGTTTATACAGTATGAAGGGGAAGGGACTCATACTACTAACCACTTCAGCAACACTGCTGTGCCTTAACCTACCTACAATGTGCAACTTTAGGAAGAAACCAATAGGGAAAAACTATATTATGACAAATATGTAGTTTTAAATAGTTAACACTTTGAGTGCCACGAGGTGGCGCCAGAGGTAGCGCTTCAATGCCACCATCGGCGCCAATGTTACGCTTAATATCGCCTAATCTATGTTTTAAATTATGGCTATGTGTCTAATCTGCCCGTCGCTTATCAAATAATCCTTTTCCAGTCAGTGCTGTCAAGGCAGATTGGTTTTTTATCGCTTCATTTCCGTTTGAGAGCATTTTGAAAAGCACCCGTTTTGAGGTAAAAAACAGTTAATTCTAGAGTCAGACCATTCTATGATAATCGTCTTTTACTGGAATATTCCAGAACGTTGATATTTGTCGGCCTATTTATGAATAGTTTTCAAATAAACGCTAGATGATCAATATTATACGTGCACGCAAGCACATTCGAGCCGCGCACGGATAATCGCCGTGTTCATTTCCTCTTGGACTTTTACAGTGAAACCGAAAGAGCCCATTTCACAAAACAGCCTATATCTTCATCAAATTACCATTCTATGATAATCGTCTTTTACTGGAATATTCCAGAACGTTGATATTTGTCGGCCTATTTATGAATAGTTTTCAAATAAACGCTAGATGATCAATATTATACGTGCACGCAAGCACATTCGAGCCGCGCACGGATAATCGCCGTGTTCATTTCCTCTTGGACTTTTACAGTGAAACCGAAAGAGCCCATTTCACAAAACAGCCTATATCTTCATCAAAATTAGTCTGATTATCCTAACACTGATAACATAGATTCCTTACCTGACATCAGATGGTATCCAACTGGTATATTCCAATTCCTGATCACCATTCGAAAAAATCGATAAGTGTATGGATCCAACGTGTGTACAGTGCAGTACATGATTCCGCGGATCTGAGAGGCTCCAGAATGAACTGTGATAACCCCGGCTGCATCAGTGGACAGGAAAATGTGGAGTACAGGATTTTTTTCCCCATCCATTTTCATTGAGTCCATTCCAAAATCCCTTATGTCATCTGGGAGACGATAGGGGGCGCTTTTTTCCACATCTGATCACCGGCGGCGCTCGGGTATACTAGGGTAGGCTCGCGTGATGCAATATGATTTCAGATCGCTAAAAAAAAAATCTCGTGAGTGGCTTTCAACATAACTATCGGAAACCCGAGATATCTCGTGAGTGGCAGTGAAAGTGTTAATATAGTAATACAATTGAAATATCAAAATTATGTTGGGGCACGTGCCCCCCTCCAGTTTGAATGGGCATGACGCCTCTACAGATTTATTTTTTATTTGACATTCATGGGACAGACCATACCTTCAGATTCAATATATATTCTAGATAGTCTTGTCTTTGCTGGGAAGCCATCTCTTCTTCTTCTCTTAGGGAGGAAATCTACCAGGTTAGGTCTGCCCACAATGACCTCAGTCAAATAGCCCATTTTGTATTGGCTGGTCTGTAACATTATCACATTTATTATTATGTGAAACTAGAGATTGTCAGGGATCCATACTGTACATACATACCAAGCATGTGTCAAAATTGCTCCAAAATTAAGCAACATGTTGACGGGGAAAAATGGGCCCATGCATGGCCATTTCAAAGGAGTACCTTGAATTCACATCTCAGTAAATAGGCCTATGAATGAAATTGGGCTCATGGGAACCACAAAACCTACAGCAATTCACAGTTTATGCTAGTTATTACATATATTTATATTATTATTACATCAATATTACAATAACAATAAATGGCAATACATAATGGTGACTTTGAACTCCACCAGAAAGAAAGTGGAGGTTGCACTCAATCTGATATAAAACACTTGATGCAAACTGAAAGTATGAGCTCAGAATGAACAAAAAATATGTCCAGAAGCTTTTCTGTCTATGTAGTATTTTTGCTACGGTTTAAACACAACACAATTTTACAGCCCCCAGTTTCAATGATACCCTCTATGATCCTTTATTGCAAACGCCAGCACCATGAGAAACCATCATGCCAGAGATGAAGCATTTCATGGAAGTGAAATATATCGATTTTTAATGCCATGCTTCTTCAGCTTTTAAGATATTGCTTTCATAATTGAAAATTATCATTGAGCCAATGAGCTGAGTGTTCTCTTCACACTGCACTGTCCCATCAGGGAGGTGGGAGGATGGAAGACCATGGCTGAAGACTACATTGTGATTGATTCCATCATACTGTACCATGTTTCGTCAGGTTGCTCTCTGTGCACCATATTGTTGCTCTAATAGACCTGTGTTGACATAACATAACTGGGGTGGCACCAATGGTGGTAACATGGGCAGGGTGGGGGGCAATCAGGAGACAAAAGTTCTAAAGTGTGGCCTTGAATGAGATCACATATGTTATCATTCAGGCTGTCATTAACGCCTTAACGCACACTTCTTTTAACTCCACTATCTTTTTTTTTACTTCACTCAGGTGTATTATTGATACACACTATGTTTGTTTCGGACTTAAAGTCCGAACTACTTGTGTGTGTGTGTGTGAGAGAGAGAGAGAGAGAGAGAGAGAGAGAGAGAGAGAGAGAGAGAGAGAGAGAGAGAGAGAGAGAGAGAGAGAGAGAGAGAGAGAGAGAGAGAGAGAGAGAGAGAGAGAGAGAGAGAGAGAGAGAGAGAGAGAGAGAAAAAAATTATTTTAGAAAAACATTTATTTACATAATTCTCATTACAATGCGTGTGTCAATACAATTAAATAACTAACTACACATTATATCGGGCAACATGTGTCCCCATCACACTTAAAACCACCTGAGATCTCACAATAAAAAAAGTTAAAATACACCTGTCCTTCTGCAACACAACAAAAAAACATTTAAGCTCCACCCAAACAAAGAAAGTATCCATGCGTCCATTCAACACATAATATTTCATCAAGAACAACATATGAGCAACCCAAGACGGGTCCCTTCAGTCCATTTGTGTCCGTTTTTATATTCAGCGCATGAAATAGATCCCCTTCATCAGGACCCTCCGTTCCTCTGAAATAATCCTGCAACAGGTATTGTCCCCCGATGGCATTAAAAAGATCCCCTTTATCAGGACCTTCCGTTCCACCGAAATACTCCTGCAACAGGTATTGTTCCCCGATGCTCCGCGCTTCAGTCCAATCGTCCAGACAGACCCTGTTGTGACAGGCTGTCCTCAGCCCCAATAAAGAAGCCAATTCCTCTGACCCGGCTACATCCACAAGATCTTTCAGTTTCATTGCCCCAACTGCTTGCAGACACTGTCCAAGCCCAGGTCTACTCCCTTTCTGAATGTCCAGCCAGGCTCCACACATCAGAGGCTCCATTATCATGGATATAATATATTGTCAAATTTTTTGAGCTTCTGCACAATTTTTCTCTGTCTAAAAACTTCCTGGGAAGTGTACCCCCCATTGTTCTTCAACCTCATTTGAGTCCTTGCTGAAAAAATAAACATCTCTAAATCTTCAAAAAAATCTTCCACTTTGACACTTTTTTTTGTTGTGTGCAGGAACTGCTGTATCTGCCTGACTGCATAAAAAAAATTCCGTTGTGAATCAGACACTTGAGAAGCATTTGGGAACTCATCTTCCTCAACACTTGAGATGTCTGCCCCCCATTGTTTTTCAGCCTCATCCTCGTCCATGCTGGACTGAGAGGAACCTGTGTCTTCTACACCCTCCTGACTCTCTTTGACCAAACTTGTCACTCCTTCCTTATCCTGAGAGCCCACCCCTCCATCACTTCCCACCACGCCATCCACTGTCTGACTGTTTACATTGTCCACCACATTCAGCTTTTTCCCTATTACTTCACTTGTCATATTTTTTTTATTCCTTTTTTTACCCTGACGCGGTGTTGGGCTTGGGGGGGCCAAAAAACCTCTGCTCTCCCCTGTTACCTCGCCACTTGTTGAAGGGGGGGCAGCATCTCTGATTCCAACCTCCGTACCTACACAACCACTGGTTGAGGGGGGAACAGCGTCCCTCACTCCTCCCTCCTCTGTACCAAGGCTCTGCTCCGTACCTGCTGCACCGGTTCTGTGGCCCTGCAGCTGGATACTATCTGCTGCACTACTGACGGTCTGCAAAGGGATACTGTTGACACTGCTGACGGTCTGCAAAGGGATACTGTTGACACTGCTGACGGTCTGCAGAGGGATACTGTTGACACTGCTGATGGTCTGCAAAGGGATACTGTTGACACTGCTGACGGTCTGCAGAGGGATACTGTAACTGAGGGGTTACAAAACCCTGACTGTATTAAAGATTGTGATAGATTAAACCACTGCTAGGTATGTACTTTAATTACTGGCCAGACAGTACATCGAATAGATATGGTGGACACTCATAATAACACGGCATTGACAAAGAAATAGTATTTAAGGGTATTTTATTATTATGCAACATTAGGTTACAGAATGAGAATTAGGGTCGCGCTTGTATGGCGAAGAATATGCATAAAGTCAGTCAGTAGCATAAGTCACTGGGAATAGAATGATTCCTACGATGGGTACTAGGCTGACGCCACCTGGCGTATAATAGCAATTATAGAAGGCAACGCTGGTACCGCCTGGAGACACTGGGTTCCTCCCAGAGTTGTAAGGTCTGGAGGATAGAGGAATGTTCGGATACTCAGTCTGATTCAATGAAGAATAAGGGGATTCACGTACAGAAGCCAGTCCTTGTAAATCCAACGATCAGCAACAAAAGCAATAACTGTAATCCAATGCTCGATAGCAAACGATGATAGCCAGCTAGCCTCGGTCCATGAGGCCAGCCCGAATGTAAATCCTCACGAGGTTAAATCCCAAACGACAGTGGAAATTAACGATGCTCTTCTCCGGGTAACACGTTCCACAATCAATATAATCCAACCAGTAATGGTTCTGCAATCGCCGCCGCTGGTTCTCCTGTGCACATGTCCAGCAGGTTCTCTGACTAGGCCTCCTCGTGTGCTGGTACTAAGGTATTTAGTCCACGCGCACTGGCTAAGGTCCACTAGCTAACACGAACGAACCGCTGGGTAATGCTACACACGAACGAACTGTGGTTGGCACGATATACAATAAATGAACAACTATTTACTTCAGATTAAACTATGTCGAACTTGACGTTACTGCATTAAACTCTGACACTTTACTATTCAATTCGCACGTGGTTCTCGCTGCCAAGGGCATGTCCTGACTAGCCCAGACTCGCCCTTGAAACCTGTCTGAGTGCGAGACTGCCTGGCGCCGTCGTCAGGGGGCATTATCCATAAGGAAAGTGAATATTACTATGATTCGAACGCAGGCTTAAAGGGATATACCGTGTATATATAAATAATATACAATGTATATAAAACAATAAATGTAGATTCTCAGCTTTAATCTGGCCCTTCACAACAGTGTATATATAAATAATATACAATGTATATAAAACAATAAATGTAGATTCTCATCTTTAATCTGGCCCTTCACAACAGATACTGTTGACACTGCTTGCAGCTCTGCCTCCCTCCTCTACACCTGCGCTGCGCCCAGCGCCGCGCTCCTCTTGGGGCTGAGGCGGAGGTTGCCTTACCCCTCTCCCCGTACAACTGCGGGAGATATGTCCCTCTTCTCCGCATTTGAAAATGTTTCCCGAATTTCCAGAACTCACAAAAACCACATAATCAAACTCATCAACTTTTATCTTGAAAACCAACTCAAGCTCCTCTACGCTGTTGTTTAGAATCATTAACACATGTCGCCTGTGTGAGACAACATGCTTTAAAAGCGAAGATTTACATCCCGACGACATTTTTCTTATAGGGGAAATTATCCTCCCATGTCGTGCTAGTTGACTTATCAATAGTTCGTCACTGATGAACGGTGGAATGTTGGAAATAAAGACCTTTCTGCCTGGTGTGGAGAGAGGCTCCACAGCAAGAAAAACCCCATCAACACTGATCCCTGATTGAACCAGTGTCTGCACCTTGTCCAATGAATCAAGAAAAATCACCACACCTCCGTTCATTCTCGCAGCTGATTTAATACTTCTATGTCCTACAATATTTCCAACTGCCATACTGCAGTCCTCTACTGACACATTAGAAACAGATATCTTGATGCCATGCTTTCTACCAATTTTGGAAAAATCCATACTGGCGTCTCACGTCAACCAGCAAAACAGCCTGGCCGACTGCCAAACAAACAAAACACTAACCCTATACACACCAAAACACACAGCAACCCAACACTACACTATAATACAATATCCCATCATCAACTTAACAAAATAGACAGATAAAGATAGAAAAAAAACTCACTACACCTCCAAGCTGGGAGACATTGGCGGCTGGTCAATGGGGGCGCTAGAGCGCCGCCCTCCCTGCTTAAAAAAGAGAGAAGAAGAAGTTTTTTTTTCTCTTTTTTTATAACCCTATAAATAATATAAACATGTTTAAAATGAATAATATTTACTAATTTTAAGTATGTTTGTGTTTCCAATGCACAATATAACGTTAATATATCAAATATAAATAATTGTTTTCATGAACAGGAAGTGACTGTCTGATAGAGAATACGTTCCGTAGCCGCATTTCTCTCGGGCAACCCGTAGCCGCATTTCTCTCGGGCTAGACGCAATAGCGCTTACAGTGGCCGTGCACGCCGTGCACTGGTTTCATCGCAGTATCCGTCGCAGCTAGGGATGCTCGATATTGGCTTTTTTACCGATACCGATATTCCGATATTGTCCAACTCTTAATTTCCGATACCGATATCAACCGATATCAACCGATACCGATATATGCAGGGTTTCCCCGTCCAAAAAACGGAATAATTTCAGGTAACTAATAATTTCACTGGATATATATATAACAAATATTGTTATTGTTTTTTTTTGTTTTTAAACCGATACCGATATTTTTCGATATCACATTTTACTGCCGATATCGGCCGATAATATCGGTCGGCCGATAATATCGGACATCCCTAGTCGCAGCCAATCAGTGCGTAACGCACTGTGCGTTGAAATATGATGTAGTATGATGGAAGCTGGGCGCTTTTCCAAGCGATCTATTATCATTTAAGCAAGCAGCGCCAGTATTTTCCGTAGCCGCATTTCTCGGAGACGCTCTCTGATTGGGCGACGCGGCGACACCAGTACTTTTCCGTAGCCGCATTTCTCGGTTTGGCTTAGAAGTGGGCGATAGAACGCCAGGTAGTTTGCAGGATGTTCGATGGTGTGCGTTGTGTTGTGATGCAGTCTGGAGTCTGGACAGTGGGCAGTGGATATACATCGACAACAGTCTGGGACTGGACCACGTTTCAATTAAACAAAGTGAGTTAATTCTCTCTCTCTCTCTCTCTCTCTCTCTCGCGCTCTCAACACAGCGTGTTAATTTTGCAGCGCGTGATGCATAATGGCTGAATGAATGAATGGTAACTTGTTTAAAATGACAAGATATATATGTGTTCATTATTGGATTGATGATGATACGTGTACTAGTGTAGTATGAATGAATGAATGAGAGAGAGAGGGGGGGGGGGTGGAGGGGTGAGTCCTCAGCCCTTGTGTGGGTGAATGTAACAAGTTCCTAACATTTTCTTTTCCCTATTATTTCATGCACACTTTACTCATTGTTTCAAATTATTATTTTCTTTTAAGTTATTTTGTGCATCACTCTGTTTTGAATTTGATGCAAATGTGCAATGCATGAGGGTCATCCTTTTGTGTTAAATGGCTGCATAAAGCAAGCATTTGTTGACTCTCATGTTGATAGGAGTATTAACTTGAAAAAGATCCGTTTAAGGTAGATAAACAGATAGAAAATTAACTATGGAAAATCATGCGATTAATCAGATTAAATATTTTAATTGCTTGACAGCCTTAGTTATCATATATGTACTCATATATACATGTTCCCATCAGAGTTCAAGTTTAATCAACTTCTTCAATTACATTTCACTTACCCCTATAAACTCGCTACCACACACATATTTGTGCCATGACCCAGATCCCGGGATTCAACCTGCAAGAGAGCTTGACTCATGTGAACCTGCAAGAGAGCTTGACTCATGTGACCCAGGCTATGTTACAGTACCAGTGTCACAGGTGTCATTTCATACTAGCAAAGACCATACCTTCTTCTCTCTTCATGACCTATTCCTGCCAGCATGATAGATGTTTGAGCAGATCAAGCCAACATCGCTTTATTGAATTCAACAAGGGATAGTTATTTATTTCAAGTGAGTTTATCTAACTTCTTCAGCTGTTACCGTATGTATACATGTTGCCAAAAATATTTCAGTGGAAAGATTGAATTCTGTTCTGCACAAAAGGCACCAGTCTCAAGTTTCAATCACACAGTCAAAATAAATATCTGAGACTTGAGTCCAAAGCTCTTTTTATGAAAAATATGATACAATACTGAAGCCCCCCTAAATGTTATCTTAGATAAAAAAAAAAACATTATTTTAAATGTTTAAATTTTTTTGTAATTACATTTTCTACTGTTTTTTATTCTTGTTTTATTATTACAGACATGGATTGCCGGTAGTAGACTGTTGACCTCATTGGTTAACTATTAAAAAAATATATATATATATCTCAAAGACTGTAACTAGTTTAGTAATAGTGAATTTGCCAGTGCTAATGGGCAACAAGACAAGTATGTTGAAACGTTAGCTAGCACTATATAAAATTACTGACTATTCTGACGTTGAACGTTGTCAAATTGGTCATTAGTTCCATGGTGTTGGTGTAATAATAGTGTCAAAGAACGTTAGCTAATGTTAGCTAGCTGATGCTATTCGCTAGTTAGCTATCAAGCTAATGTCAGTTCAGCTAATGTTAGCTAGCTAGCCCAGCTAATCTGCTTGCTACAAAGGCTTATTGCTGCCACGCAAAATGAAAAAAATATGTTGTGGCCTCAAAATAGTATTTAGTTACCTCAAAATGTATTTAGTTACCTCAAATTAATCAATTTGGGGCCTCAAAATTATATTTTGTGGCTTCAAAATAGAAAAATATTTTGTGGCCTCAAAATAGGTACCTCAAGTATTTTGTTCCCTCAAATTAATAAATTTGAGGCCTCAAAATAGTATTTTGTTCCCTCATGATTTGAACAAACCTTCACAAAAAACTGGAAATGTATTTTTCCCATAGATGGATATACAAAAATGTGAGTCTCTCTCCCTCTCTCTCTCGAACGCAGTGAGCGCTCTGTAATATGATCATGGTCATTATGATCGACTGGAATAAAAAAAGAAAAAAATAGGTTTACTACTTACATACTGTAGTTGTCTCCTTTGTTCATTAATGTTACCTAAATGGCATAAGTGAATTGTATAGAAACAACTCACCAAAATGTACTATTGCACAACTGATTTGACAAAAAAATCCACCAAGGGGGGGAAACCAAAGGATGGATTGCACGGTGCTAATTCCACCCTTAATCTCTTAAACCCAGAGCCCTATTTTCTGAAAATCCGCCTAAAATACATACCTAAGTAAATGAAATATTGCTCCACTTCTACAAGGTCCATTTACATGTTCTTGGTATCTAGGGACATCTCTGGACCTCAGTGAATGTATTCCCAGTGTCAGAAATATTGTGTCTATTACTAGGCTTGCTTAAATTGTGATGAAACAAAGGAGAATATGAATTATGATTTTTCTTTGCATCTTTGACAGTGATTAGTAGGGCTCTAAGAGGTTAATGCCAAGTAGTTTTCACATACAAGGAATTTGCTTTGGTTGTTAACACCATGCTAAAAATGACCAGACATGAAAAACTGCCACTGATCTCGTTCAGTCCCTTCTTGAGATGACGTGTACAAAAAATCTAAGGAAATGAATAAAGGGAAGATGATTAAACAGAAGGTTTTGTAGATACAGTACTGAATACTCCCATCCGGACCAATGCAATTTGAAATATGATTATAGAATATAGAATAGCAGGCTTATAAATGACCTTATTATAGCCAATTCGCACATTTATAGATTGTGCCAAATCTTATCTTTCAAATACCCGTTCAATTTGGATTTAGTATCACCAGGCGTGCATAAGAACAGATATGGTATATACAGTAGGTTTCTTATTCTGGCCAGAGTAACGCCATTTGGAATCTGATTTCAAATCTGATTGTTGCTCAATGCTAGAAATAGGGGAGACAAACTAACTGCGCTCCAATATATGCCATTATTACATGGCGTTTTCACATTCGCCGAAATGCTTGCTTGTGATTGGTCAATAGCGCGCGTCAGAGGTCAGTTATCAGACAATAATGACCGCTGTGGGACAATAATGACCGATGTGCGCAGCTGTTCGCAATCAAGCCCACTGACACACACTGTTTCAGTGCAATTAGACACTGCCGATGTTCTGCTGCCGGCGATGACAGGGGGCGGAGCGATGATTAAAAAAAATAAAAAAAAATACAAAACCCCCCTTTTTTTTTTTTTTTTAAGGCCACTGAACTTAGAAGCAGGCCAGGACAGTGTTTCTAGTTGCAGCAGCGCAATAGTTAGATAACCTAGGTGGGGAACAACCAGGAGATCACTGCAATTCACACAAGTTGGAGAACTATTGTAGCGGCACCTGCCTGTGTCCGCTTCCTGGTAGACGGGGAGTGATTCCATACGCGCTCCATCCAAAGAATAGTCTCCACACATTGAGTTCCGTTATCAGATACCGACGTGGTGATCCGATTTATTTAGAAAATGTAGGTTACATGGGAGAGGTGATCAAAGCGATCCTAAAGCATCCTATAACCGTGGTTCTAATTGCTCAAAGTGTTTCCTAAGATAAAACTATTCTAAAGCGTTCTATAAGCATCCGGAAACGTCCCGAAGCGGTCAGAAAATATTATGCGTTCCCCGTGCTACAGCCCAACAGCTGATTCCTATCACCTATTTAATGATCTCCGCCGCGCCGTGGGCTGATCCACCCACAGGTGCAGGTGATCCACCCACAGTACAACAGAGTCCACCAAACTGGCTACACAGATAATCATAACATTCCCTTAAATCATAACCTTCTATAAATCGTAACATTCCCATAAATCGTAACCTTCTATTGGTAATAATAATAATAATAATTATTATTATAATATTAATAATAATAATATTAATCCATAACAAAAAACACTCATTCGGCCTTTACAACTATCTCTCTCTCTCTCTTGCTCTCACACACACACACAAAAGGAGCCGCATGTGATTGGTGGAGGCGGGACCCTTACAAAAAACTGTTGTTGCTAATCATCATTGACACATGCTAGCCTGTAATCATCCCCCCCAGAAAAATCTACTTTGCATTTGATATATTGCAAATATATGCCATCACACACACTGGCATTTAAAGGGTTAGAATTATACAATTAATATGTGGTCTTATGATCAGGGCTGAAGTTGAATAAAAGATTGTATTATTTTCAATCTGACATTACAAAAAAACTGAAAATCCATCAAAATCAGTGTTGTTGCTATATGCTAGCCTGTTTTTTAACAATAATTTGTGATGCCATCACAAACACTGGCATTTAAAGGGTACAAATAAAAAAAATTCCTGCACCAGAATGCAGGAAATGAAGTCTTTGTAACAAGAAATGTCCCGGTGGGGGACCCCCAGACCCCCTGCTTAAAAAGTGGCCTGACTGGGGCTATATTTTGCACTATATTTCCTGGCCTGAATGATTTCCCCAGTCCGGCCCTGGTTAAAAGCCTCCAATGCTTATTAGTGTGTTAGCGTTTGAACGTGTGCATGTTTCAACCATACATTTCCATTTATTAAAAAAAAAAAATATGTATATATATTTTATTTTAATTTTTTTTACCTCGTATAATAGTGGGGGTCGCGGCTCTCTGACCCCGTTATTTTTGGGTTGCGGCCTGAAATGTTTGGGAACCCCACTAACGTATATTGATGATCATATAATGCTGTTGTGACATGGTTATGCTGTTTATACTTGAATACGTTTGAAAAATTAAATGCTACTTTTTTCAAACAGTCTGGAGAAATTGATTTATGACGTGATGTCATTTGCGGTCCGCCGATGGACGGCATGGGTGGAAGAGGTTAAAGACCTTTCTGATTATGATTCTGATTAATTTCTCCATCACCGCAAATCTGCCCCTCAATTAATATCGCCAGGGGGGGGGCATTATCCCACGGGACAATGCATTGGGAACTTGTGTCCCATGAGGAGACCTACCCCCGTGAATATTATTGCGTGGATCGGAATACGGGTGCGCGCATTGGGAGCTTGCGCAAAATCACCCATATTTTCACACTGCCACGTTTGGATATCCCAACTGCGCTCAGACTGGGATATGAGATGCCAAATGTGTTTATTTTGTTTATTCCGTATTGTATTTAGTTTATTTCGTCATTGCATTTGTTTGTCATCCACAAATGAATTATTTTGACCAGACCTGTCCATACTGCTGAATCTTTATACCGAATTTAAGCACTGTGCCAGTGAAGATATTTTCTAATTTACTAATATTTTGAGTGAGAAAGTTGTATTTAATGTTTAGTTAAGATAATAGAACCTGCATTATCATATACTCCAGAATAAACGTTTCCAGCGTCTACTCAATGGACCCGATGAAATGTTATAAATTCAACGTTTATTCTGAAGCATATGAGTGTGGTACAATTGGAACGTGAGTGCAGTCAATAATAATAATAATAATAATAATAATAATAATAATAATAATAATAATCTTTATTTATATAGCACCTTTCATACAAGGATTGCAGTTCAAAGTGCTTTATATAATGAATACATAATAAAACAAGCAGCAAGAGCAATGCATAACACAAATAAAAGTTGCAGCATGATGCAAAATCTAAATCTCATTTCAAAATCAATCAATCAATATCGCCGACAACATTGGGAAAGCCGAAAACGTTAAATATTTAAATAATAAATACGATTGCATGGGATCTCTGGGTGGCTGATGCCCTTTATAGATGCATTGCTTAGGGCTTTGCGCTTAGTTACCACCAGTGTTAATTTTGGCAGCTATTTTCATTTTAGTTTTAGTCTTAGTCATGTGTCAAGTGCTCCTTTTTCGTTTTCATCATATTTAGTCATCTTCATTTATTTTTCGTTTAGTCAGTTTTAGTCAACTAAATGTCTGAGCATTTTAGTCTTAGTACGTTTTTGTCTCAATTTTGTCTTTTTTGTTTTAGTCTAGATTTTGTCGACGAAAACGGATGACATTTCTGTCTATTTTTAGTTAATGGAAAAAAACTTGTCAGAAGTCAGAAATAGTCAACATGGAACATTTTCTGATTTAAATTGCGTATTTATTTTTTAACCTAGGGGAATCTGAGTCGGCGGCACAAGTGATACACAGGAAGTATATATGTTGGTGTAGACATGGTCCAATGTATTGTTGCTCCTACAGTATATGTTGGTGTAGACATGGTCCAATGTATTGTTGCTCCTACAGTATATGTTGGTGTAGACATGGTCCAATGTATTGTTGCTCCTATACAGTATATGTTGGTGTAGACATGGTCCAATCTATGCATCAAAGAGAGCATTACGGATGTGGTAACGTTGTTTCTGACCAGAGAGACGACGCTGAACTCTGTCTGTCTTCTGTTTGCTGTGTCTTTCCTTTCTCTCTGCCATGTCTGTCCTCTCTCTGCTGTGTCTGTCCTCTCTGTCATGTCTGTCCTCTCTCTCTCTGCTGTGTCTGGCAGCGGTTTATTCTATAACAGGATACTGTAAACTAAGTAAACAGAACACACAGTAGTACTAGTAGTAGTACACACTGATTGCAATCTGCTTGCATAAAAACATTATATAAAATCACATTCTGAGGTCAGTGTTAAAGTGCCACATGGAAGAGGTCTGGTTAGTGGTTAGAGTTAGAGGTGGTCTAGGTCTGGTTAGGGTAACTTAGGGGTAGTTAAGCATTCATTATAATTTATTATTATTATTTAGATAGATGGATGTAAAGGGCTAGACCAACTCTTAACCCCTATCCGGACCTAGACCACCTCTAAGTCACAACCCTAACTTAGGGGTTAAAGTTAGAGGTGGTCTAGGTCTGTTTAGGGGTTAGAGTTAGAGGTGGTCTAGGTCTGGTTATACTGATCCGATACCAGTGCATACATACATAAAAAATTATATTATATAAATTATAAAACCTTTTTTCTTTTCTTTTTTACAGCTACTGTTTTATATATACTGTTTTTTATTAATAACTAGAAAGTAATGGTATTTATTCAACAACAGGTGATTGTATAGATTAGTATTGGTATCATTAATTGACAACTAAGCTCAATGAGTTCACCCACGGAATGGTTGTTGGTATATTGGTTCCACACGGACGTTAAACGTTGTTGCGCACTTCCTATCCAGAAGGCTCCGGTTCAGTTAGCTCCTAGCAGAGGCTCTGTTGTGATTTTTTATGCAAAATAAATATTCAACATTCTCTTTTGAGACTCCGCCTCAGACTCTTATCATTTGGCACTAAAAGCTAAACATTGTCACCGGTATGGCTGTCTGCATTATGTCATTAATTGTGTGCGAGAGGTCGATCAGCCACATTAGCGTGAGCTAGGTTAGCCACTAGCTAACGCGAGCTAGATGTAAATACAAACAATGTAACGTTACTGGTGAAAAGGTGATTTACCTTGGAATACTCCTTTGCCAACTTGCTGTACTTTGCTTGCAGGTCTGCAGCTGGATTATGAATAGTCCCAACTTTAGCCAAGGTAACGTTCAGCTAAAACTAGCTTTTCAAATAGCTCCAGCTAATGCTAATAACAGAGCTCCCCGTCAGCCGTCACACTGTTCTGTCGGGACGATGGCATTAAGAAAAGTTATAATTAGTTTGTCTCGTCTTGTTTTAGTCAACAATATCAACATAGGCTACATGAAGAGAAATTTCTTCCTGGTTTTTGTAAATTAAATTTTTGTGTCCTCAGTTGTGGTAAACGATATTTAATAAACTATTTAGTCTCATTAGCGTCACATGGTATTCAATAACGTGACGTCACGTCTCGTTGTCGTCATGAAAAAAACCTTCGTTGACGAACATCTTTCGTCATCAATTTAGTCACAGACCACCATGTCTGTGAAGACGGTAGGTGCATTGCGTTAACTGCTCGGTGCAATTTGCGCCGGGCTTTGAGGATTGGGAGTGTTTTTGGATGAGGCGCATTTGCATAGAAAGGGGAACATGTTCCGTCCATATTACCTCATTTAAATATGCGCTAATTGCACCAGACGCAATTGCTGATGGAACGCAGTTACCACCTCATTTCACCCGTTGCGCCTCCTCTGTGGATAGCAAACTGTGTTTCAGCGCTATTTGCACCGGCTTTGCGTCAGAAAAAGCTGCGCAAACCATTTGTGGATTCCGCCCCAAGTCATCAAGGTTGAGTCCACTTCACTCTGGCAGTCAAAGAGCTGACATACAAATAAAATCAGGCAGAAGTACGGAGTGTCCTTACCAGCTCAATCACGGTCTGGTATGGAAACTGCACTGCTAAGGACAGGAAGGCACTCCAGCGAGTGATTAAAACTTTTCAGTACATCTCTGGAGCAACCTTCCCCTCACTACAGGACATTTACTCTACCATCGCAACCAGGAGAGCACACAATATAATTAACCCTCGAGTCACCCTTGTCACAGTTCTGGTCAAAAAGCAATTTTTTTTTTACATGCGTTTGTGGATAGCGTTGGCTAGATTTTATGTATATGCCAAAAAAGTAGCTCAGTATCACATCTTGGACTCACATTACAATAATCCATGTTTGTTTTTTAAAAACAATCACTATTAACACATTGAGTGCCAGCGACGTCATATCTTGTTTTATCAGCCCCCCATTGAGTGCCGACGACGCAAAATGCCGTTTGTTTGCGGTATTATTTTTATTGGCGATTTGAATTCATATTTCATCAATCGAGCCATGGGTTAGTGCTGCAGAGTCTCTCTGAGCTCAATTGGGAAGATACCACCCCCTATCGTCTCTCCCTGTGTAACTGCACCCCATCAGCTCAGACTGATACAGGGGGAGTGGTCAGTTTGCTCATTTAATTTTTCCGTCAAGGCATCTGAAGAGACCAAGTGATCGCCGGCGATTATGTATTTACAGTACCAACACTGTAATCAATAAGCGTGATCGATATTTGGAATGGCGATCAGGAATTGGAATAATCTTTTTGGATAACATCTGATCTCAGGTAAGGAATCTATTTTATCAGTCTTAGGATAATCAGATCTGTTTTCACGGAGATTTCAGCGTTTGCCCTATGTGTGATGTGGCTGTTTGGCTGTGATCGCTGATGAGGAAATAAGAGAATCGATTTTTCAGCTTGCGTCTATAGCGTGCATAAGTACACATATACTATCGATAATCTAGCGTTTATTTGAAAACAATTCATAAATAGGCCGACAAATGACAACGTGTCTAGTGTATTCGAGAATATTCCAATAAATGCAGTTTATGGGGGAATCTTAAAATTTTCAAAAACATTTCGAGAGAACGATAGCTTTTCCAAATGCTATAAAAAGGATATGAACCGATTATTAAAACAATCCGTGGCGGTCAGGTGGCGTAGCGGAGATTGTGCTCGTCACCAATGCAAGAGGCTGCGGTCTCGACTCCTGGAGAGTCAGCATTGCCTTGGCTTGGGCTGATCGCTATACTAACTCGTTTGGCTGAGTTAGGGGGAGGGAAGCCGTGGGTGGGTCCTGGGCGTTGTGGACAGCGACCCCTACAGTTCGGTCGGGGCGCCTGCACAGCGAGGGTAGGATCTGGAGAAAGGTAGTGTGACCTTCCACACGTTACACTCTCCCGGTGAGAATCTGCGCTGCCAGGCTGGCTGCCGGCTGGCTGCCGGCTGGCTGCCGGCTGGCTGCACATGTGTCAGAGGAAAGCATGTGACAGTCTCCGGCCTCCCGGACCAACAGTAGGGGGGGGTGCGCAACAACCAGGAAGGGGGTTGGGAATTAGTATAACGACTAACAGTGGGATGGGAGAAAAATCGGAAAAAAGGAGGGGGAAAAGGATAATAAAAAAAAAATAAAATAAAAAATCCGTTTCGACTATGTTGACTGCAAACAAGTCATTGATAAGCGACGGGCAGATTAGACACATAGCCATAATTTAAAACATCGATTAGGCGTTTTTAACGCTAACATTGAAGTGGATGATGGCATTCAATGGGGTAAAAATGTAAACAAGGTCGGCACTGAAACTGTTAAGCGCGTAAACAACAAGTGTCACACCTTTCACCCTAGTCGCAGAACTGGACAGGTTAGGGTTAGGGTTAGATTTAGGGTTAGGGTAACCCTAGGGTAACCCTAGCCCTAACCCCCTAACCCCAACCCTAACCCCAACCCTAATTTAAGAAATGGTTAAAATCCTGAAAATGAATAAATATTCGATATATATGGTGAGGACTGAAGTTAATAATGATATTCATGAAAGAAAATTGGAACAGTACATGAAAATTATATGTTTTACTGAGATCGCAGTTTTGGTCACTAGGGAGACAGGTAGTGGTTTTTTTTAAGGTTGACTCGAGGGTTAAGGACAGTACACCCCCCCAGAACAGACTCTTCAACCTCCTGCCATCAGGCAGGCGATACAGGAGTCTGAAAGCCAGGTGTACGAGACTGACAAACAGTTTCTACCCACAGGCCATCAGGCTCGTGATTGCTAGCTCCTCCACCTAGCCCCCCCCCCCCCCCCCCCCCACATGCACACACACATTCTTTTTTGAAACTGTGATCCCCCCACCCCTCTTTTGCTTTTGTGTCAGGCAGACACTCTGACATGACTGCTGCTGTGACCTCACTGTCACCCTTCCCCCGAACTATGAATCACTAAAGACACTTTTTACTGCTGCTGTGACCCATTGTCACCTCCATATTTTATATTGTAAACACTGTGAATCGGAACGTGCAATGTTACTCACTGTGCCTTGTATATATCTTATACCATTTAAAAAAAAGATACATGTTTACCTTATTTTTTTGCACTCGCTTGTATTTAAATTGTAAAAAAGAATTGTGTGGTTTTGTGTGAAGGGTGGACTAGCAAAGTAAGATTTGCATTGTACGGAAAACTGTCTGTTTAACTGTGCACATGACAATAAGCAATCTTGAATCTTGAATCTTGAACATCCATCCATGAGAAGTTGAACAACCTAGAAGAGGCTTAAATACGTTTTACTGAGACCGCCAGTCTGCTGAAAATCATCATAACAACTCATATGATGACATCTGAGTCAGAGAGGAACTTTTCCACCTTAACTCATTCACGGCCAGCCGTTGTATCCATCCTTGTACTCAATGGGCCACCACTGTAAGAGATAGGGATTTTCACTGTGCGTCACGGTGTTTGCAGGGCTATATCTATATTCTATATTATAGCTATGGAGACAATACTATGGCTCATTTGACAGTAACTATCCCTCGTTCAACATGTGAAAAATTATAATTGTTTCATGTATACGTTCGCGTGTTATACCGTGGTGAATATCAATTATCCAGTAGTAGTAATTATGGTTCCTCAATATACTGTGGCAGATATCATCCCCCGTCCCATGGCTACGTGAAGGATGGGAGAATGGGAAATACTACTGCCACGGGAGGAGAAGAAGCAATTAGGCAGCTGATTAGGACTGTGCACCATTAGATCATCCACACACACCAGACACACATAACATAAAACACTAGGACAGACAGAGTATAGTTGAGAGGAGGTGAGGTAGGAACGAAGTACGGAGAGAGAGATTGTTATTATGGAGTTTTGTGAGGTGAGAGGTAGTGGAGAGGAGAGGTGAAGGCGAGAAGGTGTTCATTGTGTACTGGATCCTAGACTGGATGAGAAAACCCCTTGTGTACTGACCCTGGACAAGAAGACAACTCTGAGTATTGAACAATCCCTTTTTTGTACGAGTGCCTGTTTTGTGTTTTTGACCTTGGACTGTATTATGACCATTCTAATTGCCCATCGGACTATATTCTGCCCTATTCAATAAATATTCTTTATTGATTGAAATTGCACTTGTGTGGACAGTTGAATTTGTTAGTTTTTTAACCGTGAGGAGTCTGAACACCACCAGGCTCCTCACAATACATTTAACATATTGCAATGTAGGCTATGTGTTACAGCACTATTTCATGTAATTGTCCCCTCCAAAGTTTATATCAGATTTTCGCCCCTGCGGGAAAAACAAATTAATTATTAAAAGATCGCCCCTAGCTTGGTCTGTGGTTCACAAAGGCTCTTTCCCTTAAATTACTTGACTTGAATATTGATTTCTCTCTTTGCTGAACTCGTTTAGCATTCCAGCACAGGTTGCCAGACGTCACCAGCTTCGGTGCATTCACGTAGTGGGGGTGTGTAACCAAATTGCAAGAGTGTTAGCAATGTGGCTCTTAAAATTACACTAGTTATCGAAACATATCATCCTTAACTCATTCAGCGCCAGGGATTAGCCTGGTGCCGTTCTAGCTATGCCACGCTTTAAAGATAGGAGTGCGTCACCTTGTTTGTAGAGCTATATCTATATTCTATATTATAGCTATGGAGACAATACTATAGTCATTTGACAGTGACTTTCTTCCGTCGAACATGCAAAAAAGAGATAATTTTTTCATGCATACGTTCGCGCGTTATCCCGTGGTGAATATACGTATAGTTTAGGAGTGATCCGGGATAATTCCTGACAAGCTGAGTTATAGGGCGCTACGTGTATTCTACTATAAGCGTTCGCGTTTCTTGCCTGGACACGCTACTATTTCCAAATCAAATGTATATAATAGGTATTATGTTTCATCGTGAATGCATGAAAGGGGGGGGGGGGGGGGGGTCGTTTTTTTATGCTTTGATGGCCAGTAACGGCATTCGTGTTGAACACTACAGACGCCGATCAGCTGGATTGATATGAAAACATTGTTGGATCAAGCTGAAATTGATGTCAGATAGTCCTTACCTTTGAAGGACTATATTCCAATTGTCTGATCGCGATTTCCAGTATTGGTGTCCACCTGGTCCCAGACATAATTTGGCACAACTTATGGATAGAGTGTGCCAGATGCGTTTCGAAGTGGTCGGATGAAGCGATTTACTCGGCTCCGTCTAAATTTAGCAACCGGAGGGATTTAAACGTAACACACGGTCTGGAACAGGGTTTACTGCACTCTTGATAGTGCCACCTAGCCGGATCTGGCCGGTACTGCACCCTCTGGGTCCCAGTATGCCTTTTAATGGCAACATACAGGTCCGTGACATTGAATAGAATATTAAAATCGAGTAAAACAGACCAAATAACGTATATATACGTGGTTGGCGTTCAACGGTTGTCGAGCAAACACATAATATAAACGTTGTTGGCGCGGATTGATTTAAACTGCACCATGAAACAAAATGTTTTGCCGAACTCCTGAGTAAACAAAATAGGTTAGCCAATTTACGAGTAGCCTAATGTAGTCTCCTTTATTATGCAACGCTAGCCCCTTTCGTGACTTTGATGCACGCCAACAGGGACTCGTCCAAACCCTGTTGGCGTGCATCACAGCCACGAAAGGAGCTAGCATTTCATAATAAAAGAGTAATAATAATAATACCACAAGTGTGGATTCACTCGCCCAAACCCTGTTGGCATGCATCACAGTCACGAAAGGGGCTAATGTAACGCCAGTCAGCAAGCGAAAGTAGCATTGAATCAAAAGGGATGCAGGGACCGCTGAGGATTATACTAGGATAGTCCAGCAAAGTTACGTCCTATTCATCAATCTCACAATATTCGCTAACGTTAGACAGATGGAATACAGCCTTCCATCTAAAAACATAAATGAAAACTTACCACAGTCATGGTTGCCAGTGTCACTTTCTCCGATGGATGGGATGGCCGTATCCTTCAGAAAACGTCGCCATGGTTGACTGGTAGCATTTTTTTCTAATAGTCGTCTTGTGCAAAATGCTCTGAGCAAACACACACGTTCTTGATTATTTCCATTGGTGTGTTGGAATCTATGTTCAGAGCAAGTAGCCATAACTTCTTCTTCTTGTATATCAGCCATAACTTCAATCGGTTCGGATCCTTTGAATGAAATGAAAATGTAAACACTGGCCTCGACGTTAGAAAGTAGCACTGGTAGGGCGGTTAGGTGGTCGAGCGGAGATTGCGTTCGTCACCAGCCCCGGAGCTGTGAGCTTGATTCGCCTGTTCGAATCCAGCTCACAGCTCCGGGGTTGTCACCAGCTTGGCTGGCCGTCTGCACTGATACAATTGGCTGTATCAGAGGGTGGGAGAAGCTGGCGGGGTGGGTCCGGGTCGTTGTAAACAGCGACTCCTACAGTTCGGTCGGGGCGCCTGCTAAGCGCGGATTGGACGTGAGGGGGATAGTGTGGTCCTCCCACACGCTACGCCCTCTCAATGAGAATCCGCGCTGCCAGGTGAAAAGAAGCGGTGATTGGCTGGACGTGTGTCGGAGGAAGCACGTGGTAGCCTCCACTCTCCCAGATGATCTGACTGTGGGGGGTAAGTGCGCAGCGACCAGGAAGGGACTGGGAATTGGCATACGACTAACATTGGGATGGGAGAAAATCGGAGGAAAATGGAGGGGGAAAAAGACCAATAAAAAAATAAAAAATAAAGTAGCACTGGTGACGTGAAATCACTGCGCCCAGACAGCAGTGGTTCGGCAAAAAATAGTTCAGAGTATATCTGCTTTGAAAACGGAAATGTCTAATTAAAAAAAAAAAAATTTCTCCACGTGGTAAATACACAGGTCACAATATGTCTACAGGAACGTTTTGGAGTTGTATTTCGATTGAATTTGGAGTGTATTTCGTGACTGTTGGGAACTAGGCTAAAGGTGTAACCTACTTCCAGTGAATGACGCTAAACTAGGCTAACGGTGCGGGCGTTCCCCATGCCTAATGCATGCACAGAGACGACAAAGGTATGTATCTTCTTGTCTAACTCCAGGGAAGATGTTAAATAAGCTTCTTACCATAGAACACTGCCTTTTCTCTAGTATTCATGTTTTCAACAATAAGCACTCACTCATAGCACTTAACCAGTACAAAAGTATGTCCGCATTGTGATAATTTTTCTATGTCGTCCTGATGATGTCTGTTGATGTTATTTTGGGTTTTTATAGGCCCAGAAAGTTGTGTACGACGGATGACAGATTTCCAGACAATTTCCGCACGCATGCACGCACGCACACACGCACCCACACACACACACACTCATAAAGTACACACACAGTATACTTGTCCTAATAGTAATGGCAGTTCTAGAATAAAGGAGTCGTGTGGAGGAGTCTCGCCACTACAATCACAAGACGTGTTCCTCTCATAGGATCCGCCGGTGTGACTGAACCACGCCGCCTCCCCGTGGCTCCTCAAAGCGATTGAAGCTGGCAGGCGAACATCTGGTTGATGTGTACCGCGCGCCACTTAACCAACACATACCAAAGACCCAGCAGGGAAATTGTTCAGAGCCTTCAGAAGGAGAGGGCTAAAATAAAAGGGCTTTCCTCCCTTTATACTCCTTTTCGCGGAGCAGCGGGGAGGAGATGATAGCCTGGCTGCTCTGATTGCTGCTGTTGTAGGTACAGTATAAGTTGTCTCACAGACACCTTAGTGTAGGCTAACTCAGCCGATTGCTGCTGCTTTTTGCGTGTCTGATGTGTTTCGGGTTTGGCTTCGATTCAAATTGTCCCCAGGATCTCACATGTTGACATATCTACTGGTAAATGCCACCTCTATTATGCTTGTTTGATAAAGACCCTATGTGATTGAAACGTCACATAATTATAAATAAATACTGTGGGAGAAGAAAAACAGCGTGAGAACTTTATTATTTTGTGATTTAGAGTCTGTGATTGTCAGTACCATTCAGTGCAGTCTAGCCAGCTATACTCGACTTGCTGATTTAACACATTGGTTGCCAACAACGAGATTTCTCGTTGTTGGCCGCCATGCGTTGGTTGCCAATAACGATATTTCTCGTTATTTAATCGTTATTTCTATCCATTAATTTTTCATCCGTCCAGCCTGACATTATCATTGGGAATGGCTCTGAGCTCGAAAGGGCAAATACCGCCCCCTATCATCTCCCGGATGGTAATGCACATCATTGGATTAGATTGAGTGAAAAAGTGCATCAGAGAAATACTTCGGTCCAGGATTTTCCTATCTCTGGCAAGCAGTGTCGTGTTACCAGATTCACTGGCGAGGCTGGAAGCAGCTTGGATTATGCGTTTCGGACTATAACATTGGATCAATAAACGCGATCAATATTTGGAATGGCGATCAGGAATTGGATTCATCTTTTTGCAGAACATCTGATAAGGAATCTATGTTACCAGTTTTGGGTTAATCAGAGTTGTTTTTCACAGATTTCACAACGTGTGTGTGTGTGTGTGTGTGTGTGTGTGTGTGTGTGTGTGTGTGTGTGTGTGTGTGTGTGTGTGTGTGTGTGTGTGTGTGTGTGTGTGTGTGTGTGCGTGTGTGTGTGTGTGTGTGTGGCGTTAGGCACTGAGCGCGGCACGAATAAATAATTTTTCAGCCCGCTTTTGTATTGTGCATAAGAACACAAATACTCTGGATAATCTAGCATTTATTTGAAAACTATTCATAAATCAGCCGGAAAATGACAACGTGTTTTGTGTATTCCAGTAAATGGCTATTTTCGCGGAATTTCTCTGAAATTACTAGAACTCTCCGAAACTATACTCGTATTCAAAACGGTATAAAACAGAAATGTACTGATGAAAAAACAATCCGTTTCGTACAAGTCATTGATAAGCGACGGGTGTATTAGACACATAGCCATAATTTAAGATATAGTTTATGCGTTCGCAAATGCCCTCCCATTGATTAACATGGTGGCATCCAAGCGATAAATTCAGTGGCGTAGCGGAGGCCCCCGCAACCCCCGCGGTGCGGGGGGGCCCCGGAGCTTAGGGGGCCCCGCCCCCACTGTAGACTATCCTCTTATATTTTCCGCGCGTGAACAGGGTGCAGACAGTGGAGCCCAGTATGGTCTGCGGGGCTGCAGCTGGATGCATCTCGCGCAGAGGGCGGGCCCCCCCCCCCTATGATTTGCTCACCTGCGATAGGGCTAGGCTGATAACTAATGTTCATTGGCAGCGTTCAAAACACAGCGGGAAGGCACACCGGCCGCCGCGCCGCGTCCACAGCCCAGCCAGGCCCCCAGCCACGCTACAGCCGCAGACAGGTTAGAAGAATAGAACGTTTTATTCGCCATAACCAGTATGCTACTACAGGTTACATTTATGCATCAAAACGGTTACATTGTTTGTGTCGCTCCGCAGAGCTGAGCGTGAGAGCGCGGAGTTGGGCAGTGGTCTCCTCTAGTGAACGAGAGTGTTGTTGTTGTTATTATTATTATTATTATTATTATTATTATTATTATTATTATTATTATTATTATTATTATTATTATTATATCACTTATCTCAGCAGCGCGAGTGCTCCCACGGGCAGAATATTGCCCCGATACTCGCAAGATTAAATCCACGGGTACCTCTCGGCGTGCCGAAGCTTTTCCTAAATCAAAAAAAATTACAATTTCCCATAATACGGCAATAACCTGCAAATAATACAGCAAACCTTCCCACCACAATCGCAGAAATAACAAACCAAAACCATTTACAGAAACCCTACAGGCTGTTGGAGTTGTACCTCAAGTGAAATAAAAGGGGCATTTGGTGCTTGGAGAGGAAGATGTGGTATTTCCAGGACCTTTTGTGCTAAGTGAAATGAGGCAAACTGACTGGGACTTGGTTTGGTCTAATCTCCCATCCAGCTGGAGAGTGTTTCAAAGCCCCCCTTCCTCCCTCCCTCCCTCCCTCCCTCCCTCCCTCCCTCCCTCTCCTCCTTCTCCCTCCCTCTCCTTCCTCTTCCCACCAGGCCCTGGGACGAGGAGCAGGAGGGCAGAGATAAGCCCAGAATCTGGTCTCCCTCCCCAGGTGTACTGAGCACTCCCCCCCCCCCACCCCTTCCTCTCTCTGTCTCATGGCCCCCAAAGCAATAGGACTTAGCTAGAGCCTCGCAGTGGCCGTACAGTCGAAGCAGAACGGAGGGCACAGAAAGGCTCTTGGAGATGAACTCCTTAATCGGAGGTAAATTGCTCGGAGGGCAAGGGGGAGGCTGTAACCGGATTGGCTGCTGTTGCGAAGGGGCCCACTCTGCACTCCGTTTCCCCTGGATTAGCTGTGCTGAGTGATGACCTTGGGCTCTGGCTGGGCTCTGTGTTGCCGTCCTACAGTAAAGGGATGAAGAAGCGAACGAGCCGGCGAGAAGCCTGGTGTTAACACCATTGACATTTCCTGTCAGCGAGATGACAAATAGGAAATCACTCGAGCCCTGGAGAATCTCACATTAGTAAAGGTTTGCCACTTAAAGGTCACCCATTATACTCCTTTTGAAGTTAATATAGGTCTCTGAGGTCCACAAGACAACTTTATTTGTTGGTGCTGAAAGGAGGTGGTAATGTCGGGTAATGACTGGTATCGCTATGGCAATGACAGCATGGTGCTAATAACAGCAAGGGAATTTGCAGGCGTTATCTCGTCATTGGAGCATGTTATATTCAGATTCAGATCATTTTATTGTCACTGTTATTAAAATGTACATACATACAAAAACCTGAGATGCTTGTTTTTCCCCGACTCCTCAACCGTAGTAGATTTGTAAACATGGTACACAACGTATATTTCTATCTATACAAAATATAACTATATATAAGCTATAAATATAAACAATATACTATAGAGTATAGACTGTAAACTAAAACTATAAACTAAACTATAGAACTAAACATAATACACAACGTATATGCTATCCATACAAACTTATACAATACAAGGTATCTGTTAGCAGCAGTGTGTGTGTGTAATAAGTGTGCTTGTGTGGTGTGTAAGTCTCTAAGGTGCTTTTGTGTGGTGATTTAGAGTCTGTCCGTATGGTAGTTATTCACAGTGATTGTCAAAACTACACAGAATGTACTATATAGCTACTGGTACGTACTGTACACAGTCCTTGAGGATAATGATCCAGAACCTACAAAGTATAGTACCTATTGATATGGTGAAATGTACAGCAGCTGTTACAACAACCTAAAATGGTCCCCACCACTTTTGATCTAGCCACATGCGTTTAAATCAAATATAATTTGCATCGGCTCTACAAAGGGTTAACTCCCTCATGTTAACATTGGATTCACTTTGTACCCGTCTCCTTCATATGCAGCAATGTTATTGCTGGAGTGTATTTTGGATGAATCAGAACCAGTGCAGTTATCCTATTTAATAGATAATCTTAATACAAGTACAGTAGACTTAGCCTTAGTGGTAATTAGTAATACGTTTTTGTCAGCAAGTTAAATAGACCACAGGTACAGTCTGTTTAGCTAACAGTATGTTTTAATAACACCCAATCTCATTTTGATTTCCAGCTCCAAATATCCATTAGTCTATAGCTTATTTGTTGAATAAACATAGTTTTTGAGCTATACATATCACAATACAAACAACCTCTATTACTACAAAGCACATTGGACAGCACCGCCAACTGATAAGTCTACTTTCTCCTTTATTACTGGCGCGTATATATGGCCTGCTTGCTTGGCTTTGGTGTGCAAGTAGCCATCTGGCCCTGTCTTGTGGTGCTGGAAATGCCCACAATGATCCAGGGTTGAGGCTGTGCTGTGCCCAAATAGTGGTGACTCTAAGCTAATAATATAGTGATATTACTTTGTTCTGCCCTCTCCAATGAATGTCAGTTTACTTTTGTTTTCATTTTCAATGTATTGCATTTTTTGTTAACCCAATCATGTTTTACTTACTTGTTTTACAGGCTTTAACCAAACATTTGAAGTTTGGGTGTGGAAAGCAGCAGAACCTGGCTGGGGTGAAGGGGTTTGATTGATTGATTGATTGAAAACTTTATTAACAGATTGCAGAATGGGTACAATACAGTACAGCTCAATACACACAATTGTTAAGGGGATGCAGACCAGAGAAAGACTTTCGTCTTGTTTACATCAGGGTCCCCCATTTTCAATTCATCAGGACATATATGACATACATGACATACAGATAGACAGTACTGCTACATCTATACATTTATGACATACCAGATTTGCAAATACAGTACTGTTTGTGATACAAAAAGAGTCAAGAAAAGGGAGTATATACATTTGACGTAGAAACTGTACAATGGAGGAGGTTGGGTGGGGGGGGGTTGGGTACATTGGGATATTGACAACCACTGTAAATGAGGGAAACCTCAGTGCTTTCACGAGTATAAATAAAGGTTTGAAATGAAATGAACCATACTGGGTAATTTACATTAGAGGTGGTTGGGGGGGGGGGGGGGAGAAACACTGTATAAACAAGCAAAACTGTACATTGGGGGGGGGGGGGGACACACACACTGTACAAACAAGCACAATTGTACATTGGAATATTGACAAAACCATACTAGGTAAATTACTGTACATTGGAGGGGGTTGGGTTAGGACATTTACAGGGGCCAGTTTCGAATTGCAGTCTCCCGTAGGTGTCCCTTGAGAGTGGTTTTGAAAGTGGGTAGTGATTCACATTCCTTTACAGTTTTGGGTAGGGCGTTCCACATTGATGTGGCATAATTGCGAAACGTGTTTAGTCCCTTGTTTGAGCCGAATCTGGGTTTAACATGATTTGTGGAGCTCCCTCTGGTGTTGTGATCGTGGTATTCACTGACCTTTGGGAAGTATTTTGACATGTACATGGGTACCTTGGTCGTGTAGTGTATCTTGTAGACCAGGCCCATTGCAAGTTGCTGTACTCTGTCGTCTACTCTAAGCCATCCTAGGTTGTCAAAGTGGGCAGGGGTGAGGTGGGTTCTAGGAGTAAGGTCAAGCAGTAGTCTGACCAGTTTGTTTTGAGATGTTTGTAATTTTGTTTTTAGCGCCTTTGAGGTGCTTTGGTACCATGAGGTGCAAGCATAGTCGTAGTACCCTTGAATGAGTGCTCCTGCCAGAGTCTTCAGGGTATTCTTGTTTACCAGAGAGGCGATCCGGTACAAGAATCGAGTTCGTTGGTTGACTTTTTTTATTACATTGGATGCCATTTTGTCACAGGAGAGATTAGCCTCTAGGATGGAACCCAGGTAGGTAATTTCATCTTTCCTTGTGACAATATTGTCACCCACTGTAACTGAGAAGCCGTCCGTCTTGCTGAGTTTGTTATTTGAACCGAAGAGAATGGACTCTGTTTTGCCCATGTGTAATGATAGTTTGTTATCTCAATTCATCAATGAAGCAACATCAAACAGAAGTGGAGAGAAGTGAAAACGGATTAAATGAGACCCACAGTGACTTCTACCTTCTCAATGGCTCGGAAAAGAAACATCTAGACGTCGGAACGGCGGCTATACACACGTTACTAACAGCGAGCCCAGTACGTAAAAACGTACCCCCGACTGGCAGATTGGACCGTAGGACCATGATCATCCTGGTTCTGCTACTTTCGGGAGACATTCATTTAAACCCAGGCCCGGTTTTGACCAGAACTCAGGCTAGAAGACTTGGTCTGGCAACGCAAGAAGCGATGGAGGTTCCCATCGCGACCAACAGCATCAACAACTCAACCCGTGGCTACATCCATAGCGCGGACGGCGACTCTCCCCCAATGACGCTGCAGCAGACGAGCACACGTGAGGCAGAGACGAGAGGAGGTGAAACGAGGGTCGAAACCATGACGACCAACTCGACGCGGGATTTAAACATCTCGATAGCCGGCTAGCCAGCAGAGCTAACAGCGAAAACATCCAGGAACGAGTCCTTTGTTGTACCAGCACGGCGCAGGACCCAACCCCCCCCCTCCCCCCTTCCCACCCACGACAACAAAGCCCCCCCCGCCCCACTCAGAGGAACAGATCACAAATGAACAATACTTCGAACCTGCCAACATCAATGAAATAACCAACTCCAATGGACTGAACATTTTTCACCTTAACATAAACAGCCTAAAAAATAAATTGGATGAAATCAAACAATTATTCATAAATGGTAAGGCAAACATACTGTGCTTCTCAGAAACTAAGCTTGACGATTCTGTAAAAGATCCAGAGATAGAGATTGAGAACTACTCAATAATCAGGAATGAACAAACATGGAGGTGGTGTCTGTATGTACATACACAAAGACACCAAATTCATCAACAGAAATGACCTGAATCATGCATCAATTGAAACTGTATGGGTGGAAATCCTATTCGAAAGGGCGAAATCCCTATGGATTGGCTCAATCTACAGACCGCCAGATCATAGTGGCTTTTATGATACACTTGACGGGTGTTTAGCTGGAGTTGAGGATGTAGACAAAATTCTTATTGGAGACTGGAACACGGATATGCAACGAAAAGATGCACCCGTCTTCAAGTCATTCAGTAGGCTTTGTGATCTGCACGGCCTCAGCCAGCTAATCACCCAACCCACACGTGTATGTGAATCAACTCAGACTACCATTGACCTCATCCTGACCTCCGACAAGTCCAAGATCTCCAATAAAGGGGTTATAGCATGCGGGTTAAGTGATCATTATATGATATTCTGTACCCGCAAAAAGCTAAAACAAAAGGCTGGCTGCCACAAAACAGTCACATCTAGAGACCTCAAAACCTACTCTAGCGAGGCCTTTAACCTTGAACTGGAGAGTCTGGACTGGTCAGATGAACTCAATGGTACACTGGTTGAAGAAACATGGCTTGGTTTCAAAACCAAATTTTCAACAATACTAAACGACATGGCCCCCCTAAGAACCACCAGGGTAAAAAATCGCGCTGAGCCGTGGATGCACTCCGAAATACTGGCCGCTATGAAAACCAGAGACAAAAAATGCTCTGAGTTTCGTAAAAGTCAGTCAAAGCTTACCAAAAGCACGAGCAGTGAACTCCAAGCCCACGTGACTGAACTCAAGCTAGAAAGAAACAGACTAAGAAACGACGTAAACTCCATGATCAAAACTGCAAAAAAGAATTTCATCAATGACAAAACTGAGGAAAACAAAAACAAACCACGTGAACTTTGGAAATTACTCAATAATCAACTAGGATGCAGTAAAAAACTTAACCAGATTCTCAAACATAAACATAAAAACGGACAACAGGCTCATCACAGACAAGCTGGATGTAGCCAATTACTTAAACATTTTCTTCACAAACATAGCCACAACACTGGTAAACAAACTACCCTCCCACTCAGGGCTTTATGGGGTAGAACACATAGTAGCTTACTACAAAAACCTAGGGGTCCGCAAGGACGACTTCAAGCTGGAAATGGTAACAACAGATGAGGTACTCAAAAAACTGAGCGCCCTCCAACCTAACAAGGCCACTGGCCATGACAACATCCCCTCCAAATTCCTCAGAGACTCAGCAGCCGCCATCACCCCAGTCATCACACACATAATAAACCTCTCCATAAAACAGGGACATGTCCCCAAGGACTTCAAAATTGCGAGGGTAACCCCTCTGCACAAAAAGGGCAGCAAATTAGACCCAGGCAACTACCGCCCTGTTTCTATTCTCACCTCCATCTCGAAAGTCATGGAAAAAATAGTCTGCTAACAGGTCGAAAAGTACCTAGCGGAAAAAAATAGAATCTACGAATTCCAATCTGGCTTCAGAACATCCCACTCCACTGACACATGCCTTCTCTATTTGAACGACCACATCAAACAAGAGGTGGACGCGGGCAAATACTGCGGCATGGTCATGCTGGACCTACAAAAGGCCTTCGACACTGTCAATCACTCCATTCTGATTGACAAGCTAAAAGCAATTGGTTTTGATAGTCAATCAGTGAGCTGGATGCAATCCTACCTTGAGGGGAGGGAACAGATGGTGGAGGTAAACGGTACCCTATCCCCCCCCCCTCACAGTGAGCTGTGGTGTTCCACAAGGAAGCATACTAGGACCGCTACTGTTCCTAATTTATGCAAATGGCATGTCCTCAGCTTGTGACTGCAACTTGTTCCTGTTTGCGGACGACTCAGCCCTGCTGGTCTCTGACAAGAACAAGTTACAGGTTGAAAAAACCCTCAGCTCGGAACTAGGCAAAATCTGCATATGGCTCGCTGATAACAAACTATCATTAAGCATTCCGCTGTGGGTGGTTGAAGTTTGGGTGTGGGACGCAGCAGAACCTGGCTGGGGTGAAGGGGTGGTGTCCCACTGGGACTGAGATTTGGTTCTATTTTGTTCAAGGTGGGTTAACTCATCCAGCAAACTGACTACTTACCATACCTGCATATAATCTCCCTCTAGGGCTCAAAGCTATTAAGAAGTGGCACAATACTCGGTACAACAAAGTAGTACATACTTTATCCTCTCCTCTCCCTCCTGAGTGAGGCACATGTGGTTTTTCCATTGGTTCTTCAACTAGGCAAAGAATCCTGTCCTCAATAGAAACAGGGTTATTGGGGCTGGTAGACAGTGTTGCGTAGGATGATGTTAACCTAGGCCTTATTCTTTGATCCACAGTGTCAAGGGTGGTGCAATATGCTGGTAAGCTTGACCCTGAGTGGTGGTATGTGTGGCTGAGGTCCTGTTTTGTGTTCTCTGTCCCTGAAACTTTCAAACTATTCCTTGTGAAGTGTACATGGATCCTGAGTAATCAATCATGCCTGCATTCATTTTTATTGATACTTGAAGGTATACATTTCTGTGTGTGTGTGTGTGTGTGTGTGTGTGTGTGTGTGTGTGTGTGTGTGTGTGTGTGTGTGTGTGTGTGTGTGTGTGTGTGTGTGTGTGTGTGTGTGTGTGTGTGTGTGTGTGTGTGTGCATGTGCATATGCTCCTTGTGGGTATTCAACACCATAGTCCCCACCAGACTGGTGGACAAGCTGATCGAGCTGGGTCTGAGCTCCGCTCTGAGCGCCTGGATACTGGACTTTCTGAGTGAAAGGCCTCAGGCGGTCAGGGTGGAGGGTCAGACCTCCAACACCATCACCCTGAGTATCGGGTCACCCCAGGGCTGTGTTCTGAGCCCCCTGCTGTATTCACTCTACACACACGACTGTGTGGCCAAGTTCAGCTCCAACTCCATAGTGAAGTTTGCGGATGACACAGTGGTGGTGGGGCTGATCTCTGACAACGACGAGAAGGCCTACCGGGAGGAGGTTGATGCACTGGCACGCTGGTGTCAGGACAACAGCCTGCTCCTGAACATTGGTAAAACCAAGGAGCTGATCGTGGATTTTAGGAGAACACAGCAGGGGACACACACAACACTGTGGATAAACGGGGCTACCGTGGACAGGGTGAGCAGCTTTAAGTACCTGGGGGTCCACATCTCAGAAGACCTGACATGGACAACACACATAGACTCGGTCGTAAAGAAGGCGAAGCAGCGCCTCAACAACCTGAGACAGTTAAGGACGTTCAGAGTATCGGGGAAGATACTCCAGTCCTTCTACTCCGGAGCTGTAGAGAGCATCTTGACTGGAAACATCACTGCCTGGTATGGCAACAGCACGGCACAGGACAAGAAGGCTCTACAGAGAGTGGTGCGCTCAGCTGAGCGTACCACGGGTATTGCACTACCACCCCTGCAGGTCTTATATAACAAGAGGTGCAAATCCAGAGCCTGCAGAATAATGAAAGACCCTCACCACCCCAACAACAGCCTGTTCAAGCTGCTGCGGTCAGGCAAACGCCTGCACACACCAGCAACTAGGACAGAGAGACTTCGGCTCACCTTCTTCCCCCAGGCCATCAGTCTTGAACACTGAACTCTCCACACACAAGCACACATGAGCACACACACAACACACATACTGTATACGCTCACACACTAACAGTCACTTTAGCATGCACACACACACACATGCTGCACACGCTCACACTCAACGGTCACTTTACACAATGACAAGGTCACTTTTTTTTTTTTTTAAAGAACAGGAGTGGTTCTTGTATAGTAAATAGATGGATATAGCAAGATAGCATAAGGATATATAGTATAACTGTAGATTGTATAGTATAGTATTGTATAGTAGTGTACATAAGACCCAGTGCCTCATCCGTAGCTAACATTGTATTGCACTATCGCAGGACCTTAGCATGTCCTTTACCATGCTTTTTGTAAACTTTATGTACATTATACCTGTTATGTCTTATTCTTATTACTTGTATTATTGCACAAATGTCTTATTCTTATTATTGCACAATCGCTGCGCGCATGACCTCCCGCATTTCACTGTATGCTTGTATGCCTTGACAAATAAAACTCTTGACTTGACTCTTGACTTGGTATAGAGGGAGGCTGGGGAAGGGGGTAGGTTTGGCTTAGGGAACGTGACTATAGTATGATGCTGTTACTTGATTTTATTAACTCTTAATCTTATATTTTTTATTTAATTTAATTTCAAACCTTTATTTAAACTCGAAAGGCTCGAAAGGTTTCCCTCATGTGCAGTCACTTCGCGTGTACATACAGAGTTAAGCAAAAAAAAGGCACATAAAATCATAACAAAAAGACAAGTAAGGATAACAATAAATTAAAACATGTACAACTTGATTGACAAAGGTTGGAGATCTAGGTTTTAAACTCCAGCAAGGAGAATATCTAGCTTTAAGGACTGTTGGAGTTCATTCCATGAGCTAGGGCCATCATAGAAAAATGCAGATTTACCCTGTTCCGAGCAAACTCGAGGGACCTTAACACTTTCAGAGCCCAAGCTTAATCTTGATTTACCGGTTGAATGCCCACCATCCACTTCAATGTTAGCGTTAATAACGCCTAATCTATGTTTTAAATTATGGCTATGTGTCTAATCTGCCCGTCGCTTATCAATGACTCGTTTTCCAGTCAACATTGTCGAACCGGATTGTTTTGTTATCGGTTCATTTTCGTTTTATAGCATTTTGAAAAGCCCTCGTTTTCAAGGAAAATATAAATGTTCCATGATAAAATACGTTTACTGGAATATTCTAGAATACACAAAAACGTTGTAATTTTTCGGCCTATTTATGAATTGTTTTCAAATAAACGCTAGATTATCGATAGTATATGTGTACGTATGCACGCTGGGGCCCGCGAGCTGAAAATCGATGATCTGATTTCCTCAAAGCGATCGCACACACACACACACACACACACACACACACACACACACACACACACACACACACACACACACACACACACACACACAGGGCAAACGCTGAGATCTCCGCGAATACAACTCTGATTATCCCAAGACTGGTAAAATAGATTCCTTACCTCAGATCAGATGTTCTCCAAAAAGATCATTCCAATTCCTGATCGCCATTCCAAAAATCGATCACTACTGTCTACTATCGATTGGCTACTGTGAATATATTGTAGCGTTCTGTCGTACCCGTATGGTTAGGAAGAATGAGGAGAGGTTTATGTTTCTTTTGGTTATTTAATTCCACTTCAACGAGTAACATACAGGTCAATACCTCACTCGTTAGGAACACACACAGCTTCCTGCTTCACGTATATTTCACGAACACAACGTAACTTCCAGTGCCACCTCCCCCCGGGTACAGTGACACACAAGACCCCAGATCATTACACTATCCCCCCCCCTTCTGAGCTCTCGCCCCGAGAGACACATCAACAATAGCACATTCACAATAACATTTTCCATTTCAAGCAGAACACACTTTTCTTTCTCTTTTTTTACACAAAGTCCTTGAAACGACCTGGCGGCAGCCTCCGCCTCTGCGGACGCGTTGTCCCTTCCCGAAGGACTGAATCGACCTGCTGCTGCTGAACAGGAACCGTCCGGGGAGTGCCATGTCTGTCCCGCACCGGGGACACAGTCTGTGATTCTGAGGGGCCCCCCGTATGGGAAGAGGGAACACCCCCCGCTGGTGGACCACGGTGCACTCCCCTCGAACTGCGGTTACATCCGGCCCCAGTGGTGGTCGGAACACTGTCTCTAGGTGAGGCCGCTGGGAGGGCTGGGTCTTGCAGTGGGAGGCAATCCCCTCTGTACGGGGCCAGTCTGTCTCTGTGAAGAGCAACTTTCCTCCCCCTGAGCGGCAATTGTACCCTGTATACCACCTCCCCCACCCTCTCTAGCACCCTACATGGCCCTTGCCAGTGACAGTCCAGTTTAGGGCACAGCCCCCTCTTCCTCCGAGGGCTATACACCCAGACCAGTTCCCCGGCCTGGAAATGCCTCCCCTTAGCCCGCACATCATAGTTCCTTTTTTGTCTCATGCCCGCCTTTTCCAGCTGACCCCGGGCAAAGTTGTGGGCGGACTCCATTCGATCCTGGAGTCTCCTGGCATACTCCCTCCCCGGGGGAACGGGGGGAGTGTCAGGGGGCTTGCCAAACGCCACCTCCGTCGGCGTCCGGAGCTCCCGGCCCAGCATGAGCAGTGCTGGCGTGCAGGAGGTGGACTCCTGTACAGCGGATCGGTATGCCATGAGAACGAGGGGGAGGTGCGTGTCCCAGTCTCGCTGGTGCTCTGCTGTGAGAATGGCTAGCTGCTTGCCCAGAGTCCTATTGAACCTTTCCACTAACCCGTCACTTTGTGGGTGCAGAGCAGTGGTTCGGGTCTTCTTGGTGCCTAGCTGCTCGCACATGGTGGCAAAGACATGTGACTCGAAATTTCTCCCTTGATCGCTGTGGAGGGTTTCCGCTGCGCCAAACCGACTGAACATGCCGTCAACCACAGTCTTGGCCTCCTGATCCGGCAATGCATATGCCTCTGGCCATTTGGTGAAATAGTCCATGGCGACCAGCACGTAGCGATTGCCATTGTCCGTGCACGGAAACGGCCCCATAACATCCACCGCCACTCTCTCCATGGGGGCTCCCACCCCCAGCTGTTGGAGTAGTGCGTGGGACTGATCAGGTGGGCCCTTGTATGCTGCGCAGAGGTCGCAGCGGCGACAGAAATCCTCTACGTCCCTTTTAATCCGTCCCCAGTAGAACCCCTGACGGAGGCGGCGGAGAGTCTTTGTGATGCCAAAGTGCCCAGCCCCCACGGTGCCATGGGAACTTTTTAACACAGTCTCTCTCATTGCTTTGGGGACCACCAACCGCCACCTGTTCTCTCCCGTAGCCGGCTCCCTCCAGGCTCTCTGTAGAACCCCGTCCCACACCCGCAGAGCCGCAAAGTCTGCCCACAGTCCCTTTGTAGCAGTGGTGCCCCCTGCCACCTCCCCCCAGGGTGGCTTCTGACCTGACTCTACCCATTGCAAAACAGGTTTTAAATCAGGGTCCTGCTCTTGCTGCGTTCGCCACTCCGCTTCTCCGATCACCTGCAGCTCCCTGCAGACCGGCCCGTCGCCCTCGTGCTTGGGGCATATTGTTTCCTCCTCCCGGAGCTCTCTCTCTCTTGCCTCCCTCTTCTCACAGTATCGACACCCCTCCGGAGCACAGGGCCGTCGGGACAGGGCGTCAGCGTTGGTGTGGCGGACGCCGGCCCTGTGCTCAACGGTGAAGTTGAAGTCTGCCAGCCTCTCCAGCCAGCGGCACACTTGCCCCTCCGGCTCTCGAAAGGACGTCAGCCACTGGAGAGCGGAGTGGTCAGTTCTGATTGTAAACGGCGGCCCACAGAGGTAGTACCTGAAGTGTTTAACTTCCTCAACGACAGCCAGAAGCTCCCGGCGGGTGACGCAGTAATTCCGCTCCGCTTTGTTGAATGTGTGGCTGAAGTAAGCCACCGCTCTTTCTCCATCCGGCCCCACCTGAGACAGCACGGCCCCCATACCCACGTTGCTGGCATCCGTGTCCAGGACAAACGGCAGGGAGGGGTCTGGGGGTCGAAGCACAGGTGCTTCTGTTAGTCCTTTTTTTAGGAGGTCAAACGCCTGCTGACACGTCCAGGTGAAGTCAGCGCCTTTCTCCTTCAGTCGAAATAGGGGCTCAACGATGCAGGAGAACCCCCTCACAAACCTCCTGTAGTATGAGGCGAGCCCCACAAAGCTCTCGAGCTGCTCTTTGTCTGCGGGGGTGGGCCACTCTTTGACCGCCTTTATCTTCCCCTCCTGCGTGCTGATGCCCTCTCCCATCAGTTTGTGTCCCAAGAACTCCACTTCTCTCCTCATGAAGTGGCACTTGTCGGGGTGAAGTTTCAGTCCTGCCTCGGCTATCCTCCACAGGACCCGTCTCAGCGTCTGGAGGGCCGCCTGGAAGGAGCTGCCATGGGCCAGTATGTCGTCCAGGTACACCACGCACTCCTCTGGAGGAATGCCAGCCAACACGCTCTCCATTAGCCTTTCAAACGTGGCTGGGGCATTACACAGCCCGAAGCTGAGGACACGGAATTGCCACAGCCCCCTCGGTGTGCAGAAGGCTGTCTTAGGTTTAGACTCTGGGTCGAGGGGCACCTGCCAGTAGCCAGCCCGTAAGTCTAGTGAGGAGAACCAGGACGACCCAGCCACTGTGTCCAGCGCCTCATCAACATAAGAGTCTTTCTTTGTCACCTTGTTCAGTGGTCTGTAGTCGACGCAGAATCTCATTTTGGGAGTGTTCTTCTTCTTTACCATCACCACTCCCGAAGCCCAGGGACTGGCAGAGGGCTCTATGATGCCCGCCCGCTGCATCTCATCAATGGTGCACTCTGCAGCTTCTCTGTACGCCATGGGAAGGCGGCGGGCTGGTGATCTGATAGGCCGGGCGTCCCCTGTGTCTATTTGGTGATGCACCAAGTGAGTGCAGCCAATTTCAGCATCTGTCAGTGCAAAAATGTCCTTGAACTCATTTAGCAACTGCCACAGCTCCTCTCGCTGTTCCGGCTCCAAGTGGCCACCGTTGCGTTCCCTTATGCCCCTCACAACTGCTAGCCTGTCAGCCTCTTCCTCCATGTTAGGCTGCGCCAGGGGGAGGGGCCCCCCGGGTGTAAATGGGGCTGCTGATGGGGACAGGGGCGTACTGCCAGCAGGTGAAGGGAGCTGCCTGTCAGGGGCAATGGGCATGGGGGGTGAGCGTTCAGCCGTCGAGTGGGCAGGGGAATATCTCAGGCGGGTATTCCGGGAGCGGGAGCTACCATGACTGTCCAGGGGGCTTGCAGAATGAAACTGTGTCTCTGCTGCCCTCACTGCCAGTGGAGCTGACCTCAGAGGAAGTGGGGGGGATATCATCTCAACAGTGGGGCCCCCAGGGAAACTCAATGTGTTCTCCCCCAGGTCCAGCAGGCATCGGGCAAACTTCAAAAAGTCTAGCCCCAATATGCAGGGGTCCTGCACCTCTGCCACCCACACCCGGAACTCCACCGACAGGCCCCCCACTGTTATGACCACCCTTCCCTTCCCCAACATGGGGGCTAGCTCACCAGTCACTGTCCTCAGCTGCACCGACGTCTGCTCCAGCTGTGTCCCCACTGGGACCACGTCCGGCCTCATCAGCGTCGCAGTCGAACCCGTGTCCACCAGGGCCGAACACGGCGCCCCAGCCAGGGTGACGGGAACATAGCAAAAATTGCCTGCATGCGTCCAGCCCACTACCATGACTGACTCAGTGTCAACGTCTGCTTCTGGGGGAGTAGAGCCCCACCCCCCCGGCTGTGCTGATTGGCTCCCTCCGCTGGAGGCAGAGCAGCATGGGACATGGCGCCAGGGATCCGCTCCGCCTCATCTACACGGACCCCCTGCCATTTCCCTGCCTCTCCTGGCGATTGCGGCAGTCCCTGCGGAGATGCCCGGGTTGGCCACACCCCCAGCAGCGCATGGGCCCCGGTGAATGAGCCGCGCCTCCTTGTGGTTGCAATGTTACGGCATGCACCAGCTCTGTCATCCGCTCCATCATTGCGCCCACCCACTCCGGCTCCCTTGGGCCGCTCTCCCTCGCAACCCTCACCGTGGGAGGGGCCTCCCTCACGCCCTCCTGTGTGGTCTCGCCCCGCAGGTCTTCTCTCTCCAGCGCCAGCTCCAAGGCCCCCTGCAGCGTGCTCGGGTGCCGCAGCTGAACCCGCTCACGCAGGTCTCGCGGCTCGATGGCGCGGACAAACTGATCCCTGGCGTACTCACTCAACACCGCGGGGGGCATGTGGCCGTATGCCCGTCTCGTGAGTGTCTCAATGTCAGTTGCCAGTGCACGAAGGGACTCACCGGTCTGTGCCGGTTACATAGCTCTGTGACCACAATGCTTTTATTGTCACATCGACCGAAACGCCTCTGCAGCGCCCCCACCACAGCTCCATAGTCTCTCAGCTCTTCCGGTCCCAGTGCACTCAAACATGCCAGCGCATCATCCGTGAGGGACAAAACGAGACGGGCAGCCTTTTTTTTATTGTCCATCGGCCAACCATTCAGTTCGGCTGCCAGCTCAAATTGCATAAAAAACGCCTCCAGACTGCCTTTACCCGAATATTTCAGCGCCTGGTCTGCTCTCCATCCGCCGTGTGCACCTCCACATGGTGCCACGCTCTGCATGTCATTCCTAACGGACGCCGCCGGGTGGAGTACCGGTGCCGCCGTCGCGTGGCCGTCACTCTCCCGTCCTCCGAGATTGCCAACCCCGACTTCAGCACCGACTTGCATTCTTTCCAGGTCTGGAAGTCCACTTGACAGACCTTCATCCTCCCTCTCCTGTTTAATCTCGTGGCGTGGCTCTTCTTTTGCCGTCATTGCTAAGCTAACGTGACGTAGCTAGCCAAACAGCGGAGCTCCACAGGGTACACAGTGCGCGTCAATCCGAGTTCACTGATCCCACTTCAGACACCAAATTTAGCGTTCTGTCGTACCCGTATGGTTAGGAAGAATGAGGAGAGGTTTATGTTTCTTTTGGTTATTTAATTCCACTTCAACGAGTAACATACAGGTCAATACCTCACTTGTTAGGAACACACACAGCTTCCTGCTTCACGTATATTTCACGAACACAACGTAACTTCCGGTGCCACCTCCCATCTCTCCCGGGGGGAAACACACCCCCCGGGTACAGTGACACACAAGACCCCAGATCATTACAATATATTCCAGGCTGATTCCCGTCCCGCGATCACTTCCATGTTGAGCAGACGTCTCGCCAGCTCAGGGAGCCAGCTGGCCCCGCCTCTACATATCACTGATCCCAGGTCAGTCTAAGCGACTGATGTGCAGTTTTCAGGGATAGACGATAGGGGGCGCTTTTTTCCATTCTGAGCTGCTGATGGGGCTGGTGTACCAATGGGAGACTCGGTTGATGAAATATGAATTCAGATTGCTAATAAAAAAATAAAACGATAATTGTCGTCGTGGGCATTCAGGGGGGGGGGGGGCTGATAAAACGTCATATCACGTCGTGGGCACTTAAAGTGTTAAGGACCAGCCAGTCACTGGAACATGTGCAATAGGTACCAAAATTCCATTCCAATAATGATGTAGTATAAGGAGGTAGCTTACCAATAAGGGCCTTACAAATGTGCAAATACCAGTGTTTGTTGTGCCTCTCCATCAACGAGGACCAACCAACCTTCTTATAAAGGACACAGTGATGAGTCCAATGATTTAAGGGTTTAGGCCGCATCATGCCTATAAATTACATCATTATAGTCCAGGACTTATTTGACAACTCTCTTTCTACTAATCAAAGGAAAGCTTTTGTATTGATTAATTGTATAATGTATTTTATATTGTGTATTTCTTGTATGTCTACCTGACCAGGGTCTGCAGATGGAAATGAGCTGATAGCTAAATCTGGTGTAATGCATCTCCTCTCATTAATTGAGATTAATTTAGGTTGTACACGGTCCCTGGCAAATAAACAATAAACTAAACTAAACTACATTAATTTAAATAGGTGACTATGATTATAGTTGAGGTTAGTTTTAACATTCACTTATGGTAAAGACATAAATTATGGTTAAGATTAGGGTTCTTAATATGTATAGCCAATAATATGTACTTATTTGTAATGCATACACATGTTACATGTTCAATACAATACATACATTATATTACTTATGGCTTATTGATTATGTAAATTTTTTCCTGTGGTTGATTAGTACTTTAATTACATATTTTATATATTTGATATGGGCTGATATGAAAAAAAAACATTCTTGTAAACTAAACTAAAATCAAAAGAAGAAGAAAGGTAATTAAAGCTGAATGTGGATGTGTGAACACAGAACGACAGTTACCGTGACTTCTTCTCTGCCATCTTTGGATACCTGAAGGGCCATCCTCTCCCTAAAAAACACAAGACATGCATTTATCATTTAAAAAACTAAATCATCAAAATTATTTAGATTGATGCATTGACCATTTCTTCCTTAACACATTGGACGCCAACCCTCAGATCGGCTGATAAGGGTCTCCTAACCACTCGTAGGTCCAACTTCAAGTCTAGGGGGGGACGTGCTTTTGCGGTCGCAGCCCCTGACCTCTGGAACAGCATCCCCATGTCCATCAAATCTGCCCCCTCCATCGAGTCTTTTAAATCAAAACTCAAAACCCACCTATATCGCCTGGCCTTCCCTGACTCACTTTGACTCTTGCCGTACTTGTTGACGTGTTGTTCTGTTTTTCCTTTGTCTATCCGTTGATTTTATTTTATTTCTCTGTTTATTTTTATACTTTTCTTTGTACTTAGCTTAGCCATGTGAAGCACTTTGGTTGACAAGCGTCATGTTTAAACGTGCTATACAAATACATTTGATTGATTGATTGATTGAACCACATGATAATTCGTTATTGCCCGCCATGCGTTGAACGCCAACAACGAATAAACACGTTGTTGGGATCAATATTTCATTTTTTCGCAATGGCATTCATAATTCATCCAGCCTCCCTCCGGGACTGCAGCAGCACCCTGTCTGATATTGCAACGCCTCAATACCGCCGCCTGGTGGATGATCGGGCGAGTTACACTCCACGCCAAACCGGAGGTGGCGCTGGTGCATCGAGAAAATCCCTCCGGCAGTAATATCTTGTTACGTGGGTCCAGACAAACACTCGAGTGCATCGGATCGCTTTTGAAATGCAATAATCTATATGATTTCGGCGTTTATTGCGTCATACAAACGGGAAATGGATCTAGCAGATCGACGTCAAATAATTGGAATATTTTTCCTCCAGTCTCATCGGCGAACGGTAAGAGGAATATAACGTTATTTTCAGCCCGATTGTTTATTCATTTCATGGCAATCCATCTGAACAATGTATCAACCCATACTAAATAAAGCCATTACTGACGATCAAGGAATTATAAACGACCCCCCCCCCCCCCTTTCCTTCACGCATGATGAAGCATAATGTATACCGATCATATACATTTGAATTTTTTAATATAGCGTGTATAGGAAAGAAGCGCCAATCGATAATCTATCATATGCTTCAGGGCCTATAACTCGCATTTTTGGAATTACAGCAGAAAACCTTAAAAACATACTTATATTCTCGACGGTATTAACACAACAATGTATGAATGAAAAAATATAACGTGCCCACATCCGGAACGATAGATACCCGATGTTGAATGGGCCATAGTAATGTCGATATAGCTATAATATTTAAAAAGTTATAGCCCTGCAAAGAAGGTAAAGATCTCCATAGGCTTACAGTGGTGGCAGACTGGACCCAATGATGGGTACAATGCACGGCACCCAATGTGTTAACTCATTGACTGCCGGGAATTAGACGGGCCCCACTCTAGCACTGCCACGCTTTAAAAGATAGGAGTGTATCACCTTGTTTGCAGAGCTATAACTATATTCTATATTATGGATACAATACTATGGCCCATTTGACATCATCTATCGTTCAATATGTGAAAAAGAATAAATTTTTCCATCCATACGTTCCCGTGTTATACCGTGGTGAATATAAGTATGGTTTTAGAGCGGTCTAGGGTCATTCCCGAAATGCTGAGTTAGTTTCAAGTTTCAAGTTCAAGTTTCTTTATTAGTTGTCATACAAAATACAGAATACTTTTATATGAAATGCTTTTTCCTGTTCTGCTCCTGAGAGTGTGCTAGATAAAAATAAAATAGATAAGTACAAAATAGAAGTCAAAAGTATGTAACAAGTGTAAACAAAAGTGTTCAATATACATATACAATATACAATACAGGGTAGAAAAAATTTAGTAACTGAGTTACAATACAATATAAAGTACAATGCAGAAATGGGATGAGGTACAACTTAGGGTAAGGTGCAATGAGGTATGAGTTGTAGTGCAAATCTCTTTACCAATAAATATAAATATAAAGGGCGGAATCCACAGAGAATGGTTATAGCAGTGGTCACCAACCTTTTTAAGCCCAAGATCACTTTATTTTTTTTTGGTGAAGGCAAGATCTACATATTGAAGCGTTGAGAGAAAAAGACAGCCAAGATTGTACTTTAAACTAAATGACTTTTATTTGCCTGTATTCTAATTACATGCAATGCTTTGGTCCAACATTACAACGTCAAAGTAGAACTATTATGTACTTTCTCAGTCAGTGCTAAGTGCAGTCATCTTATGCAGCATCACTTTTCACATAAAAACAAAAGTAGAACTGTAATGTGGACTTTCTCATAATATTAACATTGACAAACATATTTACAATTAGCATTTTATAAAGTAGAACTGTAATGTGTACTTTCTCAGTCAGTGCTAAGTGCAGTCAGTGCTAAGTGCAGCATCAGTTTTCACATCAGAACAAAAGTAGAACTGTAATGTGGACTTTCTCATATTATTAACATTGACAAACATATTTACAATTAGCATTTTATAAAGTAGAACTGTAATGTGTACTTTCTCAGTCAGTGCTAAGTGCAGCATCACTTTTCACATCAAAACAAAAGTAGAACTGTAATGTTTACTTTCTCAGTCAGTGCTAAGTGCAGTCAGTGCTAAGTGCAGCATCATTTTCACATCAAAATAAAAGTAGAACTGTATGTGTACTTTCTCAGTCAGTGCTAAGTGCAGCATCACTTTTCACATCAAAACAAAAGTAGAACTGTAATGTGGACTCTCAGGGTAAGATCTAATTTTAATTTTAATTTTTAATTTTTTCATGGAAAGATCTACAGGGACAGTCACAAAGATCTACCAGTCGATCAAGATCGACGGGTTGGTGACCACTGGGTTATAGTATCGTGTAGCTCCGCTCTGCGTCATACTGGAATACCCTTCCATATCAGTATTAGCACTGAATGCATTTTCACATGCACCTTTACACACCTCATCTGCCTGGCCACACCCCCATCCGCTCCTCTACATATGCAGGGGTGTGGCCATACTAACAGCTCCTTCTTTGTTTTCACCATGGCAAGTGTCTGTATACACCACTTTGAGACTAGTGAAATATTGAAGAGGAGCTGCGTTGACATTGTTTCTTGTTTTTTCTCTCTCTCACCAATTTTAAGAGAAAAGGCTAAGTTGTAATGTCTTCTTCGGAGGGTTCGAGCGCTCGCAACGTCACCCTTCACCAGCGGTTCTCCATTGCTGCCTCCGCCGTGCATCGTGGGGCTGCGCTGACTCCGCGGTCGTGGCAGTCAGACGCACCCGAGCGGCGTCCGGTGGAGAGTTTGCCTCTCCGAGGAGCTGTTGAGCCAAGGCCGTCTCCTGTGAGATGGCCTAGTTCCAGCTCTGGTTCCCCCCGATAGGCTGACGGCTCCTCTGGTAGCGGAGGATCTGAGATGCAAGCTCTTCGCTTCTGCTCGTTCCTGTCGTAAGAGGGTGAGCTGCAGGGGCGAACGGCCTGGCTTTGGAGAGCTGCTGGAGCCAGACAAGGGTGCTTCTGAGTCTAGACATGAGGTTAGACTCAGTCTACAAAACATCAACACAAGGAAGGCGGCGGGGCCTGATGGAGTCCTGGGACGGGTGCTCAAGGACTGTGCGGCTGAACTAGCCCCAGTTCTCACCACCATCTTCAACCTGTCTCTGGGCTCATCCTGGGTTCCCGCATGTCTTAAGGCAGCAACAATAGTCCCGGTTCCAAAGAAACCTAAAGTCACAGACTACAGACCTGTGGCACTCACCCCCATCGTCGCAAAATGCTTTGTGAGACTGGTCATGAAACATAAAAGCCTCCATACCGCCATCATTAGACCACAACCAGTTTGCCTACAGGAAGAACAGGTCAACAGAGGATGCTATTGCCATTGTGTTGCACACTCTGCTGGAACATCTAGAGCACAGGCACACATATGGTAGACTCCTTTTTGTTGACTTCAGTTCAGCTTTCAACACTATTCTACCCAACAAGCTTCACAGTAAACTGCACAAACTCGGACTGAACACCACACTATGCAACTGGATCTTGGACTTTCTCACAAATCGTACACAACATGTCAGGATTGGCAAGCACACATCCCCCACCCTGGCCATTAGCACCGGGGCCCCTCAGGGGTGTGTACTCAGCCCACTTCTCTACACACTTTTCACACACGACTGTTGTTCCTCCTCTCCATCTAACCTCATAGTAAAATTTGCAGACGACACAACAGTGCTTGGCCTCATCAGAGGGAATGATGAGACCTCATACAGGAGGGAGGTTGAGCAACTAGTGGAGTGGTGCGATGGTCATAACCTTGCTCTCAACCCCACGAAGACCAAGGAGATGATCATCGATTTCCGCAGGACTGGTGACCTCAGCCACTCTCCACTCCTCATTGGGAATGAGGAGGTGGAGAGGGTTTCAAAATGTAAGTTTCTGGGCATGACAATGTCTGATGACCTGTCCTGGGGGGTCAGCATTGCCTCTGCTGTGGGCAAAGCACAGCAGCGCCTTTTCTATCTCAGGAAGCTTAAATGGGCTAAACTCCCACAGGGACTGATGGCCAACTTCTACCACTGCGCAGTAGAGAGTGTACTCACATACGGACTGCTGGTGTGGTTTTTCTAGCTGCACCAGGGCAGAGAAGGAGGCCCTCCACATAGTGGTCAAGGCTGCGAGGAGGATCACTGGAGCTAGCCTCCCAGATATCTCCACAGTCTTTACCTCCCGCTGCCTACGGCGTATAAATTACATCTTACAAGACCAGTACCACCCAGCACACCATCTCTTTCAACTGCTGCCCTCTGGTCGAAGGTACAGATCCATCCAGTCCGGAACCAGAAGACTGACCAACAGCCTCTATCCACGGGCTGTCAGGCTGCTCAACGACCAACATCAACTTGCCCCCCCCCGCATCCCACCCCCCCCCCGCACCCAACCCCCGGTGACATAACTCCCACTTCCACATTACAACAATAACTGTGAACCGGACTTGCATTGCTGCACTATACACTATTCATCCTTTGCAAGTCAACGCCCCCCCCCCCCCTTCCTTCCGTTAACTCACTGGACTGTCACTGAAATATTTATATTTATTAATTTATTTGCACTAGCACTAAATGCACTTGGGACAATGATGGTATGTTATATATTGAGGACATTGGGACATTGATACTTTATTACTATATTACTATTATTATTGACATTATTATTTTGCACATGCTATATCTTATGTTTGTATGCCAGTGGTGATGTTCCTAAAATTTTTTCGTTGTACCAACAATGACAAATACAGATCTATTCTATTCTATTCTATTCTGCTCGGTCTCCTTGTCCGATGGAAACAGAGGATTTTATGGAGGGAGCGGAGGCGCTCTTGTTTGACGCCCCGGTGGGGACGTATCACTCTCCCCCTCAGGGTGTGGCAGGGGGTGGTATGTCTCCTTGGGGTCCCTCGTCCTCCGGTGTTGGGGTAGAACCTCCGACTCGGAGACGGGATGCCCTGCTATCAACCGCATCGGATGGTGGCACCACAATGAGTGGCAGCCTCCCGTACGCGAGGGACGCGGGCTGCGTGGAGGAAGGTGTACATGGGGAGTTCCCGGAGCTTATGGCGGCTGCCGCAGCCGCTAATGGCGTGCCGTTGCCGCAGCCACTGCCTGCACCTGTCCCTGATGACTTGATAGGTCATCTCTGGCAACGTCGTCCTGTGAGGGAGACGGGCGTTGTCTGCCCATTCTTCCCCTCAATGGAGGCCTACGTGCGTCAGGGACAGGTAATCTCCTGCATCATCGGCCTTACCCCCGCCTACGTGCAAGACACGCGGGTGGTGGGTTTGATCGAGGGATTGAAGGAAGGGGTGCCTCGCCTTGATAGCCCGATGGCGTCTCTCCTTTGTCCTGAGGTGGTGTGGGAGCCGTTGCGGAAGCCGGTTCCCCAAGGGAAATCGGCTAGGCAGTTGGCCAACTGGAGTGACCAGTCATTCATCGCCACGACACAGAACCTAGCTGCGACATCCAACATTGCGCAGCTGGCACGCTTCATGTCGGGGATGATGGCGGGCGGTGCGGTGTTGGACGATCATCATCAGTTCCTGCACGCCCAGGCGGCTGGAGCCATCCTGCACCTGGTACACTGTACAGCTGCAGGCAATCTCCGCCGGGAAAGTATGCGCCCTGGCCACTCTAACCCAGCGCCACCTTTGGCTGGAGCAAGCGCGGGTGCCGGAGCGGAAGAGGCTTCCCCTGCTCACGGCCCCCCTCTCCGCTGCTGGGCTCTTCGGGTCTGCAATGCAGCCGATGACGGCTGCATGCAGGGACATGGAGGAGGAGGGTGCAGTGCTCCAGCCCCATTTTCCCCCATCCAACGGTGCCGGTGAGGTTCGACGGAGGCCACGTCGTCGGGGATCCGCGACCGTCGCCACCGCCACCACCGCAGCCACTGCTGGACCCTCGGCCAAGAAGGCCAGGAGCAGAGAGGGTGCCTCGACCGCCACAGCCAGCCGACCCACGCCCGGAGGTGACGGTAGGGATCGTCGTGACCAGGCACCCTACCGTCCCTCCGGGCCTGCTCCCCGTGGGGGCAAACACCGAGCTGTTCGCGGCAGGCGCCGCTAGGTGACTTTCTCCCCCTGTTACCACTGTTCCCTTCCACGCCCCAAAGATTTTTGTTGCATTAATAAAGGGTCCCTCTTAGTAGAGGGACTATTTTTTGTTAGAAACTGTGTGTTTATTCACTGCATATGTTGGGGATACGATGTGTAGAACCCTCGCCTAAGTTGTGGGGTTGATAAGAGAGCAGGACCTTTTAGTCACTAGCTGGTCGCTACATATATATGTGCTTAGCAAGGCCTGTAGCTAACACTCGTCGAAAGGCTTTTTCTTTCCTCGTCCTGAAGAAATATGTTTCTTCCTATAGTGGTAAATGTTTACCGTTGTCTGAGGGGGTTGTGTGTTCTGTTACATTGGAAACAGTGGCATTGAGTCCACAACTTTGGAGTGTTGGCCTACAGAAGTGCTTGTGTGTGTAGCTTGTACCACGGTCTTATAGACCCTCTCTCTCGATCTTCTGTGTTTTTTTCTTGAAACATGAAACACGGGTGTCGTGTTCACACATAAGCCTCGGCCTTGTTTATAAAACCTGTTCGCAGACGTGTTGTCGTCTGTGGCTAGCGTGCGTTGGGTTAGCTTATCCTGATAGGATATACGCTGCTCCATTAGCATGCTGGCTACATAGGTATCATCGCTAAAATGGCTTGTTTACTATCCTATACGGGGTATGGGATCATGAGGGGGTGAACGGATAAACCCCTCCTTCTCTCTTTTCTGATTGGTCGGGTGGTTGGGTCTTCTATCATTCAGCCCTACCGCGCTGATTGGTCAGCGCGGCACGGGGTAGGGAGTTCCCTGACTCCTCGCCTGTAATGGTCGGTTGAGTCATGGGATTCCCCCCGCCATAGAGTACGTCACTGGGCGCATTTCTATTGGTTGCCGACTTCCGTGAGTTTTTTACAGGCTCCATGTGTGGATCTCTGTTATTGTCAAGTTGGTGTTGCGGTGCATAGGAACTCAAGAGTTCTGCTACGCTCGGTATATGTATCTTGAGCCTTTGGTCACGTGGCTCAATGTTACATAAACTTTTCAATTTATTGCTCACGTGGGAAGCCTCTCTGGGGGTTCCCCGTCCTCTCTTTTATGGAGCAGGTTGACGGGGTGTTGTTTAGGGAGTTCCCTGACTCCTCGCCTGTAATGGTCGATTGAGTCATGGGATTCCCCCCGCCATGGGGTACGTCACTTCCCGTGCCCTCTTTTATGGAGCAGGTTGACGGGGTGTAGTTTTCCCTCAGCCGCGTCGTATGGGACCCATGTACGTCTTTTTTTCTGTGAAAAAAGCGGCTTCTTGTCGGTCTCCCAGGCGGCTTGGAGGAACGATATCTGGGTTCTTGTTAGAATATCCATTGATATGTTTTGGGTCTCGACGTGTACATAGTGCTGGCCCTGGGTGCTTCTGATAGGAACCATGCATGGGCTTGCACGCCTTGGTTGCTCATCATTGAAACAGCGTTTGTATGGGGCAACTGGGATGGAGTTTGTCTCTTCCGAGCGCCAGTGTACTAGGCTTGTCTCAACTAATTCTCGTTCATCTCTGGGGGATGTTAACAGAATAGATCAAAGCATTGGTAGAGGGGTCTCACGCCCTTGGGGTGGGCCACCGGGCACGGCCCTTTGTGTTCTGACGGTCTGGGTGGCGCCCTCTATAATGTTTTGGATCGACACTCGTACCTATCCCCCTCCTGGGACTGGGGATGACGGCGTGATTAGGGCACGGGACTGGTTCTGGTCGCGCCAGACCAGTTCAGTTAACCCGTTGTCCGCCGGGGCGCAGATCTGCTGTTCTGATACCCTGAGGGACTTGTGCTTTTTCGGGAGGAAAATGCCAGGTCTGTCCGGGCGTTGCAGGGTTTGACGTTATGGAGATGTTCGTGGTTATGTTACTACGTGTTATCCCTCACTGTTGCTTGGTCCATGTTGTGTTGTACCTTGCGGCGTGCTGAAGGAGCCTGGTCCTTCTCCATTCTTTTTCGCCCTTCTCTTCTCCTACTTGGCGGGGCTGGGAGGGGGCTGTTGAGGTGGTTCTTGTAGAACTCCTCTGGCATCGCTGTGTACGTCCCGATCCGCCGGGCCCGGGTTCAAATTTGTTTTCGTCGACCTGTTGGCCTGGGTTAACCCCTTCTTGAAAACTGAAACACTTGTACTGCTGTATAGCCAGTGTATACCCGCAGTTGTGTTTGAGTTTTTTCTTGGGGGGTTATAGGAACAACCGCCTCATGTTAGAACCAAGGGGGTGGTTGGTTCCCTGGTGTGTTGGTAGCGGAGTCAACTCTCGGGGTAGGCCGGGCTTGGCCCCGTCTGCCTGTGAGTGTGCCCCCGCACCTTTCATGACGTCTGCCAATCATGTCAGCCTTCTCTGCCTCGGCCCCTCTGGAGGGTAATTTTTTTTGTGTGGAGGCTGCGACATGGTGCACGGCATACCAGCGTACGCCCCTTCCGCCGGGGTGCTGTTTCAGCAGACCCCTTTGGCGTGTAGTGGAAAATGTATAGTTCTATATGATATTAGATCAGAATTACATCATTGCTATCGATCTGCACTCTACCACTGAGCTCTGTAATATATTAACAGATCTCTGGTGGTATGTTGACAGACCTCTGTGGGATGTATTGATCTTTACCAGGACGGGGGGGGGACATGATGACATCCCGGTTTTGGGTCAGGATGGATGCTCATATGGTATGATGTTAAGGAGAAGATACGCCTGTTTAAGCCTGTCATGCTGTCATGTGATCAACTGTTCTAGAATGTCTATAAAGGTCAATGTAAGGGGAGGGACCTGTCTCTTCTTCTCCTTCCTCCTCTTCTGACCGGCGCCGGGTTTCATATCCATTTGGTTCTGTATTACTCCTGTTCTGTTCTAAATCAATTCTGTACTCTTAAACCAATGCTTTAAGTTGAATAAACTTATATTGATAAGACCAGCCTCGTCTGCTTTTCCTTTAGAAGCCCATTCTCCTTCAGGCGCCTGTCTAGTCCGCAGTGCTCCAGGCTCAGGTCGAGTGGCCTGTTACCTGGATTGAGGGATCAACTTCTTTGAGGGTTGTCTCCCCGGTGCGCTGCCTGGTCCCGCTGTGGGTATAGCCTTTTGAGTGCTTCGGGGCGGCGTGCTGTTGGGGGGAAGGGCCTGCTCTTGGATGGGCCCTGTCCGAATACGCTGGCGATGTGGGGGGTGGTGTCACTAGTGACCGCCTGGTGGGGTCTCGATGCTGCAGCGTCGTTGGCCTCTCCAGGCCCCCTTTTCCGGGGGGGTCCAGTCCCTTCCTGGGTCTGGGTCCTCCTTCACGCTCCGCTGCTACGGCCTTGCCACGGGGTTGGGGTTTTTGCTCTTGACCCTGTGATGTTAGGGGTTGTAACAGGGGTTTTGTTCCTTTCCATTCGTTCCCTAGTGGCATGTGGGTTGCGCGTTTATGTAGTCGTGGTTTTTCTGTGGAAGTTAATTCCCACGGTCTGCTCACCCTGTGCGTTTGAGTTGCTAATCTCCTCTTCGCACAGTCGGATCCGATACCCTCCCGTCCTCCATTAGGGGGGTCCGGGGGCTCGGGTCCTCCCCGGGTCTGATGGTTGTGGGGGACCTCAGCGGGTACATTTGTCGAGCTCCTGCTCTGCTTAGCTCCTGTATTCCAGTATGACGCAGAGCGGAGCTACACGATACTATAATGTACGGTTATGTCTATAACAATAGTTATATGAGTGTAGTGACGCTCTGAGTCGGACTCACTGAGGACCCTGTGGTCTTGCCTTTGTGGTGAAAGACTTGGGAAGGAGCTGTTAGGTCGCTTTCACATATAGTTTTGGTGGACTCGGTGCGGTTCTGGTGGTGAAGTTGCAACATTGTTGCATTCTTCATTTGGTTCGTCTGCGTTCACATAGCAATTTGTCAGGCGCACCGAACTTTCTGAACAATGTCACGCGGTCGAAAAGGGCGCGTCTATTGGACAATAGAGAGTGGAAATGTGTGTGTGGCTGCGAGCCCGTGTGTGCGCGCGCACGCGTGTCTGTGGACTGCGAGCCCTCCAGATCAGCGGAGGCGGAGTTTTTTATTTTGACGTGACATTGATCCATTGTTCTATTGAAGCCCATTACCACCATCCTCTCGCTAAACAACTTGTACACCGCGTTGTTTTTATGAGTGCCCACAAGTAGCTGTTTTATTTGGTCTTCTGCCCATGTACAGTGTGCTTGTTTTGCAGTGAATGCCGATCGCCTCTGTAATAATATAATAAGCTGCGTTTTTTCTTCCTTAGTTCTACCCAAGATGCACAGTTAGATAGAGAGAGAGAGAGAGAGAGAGAGAGAGAGAGAGAGAGAGAGAGAGAGAGAGAGAGAGAGAGAGAGAGAGAGAGAGAGAGAGAGAGAGAGAGAGAGAGAGAGAGAGAGAGAGATAGATAGATAGATAGATAGATAGATAGATAGATAGATAGATAGATAGATAGATAGATAGATAGATAGATAGATAGATAGATAGATAGATAGATAGATAGATAGATAGATAGATAGATAGATAGATAGATAGATAGATAGATAGATAGATAGATAGATAGATGCAGTGTGCTTGTTTTGCAGTGAATGCCACGCGCAGTCGGCGCAATAAGCACTTCCTATATTTGGTCCGCATTTGGTCCGATGAAGCGAACCGAGACCTATGTGCCAAGACGAATGTGGAGAGATCTAATTCTGTATTTTAATCTGTATTTAACCTTTATCTATTCAGTGAAGACCAGTTATTCTAATTAAATAATTTACATTATCTATCTGTCCCACTTTGTCCTACCAAAATCTTACTGTTATCACCCCCCCCCCCCCTCCACCCATTAACTCAACTGGACTGTCACTGTACTATTTATTTGCACTAGCACTATTGCTCTTGGGACATTGATATTATTATTTTGTACGTGCTATATTCAGTATGTTTGTATGCCAGTGGTGATGCTCTAAACTCAATTTCGATGTACCAACGATGACAATAAAGATTATATTATTTTGCACTCCTCTATACATTACGAAGTAAACAAAATACAATACAAAATTTACGGAATACTAAAGAAAATAGATCTTATGAGTTATGAACAGTATCTAACTTGTTCGAGAAATATAAAGCCCCGTGCCAATAGCCTTCGCAACTCGTGATTTAGAATAAGGCTATAGCACTGACGTTCCAAATTCTTGGTTCTGACATGATCAATACAGTAAACATTTATTTCTGATATAGGTGCTGATCAGCAGTAATGCAATGTAATGATTATTATTATTCTGAAGTTATTATTATTATTATTATTATTATTATTATTATTATTATTATTATTATTATTATTATTATTATTATTATTATTATTATTATTATTATTATTATTATTATTATTATTAAATAAAAAAAGTATTAATAATTAATTAATAAGAACTTCTCTCCTTCACTATAATCTAATTATGAAATCAGATATAGGCCAGGGCTTTACAACTTAATAAAGAGATTGAATATATATGGGATATAAACTAAATTAAATGTATGCCATATACAATGAAAGAATATAGTGCTCTTATTATATTGTGCTATATTTAATTCAGTTTATATCCCATTTAATTGTATTAAATATCTTTATTAAGTTGTAAAGCCCTGGCCTATATTTGATTTCATAGTTAGATTATAGTGAAGGAGAGGAGTTCTTATTAATTAATTATTAATTAATATTTTATTTAATAATAATAATAATAACTTCAGAATAATAATAATCATGACATTGCATTACTGTTGATCAGCACCTATATCAGAAATAAATGTTTACTGTATTGATCATCTCAGAACCAAGCATTTGGAATGTCAGTGCTATAGCCTTATTCTAAATCACAGTTGCGAAGGCTATTGGCACCAGAGCATGTGAGCGGAGAAATCCGCTCTTCGCTCTAGACGTCTGGTTCCGCTCTCATTCGCTCATGTTGGCCCGCCCCCCCAAGTCGCTCACCGCTCCGCTCACCGCTCACCTTCATTTACGAATCAAGCGCTCCCCGCTCCACAGCTCGCTCAGTAGACATTTGTTTTTTTGGAGCATGATGTAAATTAGCTTGATTTGACCAAACTACAACACACCCCCTGGGCCCCTTAACAATTGTTTGTATTGAGCCGTATTGTAATTGTACCCATTCTGCAATGTTAAATAACGTTTATCCATTCAACTAGCTCTACTAAGCCATGGTAGCTAGCCTAGCCGCATTGCTATGGTCGATCCCATACACGTTAGCATGTAAGCTAACAACAACAGCGTTAACTTTAAAGACGGCGGATTATACTTTGGTCTTAGCAGGATGTGAGTGACGGTTCACCCTTCTCATTGGTTGAAAATGGCCTTCATGTTTGTACATCGCCACCTGTTGCTTTGGCATTGTACTACATGTATATTACATCAGTTTCTGTGTGATCGTGTGCACTGAGCGGCCCGGAGCGGATTGGAGCGGAGGAGAGCTCTCGCTCCGGATGTCGCGCCGACCCATTTTAAAACCCACTCCGTCGCTCACTTCAAAACCACCCGCTCCACTCCCCGCGCCGCTCCCGCCGCGCGCCGCTCACATGCTCTGATTGGCATGCAACTTTATATTTCTCGAACAAGTTAGATACTGTTCATATCTCATAAGATCTATTTTCTTTAGTATTCCGTTCATTTCTTATTGTATTTCGTTTACTTCGTAATGTATAGAGGAGTGCAAAAGAATAGAATTCAAATGATAGATCCTGCACTGCACTGTCTTTGTCCTGTGTCTTGTTATTTGAAAAGACAATGTATGGGAAAATGCATACACTGTATCGCTGTGACAATTACCAATGGTTACACATATGGCTTAATAAAGGAATCTGAATCTGAATAGAACTTGTATTTTGGTTGCATATCTTCATTGCATTGTTTGTAATGTCCTATTCCAATTACATGTGTATAATTGTACTATATATTCTATTTTGCTATAGTTAATTTCGTTTATATCCCATTTAATTGTTAAAAAGGGGAACAGATGAAAATAACAGACACAAATTTCAAACTTAAAACAGATTAGATCTATTTTCTGGTGTTCCACGAAATGTCAATGAACGAAATCCGTCCATATATTCTGGCTGTGGGGGTGCCATCGCGCCATATAGCGATATATGTCCGCATGTGGCTTTATATTTGTCGAACAAATTAGATTCTGTACGAGCATAACACCAAGGCCCACAATGTTATATAACGATATTTAAATAATAAGTACAATTGCATGGGATCGCTGCATGCGCTTGATTTGTTATTGTCCTTCAAGATATTCGATAATATCTTTCACGGTCATGCGTGTCTGCACAATTACTGCTGCCATGATCACCTGTTTAGAGGCTCATTTACATAGAAAGGGGACATGTTCCGGATTGTTCCGCCCATATTCCCTCATTTAAATATATTCCAATTGCACGGACGCAATGCCGACGTTATGTATGAGCAACCTCATTTCACACATTTGAGAGCGAGATGCACCGGCTTTGCTTCGGAAAAAGCTGCGCAAAACCTTTGTGGATTCCGCCCAAAGTGTGTTAAAGTGTCTAAAGTGGGTAAAGTGGATGCTACAGTGAGTTGTTTATTTAAGTGAGTGTGTGCATGTGGATGTGTGTGCTGTGAGTGTATTTGATGGTTTGTTACATAGTGTTATTGTCATTGAGCATCCTGATGGCCTGGGGATAGAAGCTCCTTCTGAGTCTCTCTGTGCTTGCCATGAGACTCCGGTATCGCTTGCCTGACTGCAGCAGTTCAAAGAGGCAGTTGTTTGGGTGGCTAGAGTCTTTTATTATTCTCTTGGCCTTATTCTTACAATGCCAATTGTGCGTTCGGCTGAACGGGCGACTCTCTGTAGTCTGCTACGGTCTTGTGCTGTGCTATTCCCAAACCAGGAGGTGATATTGCCAGTCAGGATGCTCTCTATTGTGCATGAGTAGAAGTTCCGTGTACATCTATTCCACTATAGACGTTGCCGTTTCTTGCCTGGACACGCTATTATTCCGAAATCAAATCTATATTACAGGTATTATGTTCCATCATGAATGCATGAAAGGGGGGGGGGGGGGTCGTTTCTGATTATTTGATTGTCAGTAACGGCATTCGTATTGAACACTAAAAATGCTTATCAGCCTAAAGCATTGCAGGATCAAGCTAAAATGTACGTCAAATCGTCCTTACCTGTGATCAGGAGTATTCCAAAAATAATATTCCAATTGTTTGATCGCCATCTGGTACATCTAATGTAAATTTGGTCCACGGCATAATCCACCACAACATATGGATCGGGTTTATTTGACGCGCTTCAATGGAACCGGGAGAACCGTTTGCCTCGCCCGACAAGGAAAAATTAAACCCAAGACATTTGACCATTCCACAGGCCAAGATACAAGTTTTCTTTTTTTTATCTACTTTTTCTCCCATTTTTCAATTTTTTCTCCCATCCCAATTTCGTGTTTATCAAATTCTACCCTCCCCTGTCTCGAACGTTGTTAGGCCATGCCTCCCACTGATCGGCTGCAATGTGGACGAAGCCTTGCATCACGTGTCCCCTCCGGTACACGAGGAGGCAGCCGTCGCATCTTTTCACCTGCACAGCGCGATCTCTCAGTGGCGAGGAGTAGCACGTGGGAGGCTCACGCTGCCCGCGTCACTTCCTGATTCTGCTGCGCAGGCGCAGCAACCGACCTGTAGGAGTCGCTGTCCACAACGTCTGATCCCCACCCACCAGCTTCCCACCCCTAACACTGCCAGTTGTGTTAGTATGAACGACCAGCCAAGCTGGTAGCAATGCGGAGAGCTGGGCTCGAACCCAGCATCTCCTGCATTAGTGGTGAGCGCCTTGCCCACTGCGCCACTTAGCCGCCCACGCCAAGATACAAGGTTAAAAAGGGTGCTCGATACCACCGTCTACCTGGATGCGGCCGGTATTACACTTTGGCTCAGGATGATTCCCCATTTTTATTTAATTTTTTTATTGATCTTATTCCCCCTCCTTTACTCCGATTTTCTCCCATCCCAATGTTAGTCGTTATGCCAATTCCCAATCCCCTTCCTGGTCGCTGCGCACTTACCCCCCACAGTCGGTCTGGGAGAGTGGAGGCTATCACGTGCTTCCTCCGACACACGTCTAGCCAATCAACCGCTTCTTTTCACCTGGCAGCGCGGACTCTCACTGAGAGGGTGTAACGTGTGGAAGGATCACACTACCCCCCTTAGATCCTATCCGCGCTGAGCAGGCGCCCCGACTGAACTGTAGGAGTCGCTGTTTACAACAACCCGGACCCACCCCTCCAGCTTTCCCACCCTTTAATACTGCCAATTGTATTAGTGTGAACGACCAGCCAAGCTGGTGACAACGCCGGGAGCTGTATTCGAACAGGCGAATCCAGCGTCTCCGGCGTTGGTGACGAACGCAATCTCTGCTACGCCACCTGACCGCCGATGATTCCCCATGTTAACCCAGAGTCCGTGTGCCTGTAATGAATAGAAATATCGAATAAAATAAATAACGATCAAATAACGTATCTATACGTGGTTGGCGTTCAACGGTCATCGGCCAAACACGTATATAATCGTTGTTGGCGGCCATTGAGTTAATACTACTAATACAAATTTGCAAATACAATTTCAATAAATATAAATCAAATTATGAAAAGTTACTGTACCTCATCCAGGTCATTGGCTGGGTATAAAGATCCATTATTGCACTCCACATCTGAATCCAGGTTACGCCATGACCCGCAAAAAACGTTTTACTTACAGATTCAGTATTCATAACATTTACAGTTTACTAGATGTCATTATTATTATTATTATTATTATTATTATTATTATTATTATTATTATTATTATTATTATTATTATTATTATTATTATTATTATTATTATTATTATTATTATATCATCATTTAACACTTTCTGCGCCAACCCTGAGATTTCTTGGGTTATCTCTCCAGTGGTTGAGCGCCAGAACCCCCGAAAACCCGAGAAATCTCGGGTTTTCATCGTTATTTCTTTTTTTCGATTTTAATATTCTATACACTCTCACGGACCTCTGTGTTACCATTGGAACTCATTCTGAGACCCAGAGAGTGCAATGTCGGCCGAATCCTGCTAGGTGGCAGTATTGCCTACCCTTTGAAACCTTATTTCACACTGTGTGTTATACATTTTATATGATCCGGGCGGAGAATTTGGACCCCGGCAAGTGAAACGGTTCATTCGAGCAACTTGGAACGCGTTGCATATTTTGTGCCATTTCATGTCAGGGACCCGATGGACATCAATACTGGAAATCGCGATCAGACAATTGGAATATTCATTTTGGGATACCTCCAAGTAAAGGTAAGGACTATATGACACCAATCCTACTTTGATCCGACAATGATTTAACATCGATCGCAACGATCAATGTATATAATATTCAAAACGTATGCCGTTGCTGACGATCAGAGCATCAAAAAACGACCCCCCCCCCCCCCATGATGCATTCATGATGAAACATAATACCTATTATATACCTTTGATTTGGAAATAGTAGCGTGTCCAGGCGAGCAATGCGAACGACGTTAGCAAAATTCACATATCGCTCCACAACTCAGCTTCCAGGAATTAGCCCGGATCACTCTGAAACTATACAATATTCACCACGGGATAACACGCAAATGTATACATGAAAACATTTGTTGGACGAGAGATAGTGACTGTCAAATGAGCCATAGTATTGTCTCCATAGCTAGAATATAGAATATAGATATAGAACAAGGAACAAGGTTGATCTAGTTTTAAAGGTGGGTTAGGCAACTTCAGAGAAATTAGTAAGAGTAAGATATAGAGCAACCTACAAAGGTTTTCCACAGCCTGCTAGAGGCGCAATTTTATATATATATATATATATATATATATATATATATATATATATATATATATATATATATATATATATATATACAGTATATCTATAGCTGCTGGTGCCTCTGGGAGAAAAGCCTTGTAGCGTAAGCATAGCACACAGCACCGGGTTTGAAAAGTGATGGACCATACTCTATTTCTGCTCGACATGTAAGCACATTCTTACTAATTTCTTTGATTCTTTCATTTCAGATAGTATGCTGTTCATATACTGTACACAGACTAACTAACTAGTTACTAGTCTGTATACAGTAGCAACAGCTTATATTATCATCATACCAGTATTCACAGTTACAGTAGGTTTGTTGTTGTGATGTTCCTATGTAAACATTCATTAAGAATTCCCTCTGTTACTCACTTTCGGGTTTGCAGATAGGGCAACACAAATGCAATGATCTTATTACATTTCCATTCTTTCTGTTGAATTGCACCTTCACCACCACTAGCTGGGAGACGACTAGCCTTGTGTCTGTGCTTGCAGAGCCGGTCCCTCAGAGACTTCCATCTCTCGGCAGTCCTTGCCTGTGGTATGAATAATTACATGTTAGGCAACTTATATACAGTATTACAGACCATAAGCACTAACATTGTCTTTAGACACAGGTTTCTGGGGAGAGCTTTAATAGCTTGGCCTTCAGCTATCGTCTGGGAAGGGAAACTATTGCTGACAGTGTGAAAATTACCTGCAATGCCATAGTGAAGAACATGATGGCGACTGAGTTGCCCCCCGTCCAACTGAAGACACCTGGAGAGAGATGGCCTCTGACTTTGGGAACAAGTGGAACTTTCCAAACTGTTAGTTGTTACATTAATTAACCTCATAACCTCATATGAGCCGTCGTGCCCGTGCGCGGGATGCATTTTTCGGCGATCATCCAATACACCATTCGAAAGTTGAATTTGCCGCCTTTCGATCGCCACCACACTCAACCTAAATGAAGAGGTTAACTATAAGAAAACCTTTTCAATTGTTTTACTTGCATTAGTGGATGCAAACTACAGATTTCACATTGTCCAGGTGGGGGATTGTAGTAGAACCAGCGATGGTGGAATGTATGCAGAGTCTGCATTGGGAGAGGGCATGGCAGCTGGCACATTCTATTTTACCAGGAACACCCCGCTCCCTGGCACTAGTGACCTGGGAGAGATGCCCTATGTTATCGTAGGGGATGCTGCCTCTCCTACCATATCTGATGAGCCATATCCGAGCAAGGAAGTGACACAAGAAAAACATGTTCTTAATTATAGACGGTCAAGGGCTAGGATGATCGTGGAACGTGCTTTTGCGTGCATCCTTGCAGCCAGTGTTGTACACAGAGGTAAATTATGCTTTCACACCACGTGGACCATGTAGTGTTGACAGCCTGCATACTTCACTACTACCTTCTCACCCCACAAGCTGTGCCAGGGCAGTACAGAGAGAGAGAGAGAGAGAGAGAGAGAGAGAGAGAGAGAGAGAGAGAGAGAGAGAGAGAGAGAGAGAGAGAGAGAGAGAGAGAGAGAGAGACAAAGAGACGACAAAGACCCCATGGATCCATTCCTGAAGGGAAGTACGCATGCGGATCAGAAAAAGGTTTTATAGGTTTTATAGTTATCGTTGCCAACAGAGATAATCACATGAGGTAACTAAAGAAATAGGTTAGCATTAGTGCTTATACCACAGCCTTGGTGAATACTCTTTTCTGATTGGCCGGCAAGTGTGTGTTAAAACCGTTTAATGCACAGGTAGTTCGGCTGTTCTTTTTTTATCTACTTTTTCTACCCCTTTTTCTGTGATTTTTCTCCCATCCCAATTTCCTCTCGTGCCAATTCTCCCTGTCCTGTCCTGATCGTTGCTCGCATGTGCCCTCCACTGGCCGGTCGTAGGGAGGATAGAAGCCCATCACATGTCCCCTCCGATACATGTGGAGGCAGCCAGTCACATCTTTTCACCTGCCAGCGTGGACTCTCATTGGCGAGGAGTAACGTGTAGGAGGCTCACACTTCCCCCGCCATTTTCCTGTCTCTGCTGTGCAGGCGCCCTGACCGACCTATAGGAGTCGCTGTTTACAACGACCAGACTACCACCCTTCGAATCCCCTCCCGCTAACTCTGCCAATTGAGTCAGTATGATGGCTGGCCCAAGCCAGAGGCAACGCTGACAGCCGGATTCGAGACCGGTGTCTCTTGCGTTGGTGACGAGCGCAATGTCCGCTGCGCCACCCAGTTGAACTGTTCTAAATTAATCCTCTACCAAACCTTCACTTCATAATCCTTCACTTATCAACACGCCATCCACATCCTAAGTATTCCCAAGCAAGTTTAGCTCAAAACCCATAGTTTCCATTTGCTTACATGTCGTGGACTCGCACAGAGCCAACTGTGGATCTTTCCACCTCAAAGACAGAGCATAAATATGCAGCAGCATCCCCTGGTTGGTTATTACTCAATGTTGTAAAATATTACATAAATTATTATTTTTATGAATGATGGTAACCTAATAATAGGGACTTTCATTAATAATTTTCATATTTGTGCCCGTTTTACAAGGAACGTATAAAGTTTCATACTCCTTGCTGTTTTACAGAGGATTCTGTCACTAGCACTGATGATGAGAGCTAACGTTAGACGTTAATAGTATAGTGTCTCTGGGGCAAGGTTTACAACAATGTTGCTGACCAGGTACAGTAGGATGTGCTTCATCTCGCTATTCAGCCAAATGCACTCTATCAGTGTGCTTACAGCAAACACGAAACACAACACAAACATGTATTGTTTTGCACTGCTGTGTTCTATGCATGTATATTATTATTATTCTGCAATTATGCAGACAGTATTATTCTTTTGTGGCAATTATTGTTTTTCCAAGATAGAGTTAGCAAAGCAGATTGGTATGTGGAGAGGCAATTTATTCCTAGATTTGCATAATCCCTTCATATCATGGCACATCCCACAATTCAACTCACAACAATGACTGTACTTGAGGCTATGACTGACCACGCATATTTAATGTGGGAAAAAGGTTATCGATTTGGGGATAATGAGATGACTAGCCAGCAAGCCAGCCTTTTTGTCAAACATACTGTCAGATCATATTCACTGTTTGTTAACCATAGGCAAAGTTATTCACAAAAAGGCTTATTAGCATAAGGTTTTTTTGGTGCCCAAGCACTTGACCATGTGCCCCCTGGTGACCAAAGTGCCGTTTAAAAAAAGTATTATTATAATTTAAATGTTTTGTAAAGGGCTGTGTGCATGGTCCTCATCACGAATAATTGTATCGATTAATAATATTATAAATACAAATAAATATTTGAATGCCTGTCTGTGTGAGGTGCATGGTTTTCTGTTATGTTGCGTGACGCGTCGCCCTCCCTCTTATAATAGAAATCTAGGGCAAACCAACCATCTCGCCTCACGTTTACCCGTCTGTCAACTGATTTTAAGGAGCAACTGAAGTCAGCACCAGCAGCGTTACGGTAAGAAAGTTATTGTTTTCCATAACTAATATTTTAGCAACCAAGATTAAGAATGTTAACTATCATATTTTGCAACAAAGAAAGACTTTGTTCACTAGCTGTCCACAACTACATGAAAATAAGACTGCTTGTATTCTTCTTGCTTACATTAATCTCGACATTGTGATGTGCTTAGGTTAGCTATTTAGCATCCATCCAAACGTTACCTAACATTAGCCCACATGTTAGCTATCACCCTTTGTAGCAAGTCGTATCATATCAGCTATAACGTTATATACCTCTGTTAGTTAGACGTGCCATAAGAAATTATTGTTAATGAGCCATGCATGCAAGTCGCTTTTAGAGTGAAATGTAATGTGTTAATTTGTTTCAAAGCATTCGGATCATCACACTGTGCTCATAAATAATAACACTGAACAGCTATACTTCCACCGGGCAAACAGACTACTGACGGATAGACTCTTAAGATCACATGAGCATACACACAAAAGCACTTAAAGTGACTTACACAAGCACACTTATTAAACACACACACTGCTGCTACCTACACTGTAGAATATATTTTTAAAATAATTTATCTGCTGGTTTTTACCTTGTAAAAAAACCATTATACCCTGTATTGCATAGATTGTAAATATTGTATAGATCGTTGTGTATTGTTGTTTCCAAATCTACTACGATTGAGGAGCTGGGAAAAACAAGCATCTCACGTTTTTCTGAATGTATGAAGGGAGAGACTAGATGCCCCCATGGGGTGGTCATACATACTATAGGAGAGAGGAGCAGGACGAGGAGGGGAGAGGAGGAGGAGAGGGAGAGGAGGAGAGGGGAGGAGGAGGAGGAGGAGAGAGGAGAGGGAGAGGAAGTGGAGAGGAGGAGGAGGAGAGGAGGGGAGAGGAGGAGGAGGGGAGCAGAGAGAGGGAGGAGAGAGAGGAAGAGGAAGAGGAGGGCAGGGCCGCCTGGGAGAAATGCGAGGCCCTGTGCGAGATTTAACGCGAGCCCCCCCCCCCCCCCCCCCCCCAAAGGTAAAAAAAAAAAAAAAAAAAATATATATATATATATATATATATATATATATATATTTTTTTTTTTTTTTTTTTTTTATATATACAGTCAACATATTCTTAAATAATAGCGCTGCCCGAGGCGGGGCATGATACAGTCAACATATAGCAAAAGAGAGAGCGAGAGAGAGCTCCCGTTCTACAGTCAATATACAGTGTACAGAGAGAGAGAGAACATGTGTTTGTCATGTGTGTGTGTGTTAGAGAGAGACTAGAGCATGTATGACAGATTCAAAAGGACAAAGATCAAAAGAGAGAGAGAGAGAGAGAGAGAGAGAGACACATTGGAAAGAAATTGAAATGCTATTTGGCCCTAAACAGAGAGTACACAGTGGCAGAATACCTGAGCACTGTGACTGAAGATCCTTGAGCACAGCCTAGCCATCGAGAAAGGCCGCCATAGGCAGACTGTGTGTGTTAGAAAGAGAGAGAGAGAGAGAGAGAGAACATGTGTGTTTGTCATGTGTGTGTGTGTTAGAGACTAGAGCATGTATGACAGATTCAAAAGGACAAAGATCAACACTTAAATCCAACAAGAAGAGCAGGGTATACCAGAGAAACCAAAGCAAGGAGCCAATGGCCGACATCAGCTAAATAGGCTAGCCAGGTACTCTGTGACACCAGGCCACACACAGCTTTGGCCAATGGCCCAACGCTACACAAGCTACACAAGCTACACAAGCTACACAAGCTACACAAGCTACACCATTCACACACAGCACATGTCGTATCTCCAAATGTTGTGAAGTAGCATATGTTTTGCCTGGAAAAAAACATTGTTATTAACAAAACATTCGGGAGGGGAAGGAAGTAAGAGTGGGGTAATGTCATGACATTTTCATTAATCTTAGTTACCTGCACGAGGGCGCAGGGCGAAAGGCCGCGCAACACAGGTCTCCACGTTGACGAAAGGCCTCAGCGCGCCTCCCTCCACCTTCGCTCCCCACCCCTCCCTCCTGGTATAGTACGGGGGGCCACGGCTCCGGCCGAGGAGACTGGGTGTGGGGAGGACGTGGTGGGCCGACAGCCAGCCAGCCAGCCCACACATGGCGTCTGGCTAACAGTTAGCTCAATCAGGCACGTGGCTCTATGTAGCTGCATACAGCCAGGTGCTCTCACCACCAGCAGGCACACACCGTTAGAGTTAGCTACTAGTAGTATTAGCTACAGTAGTCGACCAGTTTGGCTCCAGAGAGAGAAAGACAGATCCACGGCGGGTATATAATGATATGTTGACTCACGGTCACTCACCATAACGCAGTATCAACGTCACGTGGAAGGAGACTTTCTTGGCCCCACGGTGTAATTTCTTCTTCTTCTTCTTCGAGTACTTTCCGGCAGACTGGACACCTTTCGGCGTATTGCTTCTTTTGAAAAGACATCCACTCGCCTCGCCTCGCTCCTCTGGATAGGTTAGCCGTTAGCTAAGCTAGCTACTAGCCGGCGACAGCATCATGGCGACTTGGCCCACGGTGTAATTCTTCTTCTTCTTCTTCTTCGAGTACTTTCCGGCAGACTGGACACCTTTCGGCATATTGCTGCCTAACAGATTTATCTGCTCACAAGTTCTCTTCTCCTTCTTTTGAAAAGACATCCACTCGCCTCGCTCCTCTGAATAGCGCTGAATTATCTACCTCGTGTGTCTTCTTCTTCTATTTGGTATTACGGCGGTCGGCGGACGGGCCGGAAACACTATCCTAAAATCTGTAGAGCAGCAAATCCGCAGAAACCGGAAAACTGCAGTCTGCAGAGCCAGGAAGTCAGACACATTCTACAAACGTGTCTAATGTGAAATATATAAGCATATAAGCAAAACTAGATTTTAGGTCTGTGATGAAAAAGGGCCTCGCGGGAAGGGGGGCCTCGCAAAAAAATTAAAAAAAATAAAAAAAAAATAATAAAAAATAATTAAAAAAAATAAATAAAAAATATTTTTTTTTTATTTTTTTTTTATTATTTTTTTGCGAGGCCCCCCTTCCCGCGAGGCCCTGTGCGACCGCACTGCTCGCACACCCCCTGAGGCGGCCCTGGAGGAGGGACAGGAAGAGGAGATGTTGGGTCCAGAACTGGTTGGAAAGGAAATTATAGAAGAACCCATAGCAAAGTTGTACAATAGAGCTTGTAAAATGCACTATAAATTTCCACCCTGGACTACTGCACTCTCAGTCACAACGCATCACCAGATCAATCTCAGATGCACATCACTCAGCACTATAGGAACTGAACGACACACACACGCGTGTGCACACACACACACAGGCACGTTGGAACTTTAAATCGGTAGGGGGTGCGGCCTTTGAGATTTTTTTTTGCGCAGTGGAGAAAAACAGAGTCGGGACACATTTCATTTAGTCTAGCCTGTACCCCCCAGACATGTTGCTGGCCCCGTCAAAACAGTATCCTATCAGCCTCTCCATGGTCAGGTCGAGGCGTAAAATAATGTATTTTATACACAAAAACAACGTCTCGGCTGTTGTGTCTGGGCCGGGCATTGTAAAAACCCCAAAAGAAGTTCTGAGCTTCCAAGTTGTCATCGGCGAACTGTATATTACACGAGAATTGTTCTTTTGCAGTGACATCAGTGGTTCCGTCAGCGCTCAAGCCAAAGAATGGGCTTTTGGATGCTTTGCCTCTAATTTGTCACTGAATATCATGGGCAAACAGCTGTAAGATTTTGTTTTGGATGTTGTTGGACATCCAGTTGTCTCTCTTTTGGAGCCAATTCTTCAACTTGGGATCAGACTCGGTGCGCACTCTTTCCATCATCAGCTGCCATAACACCCCATCCCTATTTGCATCACCCCTCAGTGGAAGCCCCTGGCGCCCGAGGGGGGGTATAGGTGAACAGACTCAGTTAACTCTTCAATACCTGATGCTGAGGCTGAACCTGTCGTCTCTGTCTCTCTCTGACGAAAATAAATCTGATATTTTTCTTTTCTGCGAGTGAGACATTCTGTGTTAGCAAAGTCTGACCATAGGCGGAGTTTGAACTTGACGCCAGGGGGTGCGAGTCATTGGCGAACGATTTTTTTGACCTTTATTTTATTATTTTAGCGTTTTTACAATGCCCTAACCCCTAATTTTTTATTTAGGTAGTACAGCAGCACACACACACTCACACACACAGCACTACGGGGGATCATTTTTAACTGACTTGAAAAATGGAGGCTCTAATTATTATTATTCATAGAGACTCTCGAGCAATAATAATTATTACAGCCTCCATTTTTCGTGGACGAAAAATATACCAGACTATAGATATCAATTTTCCCGAAATAACGCTACCTGCCTCAACAAAATCCGTGCATTGGTTATCCAGATACATTAATTATCATCTCAGAATAAGTGGCTTAAGTACAAGCGTTCTAACTCGCGGGGCATTCTGCTGCTGCTGCTTGGTGCTTGGCCGCTCGTTAACCCTTTCACTGCCACACTACAGAAGGTTCGCCTTATAATGTGACATGATTACTACTATAAAATGAATGTATTGTAAAACAAAACATAATAGAATTCAGATTTGTTTCTCACAATTATTATAATTTTATTAAAATAAAAATAATCTTGATTTTTTTTTTTATTTTTTTTTTTAAAGCAATTTCACCCCCGGCCACCAGGGGGTGCAATGCACCCCCATAAACTCCGCCCATGAGTCTGACTACTAGCTAAAATCTACTGACTGCGCAAGCACTGTATCACAGTAGCTCAGTGGTTCGTGGCGCGTGGGAAGGGCGGGAGACGGGAGGTGAATACAATTAGTTGTTTCACCTGTCATTCAATCAGTCTGTGACAGTCTGTCATCACTCGAAAATCTACTCTGCTGCAATCTTGTCGGTTTTACACGTATGATTGTGTGCTTACAGTAGTGTAATGAATGAATGAAAACGTTATTTAACAGATTGGAGAATGGCTACAATACAGTACGGCTCAATACACACAATATTAAAATGGAGGAGCAGGATAAACTTATAATATACAGTGTTACAGTTATACAGTTACAATATATAATATACAAATATATAAATACTGTCATAAAAAAAATAAAACATAAAAAAAATTAAAAAGATTTTTAAAATGTTATTCTTTGCAATAACTAGCTGCCGCACCCCCCACACCCCCCCTTCCAACGTGCCACACACACACATACACACGCACACACAGAGGCCAGGCCACAGCGGACCAAAATAAATCGCTCATTACCCACAGAAAGGCAGAAAGCATACCAACGCACAACACAGACCCGCCCCACACAGCTACTAAATATAAAAAAAAATAATTTCACTCACCATTGACGACGTTACTTCTTAGGAGGAAATAGTGTCCTTGTCCCTCCCATCACTTGTAAATGAAATCCATCCTTCGCTCTTTTCTGATGAAACGTTCAATGACCTCCTCTGCAGTTGCAAATCCAGCAATGCAACAAACAGCAATCTTTTGTAATCTAATCGATCCTTCATTTGCGTGAGGATGCTGTCGAAATCCACTAAACATTGTTCTGTTGATATAATAATTTTTTTTATATATATCATCAAACAATGCACAATAAGTTCATGAACAATAACAAAACACTCCACCCTGGGCCTGGTAGCTGCGGTGGTAGCCCTTTAGCTACGTTAGCTCCAACAAGTTAGCTTCTTCAACTGAGATAAAATGATTTTGTAAAAAGCAGCCGAGGCGCCTGATTTTTTCCATTGCCTATGTTTGCGTCTTTGCCAACATAGGCCACGGGAAAAAATCACGCCGCTGTGCGTCTCTGATTGGATCTTAAGTTTGTGTGGCACGGCGTGAACGCCAATCAATCGCGTGCGCATAGTGTCACTAACCCGCCTACCCTACCCTATTTTGATTGGATAATTATATTCCTAAAATCAACTCGTGCAGTTATTTTGCACTGAGTGATTGACAGCTCGCCATTACTGCAGTTATGGGACCAGGCCTGATCAGAGAGCTCAGAGCTGTTACTTGGCCATTTTTGAAGAAAAAATAAATTCACTGGCATTTCTTTTTTACAGAGGAAAACATTTCTAATAAAAAAAATTAAATAAAAAATAATAATAAAAAATAATATATATATGTAAATTAATAATAATTATGAGTGAAGTACTGCCTCACGTGTTGTCATGGAATAACCTCCACTGATACATACATACAACATACAAACACACCTACAGTAACTACCTACCTACCTACAGTACCTACCTACAGTACCTACCTACCTACCTACCTACCTACCTCTGTGGAGGTTATTGCATGACTACTAGTGAGGCAGTGCTTCACTAGTATACAAAAAATAATAATATATATATTATTATTAATATACATATTTTTTTTTTTTTTTTAAATGTTTTCTCCTGTGAAAAAAAATGCCAGTGATTTAAAAAAAAATCAAGTGATACACAGCTCCCAATCACTTACATTGGCTAGTAGTGAGGCACATTCCTCAAGTGCCTCACTAGCTAATGTCAGTGAATGGCAGAGAAATAGCACCTTTGATTGGACAGTAACTGGTTTAAGCCACACCCGTGAGGCTTAGACTCACTCATTCATTTGAATGGGGCTTGAATGATTGACAGTTCTGACACTTTTTTTTACACCAATCAGAGAACACCATTTCCTATCCAACCATTTCCTGCTTTGAGAGGGCTTGGAGAGCCCTGTACAGTCATTAACATTACTGTGTAGGCAGTAGCACTGTAGGCTAAATGAAACTTTGCACTAAAGGACCGAAGTATAAATCAGCAACATGGAGAGGACTTATGCATCTGCATGTAAGTACAGTGTTTGTAAAAGCTTGTATGCTAACAGTAGCTAGCCAATTTGTTAGCTACCTTTAGCTTAGCTTATATTACATCACAATGATGATCACCAAGCTAACTTACTGTACACAGTAGGGCTGGGCAATTAATCGAAACAAAATCGCGATCTCGATTCATAGACCTATGCAATCTCATTTCTAAGTTGTGATGATTTTCTTTAATTAAAAAAAAAAGTACTTTTTAACTTTTTAAATGATTTTATCTGGGTTGAACATGATTTGTGGAACTCCCTCTGGTGTTGTGGTCGTGGTATTCACTGACCTTTGGGAAGTATTTTCGACATGCACATGGGTATCTTAGTGGTGTAGTGTATCTTGTAGACCAGGCCCATTGCAAGTTGCTGTACTCTGTCGTCTACTCTAAGCCATCCTAGGTTGTCAAAATGGGCAGGGGTGAGGTGGGTTTTAGGAGTAAGGTCAAGCAGTAGTCTGATCAGTTTGTTTTGTGATGTTTGTAATCTTGTTTTTAGTGCCTTTGAGGTGCTTTGGTACCATGAGGTGCAAGCATAGTCGTAGTACCCTTGAATGAGTGCTCCTGTTAGAGTCTTCAAGGTATTCTTGTTTACCAGAGAGGAGATCCGGTACAGGAATCTAGTTCGTTGGTTGACTTAGTTTTATTACATTGGATCCCATTTTGTCACAGGAAAGCCGTCACTGAATATGTAATTTTTTGCATCTGTGTCTGGTCAGGTGCGCAGTCACCTAATGTTAATATGTTTTTCATCTGTCTGGTCAGGTGTGCCGTCACTGAATATGTAATTTTTTGCATCTGTGTCTGGTCAGGTGCGCCGTCACTGAATATGTAATTTTTTGCATCCGTGTCTGGTCAGGTGTGCCGTCACCTAATGTTAATATGTTTTCATCTGTGTCCACTGACCACTGACACACACAGTGGGGGATGTTTTAAAAATATAATTTAATATATAATATAATATAATAATTTGTGCTTCACCAAAAAATGTGGTCAGCAGCCGCCACTGCTACCTACCTACCTACCTACCTACCTACCTACCTACCTACCTACCTACCTACCTACCTACCTACCTACCTACCTACCTACCTACCTACCTACCTACCTACATACCTACCTTCCTTGTAGGTAGTACCTAGCTAGTATGCCTTGCAGCCCGACAAAGACAGAGCACCCGTCGCCGTCGGGGGGCTTTTAACACATGGGTACATAGACCCTCTTAGGACTAGAAACATGATTGAAGCCAGCTATCGGCTATCTAGCATACGAGTGAAATACACCCATTTGATTGTAGTTAGCCAAGATACATAGCATGCCAGTTGCTAACTAGCTAATGTTTACCACTCTGTTCCGATAATGTGTTGTATCAAATGGAATTAAACATAATAAGGTCCACATCTCAAAATTTCAATGGAGAGTCTGTTTACTGGGGACTGACATCTTGATTAGAAGGTAACATTTGTTATTTTCACTCAAAGTCACATTTGATTGGTCATGGCAGGGTCCACTAAACAGACAGACAGTGGGGTCTGTGGTTTCACGCTGCCACTAAGCCAGTAGATGTGTACAGTGTCCAATATATTCTGTAAACTGCTGTACAGTCTATACAGTATGTAGTGCATTTTTAAACATGGGATTTATCAACATTATATGACAATTTGGCATTAAATTAAGTTTGATGTTAAATAGTTAAATAAAAGGAAATAATGTGAATGTACTGTATGTGTGTGTATATACGTATGTATAGAAGACCAAGGCTTTAGCTGCACAATCTTGAAGAAGAGTTTTAATCACTGAGCTAATGTTTTATATATTGGACTAACTGGATAGTAAGCAATGCAACGTTAGCTGTTAACTAAGTAACCATATCAAGTATCAAAACACTGTCCATCAGCACTCTAGCTCTCTGCCCTAAACGCCCGTGCCCTCCCCTCATCCATTGAATTGCCGTAATTTTCTGAGAAACGGTCTGCTCCCCAAGAGATAATGTCATTGTCACTGCATCCCTTCATAAAATGTTGTTTATTCCGTTAATTACCATTCTCCTTACTGCGTGACACCATAGCCATGGGGTCTATCTGTCACATGCAGCCAGGCAGAGCCTGTAAAAAGCCTTCTGGAAGATTCATAAAAGTATAAACCAAAGGCAACTCCTCCTGAGGGCCTCTTAATGGGTCTGTGTCTTTGAGGGAGCGTTAAAATGTAAATTATGGAGTATTTTACACTGCTCAACGACAGCCTGGGGAACAGTGAGAGGCGGGCCCAGGATGGATCCTTATCTTGGCAACAGGGTTCCAATAATCTACCTTCCAGCAGCTGCCAATGGCCAGGAATATCTATTGTACAGTAAAAGCCACAGGAAAGCATTATTAAAGGAGATGTATCATTTGATCCCAACTGTATGTCGTTGTATATGAAGATAGGAAACAAAACAGTTTTGTCTGGATAACTGACTACTGGATAACTAAATAATAATAATAATTCATTTAATATATATAGCGCTTCTCAGTAACCCGAAGTCGCTGACAGTAGTCGGGAGCAAGAGTACAAACAAAGAAATGAAAGCAAAGAAACAAAAACAAAAGGAACATGAGACCATGGGGGGAACAGGGGAGACAGCATGAAAGCACAAAAAAGACTGGAGACAGACATCAATCAGGTTGGAGGGGAGGGGGGGGGGGGTTAAGGGTGGGGGGGGGGGGGGGGGGGGGTTGAAGGCAAGGGAGAACAGAGGGTTTTCTATACCCATGGGAATAGAATATACTGTAGAGCCATCTAACTTTTTCACAATATCAACTCCACAATCTCACAAGTACATCTACAAGCTTTTAACAATGCCATAACACTTGTTTAGATCGCCTAACTGTTTAAGGAATACAATGCCGGACTTCATTTGATGTATTTATTTATTTTTGGGAGCCATTTGGATGTGAAGGAAAGTCCCTTCAGAGATCTAGCAGCAGTCAGACCAACAGCCAACAGACCAACAGCCAGCTGACATCTCACATCGTTCGACAGAGGAAAACAAGACAGTCTATCGGAAGGGCAGTGAGATCAGGTGTTGGTGTTGTAGAGTAGTACTCAAACTGGGCCTGGGTGTTGATATACATGTCAATGTCAGGTAATAACATGTAATGGGACTGTTTAGTGATGATATGGTGTAAAGAAATGTTATGTACTGTGTAATGAATATGTCCTGTCCTGTGTAGCAGGGGCAGTGTGTGGGGGCAGGTGCTTCTTCTAACTCTCTACACCTGGGGTCGGCAACCTTTTTTATCTGAAGTGCTATTTTGAAATGTTCTTGTTAATCAGTGTGCCATACCAACATGGTTCTGGCTGACATGGGAATGTCTTTTATTCTTGATTTTATTCTTTCTTTGTTTGCTCAGCCATCAAACAAAACCTCTGAGCTACAGTGGAAAGTCTCCTTAATATATTCACGGTCAGTGAATGGATTTCCACGTTTTGCAATGCAATGAACAATGTGATAGCTTGCTTCGGTAGCATGATTTTGAACAGTGGCAAAGACTTTGAGGGTGTTTGCTTACTTCCCATACCAGTGAATGGCACGTTTTATGGATTCAGTCTCATCCTGTCTCTGTTCTGGTCTCAAAATGGTATTTAAGGGCGTTTTCACACCTGTAGTTCGTTTGCTTTGTTCCGATTCAGGGAGACACAGGGACTATAATGATACAATTGTTGCACTTGTCCTTTAGTTAGTTTGTGTTCACACGGCTGTGTTAACAGCGGACCAAAACAAACGCACGCGCAAGCAAACTGTCACTCATTGGTCAGATTTTGGGGTGTGTCCTGCCCCCCCCTACCCCTGAATCTGACTCGAGCCTGACTTTACTGATGACCGCGGGCATTTTTTACAGTTGACAGTCTTCGCTTGGATTTTTCTTAACTCGAAAATACAGAATACACTAATCAGATCATCGAAAATGGAGCATCAGCAGCGTGTTTGGTTGCTTGTTTTTATTGGCATTCTCTGGATGATATACTACTGTTCAGTCTGTGAAGAAAACATTCAATTTCAGCGAGCATCAAGGCTACGACTCGAAAATAATGTAATGATGCATATGATAAGAAGACGTGCTGCCTCATGTCGACACCGTAGGAGAAGACACGCTCTGATGGACGCATACGACCTATTCAACCAACGATTTCTCTTCCAAAGACGCATCACCAGGTAAGCTATTTTTCATAAGCCATCGGACAATTCCAAATAAGTTATAACCTAGTTAGTTAGCCTAACGTTAGCATGTGTGTGTGTCTTCCTTTGATCATGTCGTGTTTTTTGTTATTAAAATTTGTTGACGTCATACAGCAACTCAGCTGTATTTGGCGATGTAATTGGGGACATGCAGCAAACTAGCCATACTGTATTGTACCCATTCTGCAATCTAATAACGTTTTCAATCAATGAATCAGTTGCCCCCCAACTCCCTGCTATATAAATAAACGTACAGTGTCTGCTTAGCCTAACCCCAATCTTCACTTTTCATGAAGTATTGATTGAAAATGTTATTACCAGATTGCAGAATGGGTACAATACAGTACAGCTCAATACACACAATTGTTAAGGGGATGCAGACCAGAGAAAGACTTTCGTCTTGTTTACATCAGGGTCCCCCATTTTCAATTCATCATAACATGACCTACAGATAGACAGTACTGCTACATCTATACATTTATGACATACCAGATTTACAAATACAGTACTGTTTGTGATACAAAAAGAGTCTAAAAAAGAGGGTATATACATTTGACGTAGAAACTGTACATTGGAGGAGGTTGGGTAGGTGGGGTGAGGTGGGGGACTGTACATTGGAGGAATACAACACATTTTTTGTCAAATTGGTTGTATTTGAATGGTGGGTAGTAAGTTCAATAGGTTATGCTTACCTTGAATGGTGGGTAGTAAGTTCAATAGGTTATGCTTACCTGTCATGTTGTTGACCTGATCTGTATTTGCTGGTTGTAAACCATAATGTTAATGACGCATTGGAATAACATTTTCTATCTCTCTGCCTTTACTGCAGGGGCATATGGGTATATCCACGTACCCATGCTTGGTGGCCACACATCTACAGTACTAGGACTGACCACGAATGGCTGCTAAACTTCTGGATGCGAAGAGGGACTTTCATACACTTGTGTGACACACTCCGGCCCTGGTTGACCCGTCACACCACCAGATTTAGAAAGCCAGTTCCTGTAGAGGTTCGAGTGGCAATCTGTGTCTGGAGATTGTCAACAAACCTTGAATACCGCTCTCTTTCTCATTTGTTTGCCGTTGGCTTGTCCACATGCTGTGTTATAACTCAACAAGTTGTCACTGCCATAAATGTTATAATGAAGCCACAGTATATAAAAACACCCTCTGCTGCCCAGTTCAGATCAATAGCACAAGGCTTTCGCGATAAATGGAGATTTCCCCAAGTAGCTGGTGCTATTGATGGAACCCATATTAACATCAGAGCTCCACCTGACACTCCGGCAGATTACTTCAATAGAAAAGGCCATTATTCCATTATTTTACAGGGTGTGGTGGACAACAAGCTCAAGTTTTGGGACATAAACGTTGGGCGGCCAGGTAGGATACACGATGCCCGTGTTTTCGCCCTGTCGAGACTGTATGAGCGTGGTGACAGAGGCACACTAGTAACAGGAGTGACTGAAGCATTTGAGGGAGTTGATGTGCCACTTGTCATTTTAGGTGATTCGGCCTACCCTCTGCTGTCTTGGGTAATGAAACCTTACCGTGAGGGTAGAGGAGTAACACCAGAACCATTTCAACCATCGCCTTAGTCAAGCACGCATGACTGTAGAGCGTGCCTTTGGGCGTCTCAAAGGCTGCTGGAGATGTCTCCTAAAGTGTAATGATGCCCACATTACCCTGGTCAGCCAAATCATCGCAGCATGTTGTGTACTACACAACTTCTGTGAAGTTAACAATGAACAGTTCCTTGATGGAGACAATGTAGTGAGAGAGGAGGATGAGGACGAAGAAGATGTGAGACAAGGCCATCAGCAGGACAACGGAAGGGCAAATGAAATTAGAAATGCACTTTGCAGATATTTTTCTAGAATGTAACGTCAGGATTCCTGTAACTTCAAATCAAATCCTCCAGATTAATACCTAGCCCTTGGTTTTGTGTCATTCTTTTCTCTCTATTGCTGTCAGGGTTGTAAAAAGGATTACGTTTATTGTTCTCAGGGTTGTGAAAATAAAAGTTACTGGAGGCAAGCTGTTTGTTGTAATGTTATGTCATTTTATAAAAGGTTTAACAATTTAAAAATACAATGTTACTTTAAAAAAACAATAACAAGATAAATTGTTAACAGTGTTTATACAATTGTAAACTATTTTCTCATAAAATGCCTTTCTCTTCACTTACATCATACAAAACAACCGGCCAGAACAATCCCAACAATCTTAACAGGGTTCAGGCAGGTTCTCAACTCTACAAACAGGTCAGCAATGTTTCAATCTGCTTCAGCGCATAGTAAAGCATATAACAATATAACATAAAACATATAACAATAGGTCTGAACAATTCAAGTTCTGAACTAATATGCACTACTCAATTCTGCTCAATTCTACAAGTGACAGAATTGCTGAACTGTGCTGTTAACGTCATGTAATACAGACGAGACATCAAGGGATTCATTTGCCATTTCACCAGGTTGGCTGACATGCTGGGGGATGGGCTGTGGAGGACGTGGTGGTAGAGGGTAGGGCAGGTGCTGCTGTGGAGGCAGATACTGACGTGGAGGCAGATGTTGCTGTGGAAACAGATACTGACGTGGAGGCAGATGTTGCTGTGGAAGCAGATGCTGCTGTGGAGGTAGATGCTGCTGTGGAGGCAGATGTTGCTGTGGAGGTGCTGGCATCATTGGTGGTGGAATGAGTGAAGAATTATGGAAAGGGTTGTTGGAATGTGGTTGCGGACACATAGCACTGATGACCGTGCCCATCAGTTGCATGAACATCTGATGGTTCGTCTGTTGTTGGGCTTGCATGGCTTGGACTCGCCTCTCCTCAGCCTCCCGCTGTACTCTCAGCATGTTCTCCAGGGCAGCAGTGTCTTGGGCTTGCTGGATTCGATCAGCTTCTTGCATTAGCTCCAGATGCCTCCTCTGTTCAGCCTGATAATGCTGTAGCTCATCAGACAGGCCAAATCTGGCTTTTCTCTTCCTCGCTTGAGACCCAGGAATGGCCAGTCGGCTTCCTCCATCTTGGCTCCTGCTTCCTGTTGCTGGTTCTTGTGTATCAGCAGCACGGCCCTCTGTGTCGATCAGCAGAGTTGGGAGTATCATCCAGTGCAGTTGTTCCAGTATCAGCCACTGTCAAATCAAAGCAAGTAATTACTCACTGCAATATCTGAAATGCCAAACCTACATGGTAGCTAGCTAACTAGTAGTTTGCAAGAGAATGTAAACAAAAACATGTTCATGGTAAACAGGGTTTGCAACGTTGGTCCAGTATCAGCCACTGTCAATTAAAGCCAGTAATTACTCACTGTAATACAGGGTTTGCAGCGTTGTACACCGTTCAGCCAAATAAGTGCAGTAATACAGCTACAAGACTATTCCGAGCTGATGTTGAGTAGGCCTATGATAGTCACACAGCTCATGTGTTACAAGATTTTGCCATTGTTTACTATTAATTAACCATGGGCTTAATGGGCTCATGGGAATTGACACGATAGTAGGCTATGTTGAAATAAGCATGTCTGTTTGGGTTATTCATTTTATCAAGAAAGAAAACAGATTTAATAGATTTTCATAGATTGGATCGAGCACGGTATGTTTGTAAACAGAAAACAGGTGATCGGCAAAACAGAGACAGATGATAAAAGTGCTTAGTCGGAATATAGTTTAATGTGTTTTTGTAATCTTATTACGTAAACGTTGTGTGTATATATATACCCTGATCAGCATAACAAGTGGAGATAGTCACCATTTCCATCATCCGATTCAGCATCGGCAGAATAGCTGCATGTTAGGAGTAACGTTAGAGCTGTCATCACAGGAAGACTCCACAATATCCACCGGCTCAACCATGGGTTTAGTCCCTATAATTTTGTCCAACTCGTCAAACCAGGGAAACGTGTCCCTTTCCTCCCCCGAACTTCCACTTCTACCAAGACTATCACGTAGTTTGACATATTGTTGGTGAAGTTTTTTGGCTTTCGCACGACACTGTTCGACAGACCTTTCAAAGCCCCTTTCCCTCATTCGGTCACTAAACTTTCTGTACACTTCAGTGTTCTTGTGCGTGTTCTCCAGCATCTGACGAATGTGATCGTCTTCCCAAATATCAACGAGGCAGTGTACCTCATCGCTGCTCCACGTTGACCCACGACTCATTATTATTATTTTGCAATGTTGACCAGGCAGGCGGCAGCTACCACGCTAGCTAGCTGCCTAAAGACTAGAAACTGATCCCGCCTACAATTCAATGCGAAAGCGTCATCATGCAGCGCAAGCGTTACTCACAGTACGGCAAGTGAGTTGTGTCGGTTTGTTAAGTCGATTGCATTCTCACAGCGTACGAGTCGCTTCGGGTTCGGTTGGAACTGCGCCGAGACCACCCTCTCTAGGCGGTCTCGGTCCGCTTGTTTTGTTCTGCAACAGAATGCGATTGCTGTGTTCACATATGGCCAACTGAACCGAAATAGGGGGTACACGCTCCAGGTTTCGGAACAACAGCTCCAAACGAGCTAGGTGTGAAAACGCCCCTTACATAGCGTTTTCAAGACATTCTGCGACTACTCTGCCCCTGATTGGCTCTGACCCTAATAATTTTTTTCATATATCAATCAAACTACCATAAATAACAGGCCAATGGCTGTGAAAGAGGTAATTTGGCTTGCGAATGAGAGGGCACTTCAACATTTCCAAAAAGGTTCCTCTCTTGCACATTTATTGCTAGTGTGCCATTGGTTAAGCTGCTGTGTGTCAATGGTGGCATGCATGCCTAAGGTTGCCGAACCCTGCTCTACACCCTATGATCATAGTCGGACAGTAATTGCTCTCCCCAACTTCTGAAAAATAGGACTATGTAGTGATTGTTAATTGTACATAATTCACCCACGGAACTATTGTTAGGAACAAGAGTTCCGCCCGAACATTAGAGGAGGTGGCACTTCCTGCCACCACGGGTCAGTCCACTGCACGCAACGTAGCAGTAGCATGTTGTATTTGTGTACCCAATAAATGCTGTTCGCTCTACCTCGAGCTACCGTCTCCGTCTCCCATCTCTCGGCACTACACTGGTGACCCCGACATTGGTCTCGCTGAAGTATCAGGGACCGAACCGAACATGGCAAACGATGCCGTTATTATTCGATTGCCGGAGTTTTGGGAGCATTCTGCGGCGGCGTGGTTCGCGCAAACAGAGGCGCAGTTCGCCCTACCACGTCGTCTCGAGCCTCGGGAGCACTACAGCGGCGAGGGCGGTGGGCTTCATAACAGCTCCGCCTGCACGGAATAAATATGAGGCGTTTAAGACGCACCTACTCAGAATATTCGAGTTGTCACAGTCAGAGCGGGCCCGACGCTTGCTGGCTATACGAGGCTTGGGGGACAGCAAGCCTTCGGAGCACATGGAGATGATGTTAAACCTGCTGGGTGCAGAACGGCCTGATTTCCTGTTTATCGAACTGTTTCTCAGGCACATGCCGCCACACGTGCAGACGGCACTTGCCAATACAGCGTCTGCTGATCCCCGTGCTTTAGCAGAAGAGGCTGACCGCTTCTACCTGGCCACTCGGCACTTTGCCCCAGGGCTAATAGCCTCGACATGCGGTTACACGCCGCAGGGGGGAGGGGCGAGGAAGATCAGGAGCAGCGCGGCCACAGGCCTGTGTTATTACCACGCACGTTTCGGCGCGAGGGCGACAAGATGCCGTTCCCCTTGCACTTTCGGCATGGCACATAAACGCAGACACCTGCGCCCAGTAGCAGCGGTGAGCGCAGGTATGTCGAACCGGCTGCTTTTCATTAGAGACACACTCTCCGGTTGCAAATTCCTCTGCGACACCGGAGCTCAGAGGAGCGTCCTGCCAGCTACAAAAGAGGACACCGCCGGCGATGATAGAGGTCCACGCCTGACGACCGCCAACGATACCCCTATCCGCACCTACGGTACAAGGACCGTGGAACTGTGTTTTGGGGGCCAGCGGTTCACGTGGGACTGCATCACGGCCGACATTTCGTTCCCACTACTTGGGGCAGATTTCCTGGGTGCACACGGTCTCCTCGTGGACATTAGACATGGCCGCCTAATAAACGCGCAGACACGGGCTTCGTTGGCATGTGTCCGCGATGAGGCGACATACGGCGGCCTTCTTACAGCCTTCACCGACCACGAACCCCTCACGTTTTCTGAGTCCAGACACGTCGCCGAGAAGCCCAACGTCGTCATCGGAGCTGTACAGCCGGACCTCGACTACGTCAACAGGGGCTCGGAACAGGCCTCCGACCACGACATCCAGGCCCTCGGGACTGCAGATTCCAGTCTACGCCTGGAGGACGTCGCGATTGGTCACGCGGGTCCGACGCTGCTGAATGACCTATCCACCGGACACCCTAGCCCACAGGCCCCTGAGGACTGGCGAAGGCTCGCCTTTGAGGTGGGGTACAACCACCACAAGGTTGAACCCGCCCACGTAGACATTTCCCAGCCCTTAGAGCTGGCCCTCTCCCCCCGCCGAGGCCGTCCGCCGCTACCCCGGGACCCGCCAACGACGGAGCCGCCGTTGGCCTCGTCGACGTCTGTGCCCCCGGGTGTCGGGGAGGATGCGGGCGCTTGCGCCGCCCCTACCTCCCCGCCCCTGGCTTTCCGCACTCACCGTGGCCGGTTCATGCCCCCGGGCGCCGTGGAGGGCGCAATCGCTTGCACCGCGCCCCGGGTTGTCCGCTCACGCCGCGGCCGGGTCGTTGTCTCTCCCCGCCGTGGAGATTTTGACCATGGTTGAATTCTGGGGGGGCTTGTGTAGTGATTGTTAATTGTACATAATTCACCCACGGAACTATTGTTAGGAACAAGAGTTCCGCCCGAACATTAGAGGAGGTGGCACTTCCTGCCACCACGGGTCAGTCCACTGCACGCAACGTAGCAGTAGCATGTTGTATTTGTGTACCCAATAAATGCTGTTCGCTCTACCTCGAGCTACCGTCTCCGTCTCCCATCTCTCGGCACTACAACTACAACATTTTCATTGGGTAGAGTGCCTGCCGCTCTCAGCATGGCACTAAAACATTATTCAATTCAATTCTATAGACCAGTGGTTCTCAAACTTTTTACACCAAGTACCACCTGAGAACGTAGCTGGCTCTCCAAGTACCACCATATGACTGGCGTTAAAATACAGTCTATTCAGCTATGCACAGTTCATGCAGGAGGCAAATGTATTCCTGATACCATTATTTATTGTTAACTTTTGTCAGACACAGCCACAATGTACAAAGAGATAGCACTAGAACTACGCTTCCACACAACTCATCCAATGCAAGGGGCATTGAGAACATAATAACTAACATTCTCACATAGCAAGCGAGAAAATTAAGAACAACTATTTCAGCAAATGTACTTAATTCTCTCTATCTCTCTCTCTCTCTCTCTCACTCTCTCTCTCTCTCTCTCTCTCACACAGCAAGCAATTGTCCGTCATTCTCTCTCTCACACACACACACACACACACACACACACACACACACACACACACACACACACACACACACACACACACACACACACACACACACACACACTTATTTTGTTACAGAAACTTAATTTCCTGCATTCTGGTGCAGGCATTTTTACCCTTTAAATGCCAGTGTTTGTGATGGGCATCACAAATTATTGTAAAAAAAGAAGAAAACACATATTCAATACATTTTTGAATGTTTACCCTTTAAATGCCAGTTTGTGTGATGGCATCACAAATTATTGTTAAAAAAAACACAAAAAGTAAAATATTTTCAATATATCAAATGCAAAGTACATTTTTCTGGGGGAGATTATTACAGGCTAGGCATGTGTCAATGATTAGCAGCAACACATATTTTGATGGATTTTTTGTAATGTCAGATTTAACACCAACTCTTTTCAGAAAAGTGGGAGTATTTCATTTTTTATCTGACATTACAAGAAATCTAAAAATAAATGGTTATGATCAGGGCTGAAGTTTAATTAAAGATTTATGACTGTTTAGACTGCATTACTCTCTGTCACAGTGATCTCCTAGTTGTTCCCCACTTAGATTATCTAACTATCGCGCCGCCGCAACCAGAAACACTGGCCTGGCCTGCTTCTAAGTTCAGTGGCCTGACTGCACACATTTTTTTATTTTATTCTTTTTTAGCTTTTTTGGAAATGTTTTCAAGTACCACCAGCAGTACCACCAAGTACCACTAGTGGTACGCGTACCACAGTTTGAGAACCACTGCTATAGACATTTAAATTTTATATCTCTACCTTTTTTTTGTATCCATTAGAGACAAACCTTTTCATGCTATTTCACTTGATTAATGATTAGGGGAGGGTTTTAGAATTCAAATATTAATTTATTAATTTGAAAAAAGCGAAAGAATACTAAAGATTAAAAACATGATAATGTTTTGTATATCTTTTACACCCCCCTCCCCCCTTGTGAGTCCTAACGAGATATGTAAAGTATCCAATATATTTAAATGTATTTTATTTGCAGATGACACTAATCTTTTTTTTTTCTGGTGAGAATGTCCAGCAGCTTTTAGAGGTCATCACATCTGAAATGAAGAAATTGAAGGAATGGTTTGATAGAAACAAATTATCATTGAACTTGAGCAAAACTAAAATTATGTTGTTTGGAAACTGTAGATTGGATACTCAGGTACAAGTTAAAATAAATGATGTGATTATTGAAAGAGTTTATGAAAATAAATTCCTAGGTGTAATAATAGACCATAAAATCTGTTGGAAACCTCACATAAAACATGTCCAATCTAAACTCTCACGAAGCATTTCAGTCATGAGTAAAGTAAAGCACATCCTGGATAGAAAATCACTCTACATTCTCTACTGTTCACTAGTTTTACCATATTTAAATTACTGTGCTGAAGTCTGGGGAAACAATTATAAGTCTACACTACAACCACTTTTTATACTCCAAAAAAGGGCCATAAGGATAGTTCACATTGCAGGTTATCGTGATCACACTAACATATTGTTTCTGGAGTCAAAGACATTGAAGTTAAATGATCTTGTGGAATTTAAAACGGCACAATTAATGTATAAAGCAAAAAGTCATGCACTTCCAAGAAACATTCAAGAATTGTTCTTTGATAGGGAGGGGGGTTATAATCTGAGGGGAGAACACAATTTAAAGGTGCTAAACGTACGCACTACCATGAGAAAACACTGCATCTCAATATGTGGAGTGAAACTGTGGAACAGTCTAAATGTGGTGCTAAAGCAATGTCCAAACATGAGACAATTCAAACTGATGTATAAGGAAATTATGTTCACAAGGTACAGGGATGAAGAAGGGACTTGATATTCACGGGTGTTTACATTTTTATTTTGTTTTCTATTTTATTTTATTTTATACATATATAGTTTTTGTTTTTTGTTTTGCATATATATATATATATATATTTTTTTTTCTTTTTTTTTTTTTTTTGTGTTTAAAATAGTACACTCATTTGAGTAGTGGAAAAGGGGTAGGATTAAATAAGTGTATACTTCTTCCTACTCCTTTTCGAACATGCAGATTGAGTTGTTTTTCTTTTTTGTTATTGTTTGTTGTATTCATTGCATGTTCGAAATAAAGACTTCAAATCAAATCAAATAATCGCTGGGTTTAGACAGCAGAGTATTGAATGTATTGTGTTATTTACTTTCTCTTTTTCTCAATTCTGTTGTATATATGTATATATTTGTACGTATAGCCTGTATAGGGGTTCCATACTTTTTTCACAGTTGACTCCATACCAGAATCATACAATCCCTATGATGAAAAATGAAAATGTTAAAATCACATGCAAATGATGTCTTTCAAGTTACTGATAGCTCTGTAACTGAGTGCAAACACATTATGTTTATAGGCCCACTGCATGAATTTGACAGCTATAGTTAAGTAAACAGTACGTAATTAATATATATGGCCAAGTGTTTGTGCAGGGTAGTTAGTGGGTGATACTTGATCTGCCAACATTTCACCTGCTTAGTTCACACAATCTGATTGTAACTAAGATTTGTTGGAAAGAAATGTCGCTTTTATGCATAGATCACAGAATTATCACTGACGATTTCCAGTGACCAATCAAACATTTTGCAGTATCGGGTTGAATAAACAGTAATGTTATATGGCTGTGTGTTTGGTTGGTTTGAAAGGGTAGTTAGTGGATGATATTGTGTACTTTAGGCATGACCTAGTATTATTGTGTAAAAATGTACTTCTGTAATTTATAGTTATTTAACTAAACCCGAGTATGGCGCTGATCTTTTTAGCATTTTCCATTCACATACATGTAATGGTTAGCATCAGCTTTGCAGGTTGTTTCCATCCTGGAAGCTGATTGGCTGACAGCGCGTTCTACAGTGACTATAAATCCTGGTGTGGTCTGGGGTCAGTTATCTCCCCTACACACTAATCGTTAAGGTTAGGATTTGGTGATCCTAGACCAGAGGGGTAACTTCACAGACAGAACTCCCCCTATTGGCACAAAGTCAACAATGTGACGAACTGACAAACGAACAAGCGAAAATATAGAGATAGATCCATAGTCTCACCATTTTTTATATCCGGGGACCTCACTTAGTGACCTGATGTATATATGTCTTTGTAATCCATTCACATTCACTTCAATTAATTAGGGAAGTGGATTTTCTTTCAAACCTTATAGAACATTTTCCCCATGAAAAGGTCTATTGACACAAGTAGGCTACCAATGAGAATGGATGTTCTATCATCAGCAAGTAAAAGGCAATTTCTGCTTGAATCTTTTATTTGAATTGAACGCAAATTGATCCCAACCCTGTTTTATGTATATGTCATTAACTAAATGTTACACATTATACTATTCTCTTGGGTGGATGCATGGAGCTTGTTAGCCTGCCGAAGGCACTCAAACCTCGCAATCGTAAGGAATGTGCCTGGTTCATAATGGCCCTGGTGTAGGTGGCTGCCTGGTTCATAATGGCCCTGATGCAGGTGGCTGCCTGGTTCAAGTCAAGTCAAGAGTTTTAATTGTCACGGCATACAGGTATACAATGAAATGCGGCTGGTCTTGCCCGCGACGATGTGCAATACAGTGGTACAACATATAATAGAGTCCAATAAAAATACAGTGGTACAACATATAATAGAATCCAATAAAAAACAACAGTGCAATAAACAGGTACATGGTGTGCCATCTCGGTATCTGTACATAGTATTTACAGAGCATATAGGACATGCTAGGTAGCTTTAGTAGTGCAATACACTGTTCCTGATGTTATACTAATTTAAGTGGCCTTTCCTCTGGCCATAAGTGTGCGTGTGTGCGGCATGAGTGTTAAAGTGGCTGCTAGTGTGTGAGCGTGCTCAGCGTGCGTGTCGTGTATGTGCTAGTGTGTGCTTGTGTGTGGATAGTTCAGTTTCTGTGTCTCTCAATGTTCATTGTTCAAGGCTCTGATGGCCTGGGGGAAGAAGCTTAGCCTTCATAATGGCCCTGGTGTAGGTGGCTGCCTGGTTTATAATGGCTCTGGTGTAGGTGGCTGCCTGGTTCATAATGGCTCTGGTGCAGGTGGCTGCCTGGTTTATAATGGCTCTGGTGCAGGTGGCTGCCTGGTTCATAATGGCTCTGGTGTAGGTGGCTGCCTGGTTTATAATGGCTCTGATGCACGTGGCTGCCTGGTTCATAATGGCCCTGGTGTAGCTGGCTGCCTGGTTTATAATGGCTCTGGTGCAGGTGGCTGCCTGGTTCATAATGGCTCTGGTGCAGGTGGCTGCCTGGTTCATAATGGCCCTGGTGCAGGTGGCTGCCTGGTTCATAATGGCCCTGGTGTAGGTGGCTGCCTGGTTCATAATGGCCCTGGTGTAGGTGGCTGCCTGGTTCATAATGGCCCTGGTGCAGGTGGCTGCCTGGTTTATAATGGCTCTGGTGCAGGTGGCTGCCTGGTTCATAATGGCTCTGGTGCAGGTGGCTGCCTGGTTCATAATGGCCCTGGTGCAGGTGGCTGCCTGGTTCATAATGGCCCTGGTGTAGGTGGCTGCCTGGTTTATAATGGCTCTGGTGCAGGTGGCTGCCTGGTTCATAATGGCCCTGGTGCAGGTGGCTGCCTGGTTCATAATGGCCCTGGTGTAGGTGGCTGCCTGGGTTATAATGGCTCTGGTGCAGGTGGCTGCCTGGTTCATAATGGCCCTGGTGCAGGTGGCTGCCTGGTTCATAATGGCCCTGGTGCAGGTGGCTGCCTGGTTCATAATGGCCCTGGTGCAGGTGGCTGCTGTCTGTCCGTGGATGCTGGAAAGTCTCAAACTGCTGGAAAGTCTCAAAACTCCCCAGAACAAGGTAATACACTCATAACACACACACACTCATAGTCTTCTGGCACCATGTTGCGTTATTTAATTATATATAAAGTGAGTTCACTCAGTGGTGTGTAACATTGAGCTTGCTTTATTGTGACCTTTTTTGTACATGGAAAATACGGACGAGAACATTCCCCTTGTTCCTTATTATACCTACTATGGGCTAAACCAAATGTAGGACAGGCTAAACCATTCACATCGACATATTCATTTTACACCACAATACACACTGTATTTATTACATTAGAAGATTCTATATTTGAAATAAGATGTATTTCCCTTTGCTGCTGTAGCCTATAAGCAGAGGATTAGTACTTTCATTAACTAAATAAAAGGTTGCCCATTTGTTTGGTAATCCTCAAGGAATAAAAATGTGAGTGGGGGTATTTTAGAATTTTGAGCTGGAAATGTAAGGTGTAAAGTGCTGCATAGTAATTAGAAGAATATTTTTCTTCCCATATCTGTGCACATGACTGAGATGAATGTCAGTGTGAGCTCAGGGCCATGCATTTCAGTCTTTTAACACCTCCTTTGTGAATGAGAAATGTGCTGCAGCCCAAGTTCTCTTGGCTGCTGAATGCCTCCTCCACTCGTTTTTTAATACATGCATTCTTACTGATGTGGGAATGCTCATCAAGGCCGGTGGATGGGTATCATGAATACCGGAGGGTTATCTAACAAGAAATGCATAAAAACCTTTTTTTTGGTTGTCCAATTTGTGTCCACAAAATTGAACGAAGGAATCATTGCATTCATATAGCACTCTTCTAGACACGCTTTACAATCTTGAGCTGAAATTGCCTCCTCCGATTAGGAAACTTAGGTCCAAGTCAGATGGTATGATAGTAAACGGATCCTTCTTGTGACACTAAGCCACTGGCAACACATTCCTGAAAAACAGCTACAAAAGTGATGACATGGCCCGCAGATCAGACTTCACTTAGATGTTCCTGATTTACAGCTGTTTCATCCTGTCTGGCCATGACAAGCGTGTCATACCAGGTCCACGCTCCTGTTTCTAGAGTGTCAGAATCTGATCCTTGTTCTGATGAATCTTTGATTCATTCGCTGAGTGAACCTCAAAAAAACAAAAACCTTCATTAGCCAGCATGCACCGGGGGATGGGAAGGAAGGGGAGAGGGAGGGATGGAAGATCCCAGGGCCTTAGATTAAAACACACAGTTTTAACGAGAAGGAGGGGAGAAAAAAAAACCTCAAGGAGATGACAAGATCTTTGAAGTGACACTCTGGTCTTCTTTGAAGCCGCTTACTTGTCCAGAAGGAACGACGGATTTGTGGATTTGGTCGGCCGTGCGGCTACACATCTGACCGCTTCAGCGGGTATTTACAAATTACTTTGATACTTAATTTAAAAACTGTTGTGTGCATGATAAGATACGATACGATATTCCTTTATTGATCCCCTTGGGGAAATGCAGGCATCATAGCAGCATGGGGGAAGGGGGTACAGGTATGGACATGGTAATAGTAGAAGACATAAATACAGGCAATACAATAATAGTACAGTAGAAAAGTAAAAATGTGTAGTGTAAACAATATAATTAACTCTGAATATACGCATATGAGCAAGTAGGCAGTGTAACATGGGTAACAAAGTTAGTGTTTGTGTGTGATTCTCATAGTTGTACTGTTTCCTCTATGCCACCGGTTTTGGATATTATGTACAAGGTACAGTACAAGGTGAACTCTACTATGTGGTGGTCAAGGAAATACAAAAACTAAATACTGTGTACAGTACGAAATATGCAATGCCCCAACACACACACACACACACACTTTTTCAATTCAAGTTTCAAGTTTCTTTAATAGTTGTCATACAGAAGTACAGAATACTTTTATACAAAATGCTTCTTACTGTTTCGCTCTAGAGACTGTGTTAGACAAGATAAGTATGAAATAAAATAGTATAGCATGTAAAATAGAAGTAAAAATAGAGGTCACAGTGTTCAGTATAGACATATGTACACTGTTCGATGCAGAATAGAGTAACTGAGTTACCATACAATATACAATGCAATGTACTAATATACAATACTATATAGTGCAGAGCAGAAATGGGATGAGGTACAATTTAGGTACAATTTACAGTAAGGTGTACGAGTTGTAGTGCAAATCCTTTACCAATAAATATAAAGTGTAAAGTGTGTTTAGGTGTTCTAAAGTGTGTAAAGTGGGTGCTGCAGTGAGTTGTTTGTTTAAAGTGAGTGTGTGCGTGTGGATGTGTGTGCTGTGTGCATTTGATGGTTGTTGCATAGTGTTTATTGTTCGTTGAGCAGCCTGATGGCCTGGGGATAGAAGCTTCTTCTGAGTCTTTCTGTGCTCGCCTTAAGACTCCGGTATCGCTTGCCTGACCGCAGCAGTTCAAAGAGGCAGTTGTTCGGGTGGCTGGAGTCCTTGATGATTCTCTTATAGTGTTGTCAAAAATATCGAAGTATCGATAAATATCGATACTGAATATTTAAAACAGTTACGATACTCATTTCCCGAAATACCGATACTTTCTGTAGTATCGGTACCCGCTGGCAGTGTTCTACCGGAAGTTTGTTGACACGCTGTTCAGAGCACGCTTGCCCCTCCAGCTGTTCAGAGCACGCTTCCCCCTCCAGCCCTCCCCCTCACAGAGCGAGCCGTCGGCGTCTTCACTCTTCAGTAAACATTTTAGCTGAGTGAACTAAGATGGCAGATGCAGCGCCTCCACAACTTAAAGATAAAGAAAACAGCAGAAGTGCTGTTTGGAAGTACTTCGGTTTTGAAGTAAACACAGAAGGGAAAGTTAAAGATGTCACAATGCCCATTTGCAAGCGGTGTTACAGGGCAGTGCCAACGAAAGGTGCCAACACCTCAAATATGGCAAAACACCTGAAGGACCGGCACGCGGATCTCCACAAAGAAATGAAAGAGGTTTGTGACTGAAGCATTAAACCACTAACTCTAGTTTAATACAAGATACGTTGTCTACTGATGGCGCATCATATCAACAGCTGATTCGTTGTACGTTACAGCTATTAGCTAACGTTAGATAGCTACTGCTAGTCGTTCCTCTGTTAGCTTATGCTAGCTAGCCGGCTACCGCATGGAAACGGAGTAAAATTACGTTTAAACGTTATGTCGAGGTCATACAATACTACACTCGACACGAGGTTGGTTAACGTTACCAGCCCCGGAGAAATATCTCTCTCTAATGAAAATTGTTGTAGTCATATATTTTAGTCTTATTAACTAAAATATTTTAACCAAATAAAAAGCAGCAGCACTATTGCATAACTAAGTCATGTTTGCTATGTATTTCTTTCTTTAGAGAGAAACAACGGGTTTTAAAAGTCTTATATTTCTCTTTTCTTATAGTACCAGAGAGAAGCTGAGGAGAATCGACCAGCAACAGCACAGCAGCCTACCCTACCAGCATTACTTGAACAACAAAGGAAGTATCATGCAAACTCAAAGGAAGCCAAGAAACTTAACAGGGCTGTAGCAGAGTACATATGCATGGATCAGGTCCCTGTCTATACTGTTGAGAAACATGGGTTCAGACAACTGCTTGGACAGTTAAATAACAAGTATTCCCTTCCTTCACGGAACCACTTCATGTCAACTGAAATCCCTGCCCTATATAATGAAACAAAAGACAAAATCATGGAGAGCCTTAGGGGGAAACCCTTATTTTCATGCACCACTGACTTGTGGACCAGCAGGGCCACGTCCACATTCATGGCAGTAACTCTGCAGTTTATTACAGAATCCTGGGACATGCAGAGCTGGTGTTTGGGCTGTGTTGGGCTGCACTCAGAGCACACGGGGGACAGTTTGAGAGAGGCGTTGGAGGAGATGGTACATGAAACATGGAAGCTGGACATGTCAAATATGGCTGGCAGTGGCATCACCACTGATAATGCCTCAAATAACAAGAAAGCATTTAAGCAGGACTTCACATGGGTCCCCTGCTTTGGGCACAACCTTCACCTAGCCATTAGCAAGGGTCTGGATATAGGCCGTGTGTCTGCAGCACTGTCGAGGCTGAGAAAGACAGTGTCTGCCTTCAGCAGGTCACCAAAGATGTCCCGACAGCTGAAGCAGAAGCAAAAAGAGTTGCAACTGCCTGAACACAAACTGATCCATGATGAGCCGACACGCTGGGACTCAGCGTATCAAATGGTGGCGAGATTTCTGGAACAGCAGCAAGCGGTCTGTTCAGTTCTAGCCGACGATCGGAAGAAATGGCACCTCATGCCTAAAGATTCAGACATTACAATTCTTGAGACTGTAAAAGATATATTGAGCCCTGTCAGCTCTTTCACTGATGCCCTTAGTGGTGAAAAGCACACCACACTCTCCTCTGTCCTGCCCCTAATTTGGAAGTTATCTTCAACTTTGACCATTGAGGAAAATGACAGCCTCCTCAAATGTGAACTTAAAGAAAATATTGGTACAGATCTCAACGAACGATATAACGACGTCGACGGGGCTCTGCAGCTGGTGTTGAACACAGCCACGTTTCTCGACCCAAGGTTCAAGGACAGTTTTGTTATGTTAAGAGACGAGGTCAAACGAAATCTGATGGACACTCGCACTGAAACAGGAAGACAAACACCCGCTCCTCCTCCTCCATGTGCCACTGCCATGCAACCACTACCACTACCAGGCGTACCAGCGAAGAAAAGTAGAACGGATCTGAAGGGACTGTTAACCAGCATACAGGGGGAAAAGAAGGGTCAACATGGTGGTGGCGAGGATGCAGAGGACGCAGAGGCTGAACTAAAAAACGAGTTCACAATATATGAAAAGATGCCTGAACTCAGCGCAGGAGACGACCCACTCGCATGGTGGAGGACACATGAGAGAACTTTACCTCACCTTGCCCAGCTGGCGAAAAAGTATTTGTGCATCTCTGCTTCAAGCTCAGCTTCAGAACGTGTATTTAGTACGTCAGGGCTCATTTGCAGTCCAAGAAGGGCACGGCTTACAGAGGAGCACATTGACATGCTGGTGTTCCTAGCAAAAAATCTGAAAGTTGTAAAGAAACTTTAGGCTAGTACATTATTACACTACTTGCACCACCTTATGTGTGATTAGTCTGAGGCCGTTGAATAAGTGCACTACCTATTTAAAAAGAATTTAACTTGAAAATGCACTTTTTTTTTGTACTTGCACTTTAGTGCCTTTTGAATGTGTGCTTAATGCAAAAAAGTTTGAATTATTGTTTTAGTCATTCTGCTGTCTAAATGCCCTACCTCAAGAAGAATATTGTTTCATTTGCTAGTTGCTGGCTGCTACTTGAAAATGCATAAGATTGCAGTTTTTTTTTTTACTTGAGGCCTTTATATAAGGTATGATAAGGTATAAGTACTAAGTAGGTATTGTGCATCGTTCGGTTCGAGTCCTACAGTTATCAGTACCCCCATCGTTCCTGACGTTATCTGGACGCTTATCCAGGCTGGTCAGACCCCTAGTGGTGATTGCATCCGAGGAGCTCCGGGTCAAGAGCGACTGGACCTGTATATTGGATTACTCTACCCGACGACGGCGAGCCTTCCACGGCTCTTATGCTTTATGTGTATCACTAGGTAATGTAGAAGGTATGAGAAGGTGGTATGAGAAGGTATTAGAAGGTGGTATGAGAAGGTATTAGTAGGTGGTATGAAGGTATTAGAAGTTGGTATGAGAAGGTATTAGTAGGTGTAGGTGGTATGAGAAGGTATGAGAAGGTGGTATGAGAAGGTATTAGAAGGTGGTATGAGAAGGTATTAGTAGGTGGTATGAGAAGGTATGAGAAGGTGGTATGAGAAGGTATTAGTAGGTGTAATGAGAAGGTATTAGAAGGTATTAGAAGGTGGTATGAGAAGGTATTAGAAGGTGGTATGAGAAGGTATTAGTAGGTGTAATGAGAAGGTATTAGAAGGTGGTATGAGAAGGTATTAGTAGGTGGTATGAGAAGGTGGTATGAGAAGGTATTAGAAGGTTGTATGAGAAGGTATGAGAAGGTGGTATTAGTAGGTGTAATGGTATGAGAAGGTAATGCACTACCTAAGAAGAACTTGACTTGAAAATGCATAAGATTGCACTTTTTTCTTACCCTGCCTTTTGAATGTGTCCTTATTGTTTTCACTAATGCAAAAAAAGTTTTAATTATTGTTTACTACTACTAGTACTAGTAATTTTGCTGTTGTGAAGTTATATATGTTACACATATAGCCCTCGCCCTGTTATCTTTATCAAAACTGTTACCAACTGTAATACAAACAGTTCAGTTTGTCAGGTACATGCAACACAGATTACAGTGAGTGTTTACATCTGTCTGCTTGAGAAAATACTATGTTCTAACTTCTGCATCTGCAATAAAAATGATTGAAGTGAGATGAACAGTTCTTTTTAAATGTGTGATCTAAAGATAAACAAAGGGTTTTAAAAGTGTTATATTTATCTTATCTTATAGTACCAGAGAGAAGCTGAGGAGAATCAACCAGCAACAAAAGCTAAATTTGTTAAAAAAAAAAAAAAAAAAAAAAAATATATATATATATTTTTTTTTTTTTTTTTTTTTGATATCGAAATGGTATCGAAGTATCGATACTTTTCAAAGGTATCGTATCGAAGTCGAAATTCCAGTATCGTGACAACACTAATCTCTTAGCCTTCCCCCTGCACCGCTTGTTGTAAATGTTCTGGAGGGTGGGAAGCCCCCCTCCAATTGTGCGTTCGGCTGAACGTGTCACTCTTTGTAGTCTGCTACGGTCTTGTGCAGTGCTATTCCCAAACAAGGAGGTGATGTTGCCAGTCAGGATGCTCTCGATTGTACATGAGTAGAAGTTCCTAAGGATCTTCTAACTGACTTGGAACTTCCTTAGGCGCCTGAGGAAGTAGAGGCGTTGTCGTGCCTTCTTCACAACACTGTCAATGTGTGTGGTCCATGTCAAGTCCTCGGATATGTGGGCTCCGAGGTACTTGAAACTGTTCACTCTCTCAACCGGTGCCCCGTCGATGCTGAGGGGGCTGTAGTCCTTGACCCCCGACCTCCTGAAGTCCACAATCATCTCTTTTGTTTTGCTGACGTTCAGGGAGAGGCAGTTCTCCTGACACCACTGTGACAGATTCTCTACCTCTGCCAGGTAGGCCCTCTCGTCGTTGGCAGAGATCAGGCCCACCACTACTGTGTCATCAGCAAATTTGATGATTGTGTTGTTGTTCCGCTGTGCCATGCCGTCATGTGTGTACAGGGAGTAGAGGAGGGGGCTCAGAACACAGCCCTGGGGGGCCCCTATGTTGAGCGTGATGGATGAGGAGGTGCAGTTGCCTGCTCTTACCACCTGGGGTCTGCCCGTCAGGAAGTCCAAGACCCACTGGCAGAGGTCATAGTTCAAGCCCAGGTCCCTGAGCTTGGCTATGAGTTTGGAGGGGACTATGGTATTGAATGCTGAGCTGTAGTCAATGAACAGCATTCTCACATAGTTCCCCTGCCTCTTGTCCAGGTGTGATGCTGCTGTGTGCAGCACATGGGCTATGGCATCCTTCGTGGATCTGTTAGGGCGGTATGCAAATTGCAGGGGGTCCAGGTTGATGGGGAGGGAGGAACAGATGTAGCCCTTCACTAGCTTCTCAAAGCACTTCATGGCTATGGAGGTGAGGGCTACAGGGCAATTAGCTTAACACTAGCTAATAATCTATAAAAGTTGAGTTAGTTGTATTTACTTTTAGCTTCTGTCTGCACAAGATGGTGTTCAATAAATGCCCATCAAGTGGAACCAAGTGTATTTGTGATTCTTTACCCAAAAAAGCTACGACAAACTACAGGAAAAATATCCCTAGAGTCTGCAAGAGCAGGGGCGAAAGATGACTCACAGGCGTCAGATTACACGGTTACAGACCATGGAATGAACTAACTATCAGTTGGATGAGAACTACAGTAGAACCATAAAAAACAGCACTATGAGTAAGATGAATGCATCAATGGAGGGCAGGGGTGGAGCGGTAGAAGAAGTGCTTGGTAAAGGGATTGTGGGTTGGCCGCATTGATCGCAGTAGCCTACTTCTTGAGAAGTCAGTCAAGTCAGTCGGTTGAAGTCGAGCATCAGGTAGAAAACCACAGCTTGCAGGATATCAGTAACCCTGTCACTGAGGAGGGGGAAAGAGGGCATGTACTGTAGATGAGTGTGCCGGTCAGAGAGAAGAGCTGTGGGCAAAAAGCCAGAGATAAATGGGCAAATGAAAGGAAAGAATGGGAGACGGTTAACAGGGATTTGAAAATGGTGTTAGATGGGCTTAAAGGAACAATGAATTAGAGAAGATGGGAGACATTATTTATGAATATGGGGCTTAAGGATTTGGAATCATTGAGAGAAAGAGGGTGGAGAGATTGCAGTCAGTTATGTGCAGACAGCAGAAAGAAATAGAGAAATTAGTGAAGGAGAGGAAGTCGGCTAAGAAAGCAGAGGAGAAAGGTGGAATTCATGTTTTGCAGGAAGAACTTTGAGGCATATATGTCAGGCTGTAAGACTAGTCTTTCTCAAGGCCAGTATACATGACGACATAACCAGGTTTAGTGGCAGTAACTGACGGTAGAAGAGTACAGGTTAATTCAGGATGTAATACAACTTTGTACCATAAGGGCTAGCACCAGCCGACAGGCACTTTAAGGCAATATGCACTTTAAATTGGAACACTGAGCTCTTTTAGGTACTGTAGCATTTTTTTTTTATTGTTTGTGAAATACTTCTATTGTGGCAATTTGTGGGGATTGCATTGCATGTATTCTTGTGTGTTTTTTATATTGTATGTTTTTATACTGTATGTTTGGCACCAAGACAAATCCCAATCAACCATGTGTTGAAATGGCAATACAGTTTTCTATCTATCTATCTATCTATCTATCTATCTATCTATCTATCTATCTATCTATCTATCTATCTATCTATCTATCTATCTATCTATCTATCTATCTATCTATCTATCTATCTATCTATCTATCTATCTATCTATCTATCTATCTATCTATCTATCTATCTATCTATCTATCTATCTATCTATCTATCTATCTATCTGTCTGTCTGTCTGTCTGTCTGTCTAATCGGTGCAGCCATTAAATCTGCCCAAGAGAGAGAGAAATGTTTTTAGGCAGGCATGAGTCAGGCCACCTAAATAGAGCTACTGATTGGGAGATGCAGGTAGATTTGGGAGGAAAACGTGTTGTTCCACGAGAGATACAGTAGTTAGCACTAACTTTAGGCCTGACCTAGTATTATGGTCTAGTCAGAGGATAGTTTATTTTATAGAATTGAGTGGAGGAGGCGTATGAAAGGATGAAGCTTGGCAGCAGAAACTGAACAGCGAGGATGGAAAGCTAGGGTTTGTCCGGTAGAAGTAGGATGCAGAGGATGTATAGCATGATCGACTTAATCATTATTGAGAGAGTTGGGGGGGATGAGATGTCGGAAGAAGCATTTAAAGGAAGTCAGTGGATTTGGTTGAGGATAAATAATGTCAGCTAGGCCAAAGTAAACAAAGGGTGAGGGTATTTCTTTTCTTCTCTTTTGTTGCTGTTTTATGTGTGATATTGTTATGAGGAATTGTTCTATTTTTGACATAGGATAACATAAGGAAGTTTGCTGTGTGGATGTTATGGGAAATGGGTGCTAGCATGGAGGGGGGTGGTTCTGGGACGTTGGAACTAACTCAGGGTATTACAAAGTCTTAACAATTCATAATTCTCAATTTAAGGCCTTAAAAGCAGTGTTAATTTTGTCAATGAAAATTAGGACGAAAGATGTTCCTCAACGAAGGTTTTTTTATGACGACAACGAGACGTGACGTCACGTTATTGAAGACCATGTGACGATAACGTGACTAAATAGTTAATTAAATATCGTTGACCACAACTGAGGACACAAAAATGTAATTTACAAAAACCATGACGAATTCTCTCTTAATTTATGTTGACTAAAACAAGATGAGACAAAATAATTATAACTTTTAGAATAATTCATCACGTTATTATTTAAGCATTTCCGTTTCCGGGTTAAGCTCTGCAGCGTTTATGGCTAAAAGCCAAGCTACATACGTGAGGCTAAAAAACACGGCCCAGGTCTCTCGTGACTACAGCTTATACCAATAACCATGAACAGAATCTGCTACTCTCTCAACACTCCTGCGGCAGCCGAACAGTTCTACCAAAAGAACATAGCATTTAAGACGACGGAGGCTGAGAGGATGGCTAGGCTAATAGCCTGGGAGTCGGGACCTATATCCCAGACACAGACTTGCTCTCTTTAATCTGTGTACACCCACTACTATCAACATTACACATGGATACAACAAGGACAAATCCATGTTCACTTAAAAAGGTAATGTTGGGGGGCGGTCAGGTGGCGTAACGGAGATTGCGTTCGTCACCAAACCCCGGAGCGGCTAGATTCGCCTGTTCGAATCCAGCTCACAGCTCCGGGGTTGTCACCAGCTTGGCTGGCCGTTCACACTAAGACAATTGGCAGTATTAGAGGGTGGGAGAAGCTGGCGGGGTGGGTCCGGGTCGTTGTAAACAGCGACTCCTACAATTCGGTCGGGGCGCCTGCTAAGCGCGGATAGGACTTGAGTGGGATAGTGTGATCCTTCCACACGCTACGCCCTCTCAATGAGAATCCGCGCTGCCAGGTGAAAAGAAGCGGTTGATTGGCTGGACGTGTGTCGGAGGAAGCATGTGATAGCCTCCACTCTCCCAGACCGACTGTGGGGGGTAAGTGCGCAGCAACCAGGAAGGGGATTGGGAATTGGCATAACGACTAACATTGGGATGGGAGAAAATCGGAGGAAAATGGAGGGGGAAAAAGATATAAAAAAAAAAAAAGTAATGTTGGTATGAAAAAAAAAACAGACGAGTACTAACACTGAGATTGACCCTGCTAAGTTGTTATGAATCCCTTTAGTGCTTGAAGTGCACTAAAACATCGTAATTACTTTTTATTTTTCATATAATGTTGGGTACATGCTCAGTAAAGTTAGAACGCTCCCAGTCTTAGGGGCTGTGATATTTTGTTACCACACTTTATGCACATAGCAGTGCGGTGGCAGGTTCGCTAAGCTAATGTTATTAGCCGAATGCTCTGATGGGGGCCGCCATTTAAAGTTTTAAGTTTAAAGTGACGTCAGCGATCTACGGTACGACTCAACGGACAAAAGGGAATGTGTGTGTGACGTGTGTGAAATTTGTACAGTAGGTCCCAGTGAGAATTGCAATCACTGTGTACTGTGTATTTACACTATTCTAATGTTGCTTTGTTGGTTAAAATAAATAAATAAATAAGCAATTTAAATCATATGTTCCATTCCATGTCTGACTATTTCTGAATCTATTGACCATTTCAAGGAATGTTTGGTTACTATTGGGCTTCTAGCCTTCTACTGAACTTATTGTGAATCAGCTGATAGGGTTTTGGCTAGACTATACTTAATAAATAGAATTGCATTATTTACAATATAAAAATACAAAATGCCTTTTTTTCATTAGCGAAAACTAGAAAAAATCATCAGTTTTCTGCGACTAAATCTATACAAAAACAAAAAAGACAAAATTGAGACTAACACTGACTAAGACTAAAATGCTCAGACATTTAGTTGACTAAAACTGACTAAACGAAAAATAAATGCAGGTGACTAAATATGATGAAAATGAAAAAGGAGCACTTGACACATGACTAAGACTAAAATGAAAATAGCTGCCAAAATTTACACTGCTTAAAAGGTATTAAAAAGTCTTACACTTCATTTGCACAGGTATTGAACTTTTGAGGGGTCAGCCTGGCTGTCGGGAGATTAAATTATATTAAATATATGAAATGTTTTCGTATTCAAGTACTTGTTTTTTGCGGTGCACACCGGGAGCTTGGTGCGTCTGGAGAGAGCTTGTATGGAATGCCCAAGAATCTAAAGGGGCGTGCAGGTGCTTTCGTTCCATGTTCAGGATTGGTTGACACATTTAAATGAGAGACAAGACCGCCTACAACATTGGCCTCTGGCCCCGTTCATAAAAAACAAGACTTCAAGCAGCATCGACCAGAACGACTCCTATGTCATCATGTTCGACGAAAGCAACAACAAAACAAAATAACGAAGAGCAAATAGACCTTCATGTCCGTTTCTGGGTGGGTGACCACGTTCAATCCTGCTACTTCGGGTCTCAGTTCATGAGTCATGCCAAAGCAGTGGATCTACTCCGAGAAGTCAAAGTAAGAAATGTTAATATCATAACATTATCATAACATTTATTGACTGATAACAGTCTAATATGTAGCAGTGGCCTAAAACAGTAATGTTACAGGCAGAAAGATACAGCTCTCTATTGAGTTACTCTTCCACAAGAGTAACGTTAACGATATGTATCTGTAATTTGAGTCAACCATCAGTAATACCTCTGCGAGAGATGGCATTCTAGCTAATGTTAATTAACGTTACATGCTGGCAACATTTGGGATTTTTAAGTATAATGCAGTTGGTTGATTGTGATGACAGACAAATATAGCAACAATCAAATGTCAGAGGTTGTAAAAAATATATTAACCTCTTAAGCCCGGAGCCCTATTTTCTGAAAATCCGCCTAAAATGTAAATGGTTTATTGCTCCACTTCTACAAGGTCCATTTGCATGTTCCTGGTATCTAGGGACATCTATGGACCTCAGTGAATGTACGGTAGCACTTTATAATAACACCCTGTTATAATAAATGTATAAGGTATTTGTAGATAATGAACTAATCATGAACAAACCATTTATATACATTCATAAATTATTATTAAATCATTTATAACTATATTTGTATAACATTTACAGATTAGTTCTACATTATTTATAACTCATTATCAACATTTGTACTTGATTTTTTCATCATTAAATAATGTTGATTAATGTGTAGTAACACATTTGTAGATGCTTTGAAAAATGGATATGAAAAAACGACTATACTGTATCTCCATTTATTTTTCATGTTCAACAAATGATTTGTTAAGACATTCATAAAACATCTATAAATGATTTGCAGATGCTATTGTGTGCCCTAATCTAAAGTGAAGCCTATTCATCATTAACAAATGTATAATACAGTTAATTATTTGTTTACTTTTTCATCACATGTTACAAATGTTGTAGACAGCTTTCGGATACACCCTTCTTTGTGACATCAAACAGTGACAGAACTAGGACTAAAGATAAATGCAATTTTATTAACATATAAAATACATGTGCATGACATATAGTGTAACATGGGGGGGGCACTAGGACCCAGGAGTACCTTGGCCAGGTATTGATGAGTATCTAGAGAGGAAGTCTCACGCGAGTGAGACTTGACGTCACGTGTGTTGCCGTCTGTTTGAATGGAAGCATGATACATGCAGAACCAAGTTATCTGTGCTGCTCCTGCCCCACGCTTTTAATAAGGTATGAGCAGGTTAAACACCTTTTTTGTTGGTAAATCTATTCCATAATTTCCGACCTACAAACAACTCTTATATGTTGTGTAAACGTACTTGATATAGCCTATGGGAGTGCTGTATCGCTGCTGTCGGGACAAAACCTCATAACTCCAAAAACCCAACTTTTCAGCAGATGAAAAAAACGAACACAGATTTGAGGGTGAATAGAGTTAGGAGGTTTAGACAGATGATCGGTTTAATGCTTTCCCATTGTTTAAACTTTATGAGTTATGAGGTTTTGTCCCGACAGCAGCGGTACGGGTATACTGGACAATGGTGACAGCCAATGAGGTGCGCTATATGTCATCATTGACCCCCTGTATATTCAATGTGTTCAATAAACCTCCCTTCCCCCTTTTCTGTACCAGGTGAACTGATGCCTCACAGTCAGAGTGTTTGTTTCTCCATGGTACAGTATTCATTATTGGTCTAGCACTGGGTAAATACACCGGGGGGTCGCTGTACAATTCTGCTCTGGCAGCAGGTTGGGCCCAGAGTTGCCCAGCGATTTACCACAGGTGTTTACTAGTTAGTATGCTAGCGCCATAGTAGCCATTGCTCTCGGCTAGTTTTTGACGGATGTGAAAAGAACTGCAAACTTTGTGAGAGGACATTTTTGGGCCTGCCGGTGAGGAAGTGATGGAGCGAGAAATGCAGATGCATATCTGAGCTAATCCAGTTTCTGGTTGGTTTGTCGCGGGTCATGCAAGAAGCAGCGGACAATGGGCGGAAAGCACAAAATGTTTAGAGAATATTATGCAGGTAAAGGGAAGCGTATGTAATTAGCCTGTATACAGAACTGACTTCACTTCAAAAGTCGAGCAGGGTAAAGTTTTTTTTTAAAGAAACATTTTTTAGCGTTTATCGCTCTTTACCACTGGGCAGTCCAGTAGAGAGAGAGAGAGGAGGAACGGGAGAGAGTGGGGGGAAGACACCCGGCAAACAACGACGGGTCCGGGAATCGAACCCGGGTCGGCCGTGCCGCGACTCAGAGCGCCATGTGGTTCGCCACTGGGGCGACCAAGCAGGGTAAAGTTGACAAGCCCACCCTACTTTGCGAAGTGTGCACTAGGCCTAGGGGAACGTTGATCCAAACTAGAAACAGGGAGCCTGATGTGAGAGCCAAAGCAGCTCTAGAGCTTGTACATACAGATCTATTGTAACAAGACCAATAGACCCAGTCCAAAGATGGGTTTAAGTTTGCAATATTATTCACTGATGATTATTCCAGTGTTCATGTAAGAAAAAATATTAAAAAGAATGCCAGTGCAAGCAATCGAAAAGTTTCTTGCTGACACAGTCCTATATGGGAAGATAAAATGTATAAGTTTGATAATGGTACAAAATTCATGGGGAAGAATTACCAGGCACTGCTCAGCAGAAATGGAATCAGTCACCTCAGCAACATACTCTGATAACATTGCTGAGTGAAAGTGGCCAACCCTGTTAGAGAGCCCTGTTTGACATGCACTATGGCTAGGTATATACACTATAGAATCAAGAATCAAGAATCAAGAGGTTTAATTGTCACATACATACCAGGGCATACAGTGAAATGCGGGTGGTCATGCCCGCATTGATTGTGCAAAATACAAAAAAAAAATAGGCATAGAAAAAAATAAAATAGGTAAGACACAAGATATGCATGGTAAAAAAAATACATGCTAAGTTCCTGAGAAACTGGTTCATATATACACTACTATACAATATACAATTTATACAATTTATAATTTACAATACTATATGGCTAGGTATATATTATATGGCTAGGTATATGCTATATACTATATGGCTAGGTATATGTTATATACTATATGGCTAGGTATATGCTATACTATATGGCTAAGTATATGCTATATATATACTATAGGTATATGCTAACAGATAGCGTGTTGCCAAAGGAGTTACATACCTATGCAGTGCAGACAGCAGCTGTAGTGAGGAAGGATGCTTTAACAATCGCATACAACAGACCCCTTACTTCATGTTAATAATCAGGCCCGGATTAAGAATTCAGAGGCCCCTAGGCCAGACTCACATACAGCCCCCACACACATACACATACATGTGCAGACATGCACAGTGGCATTTTTATATATATATTTTTATATAACAATTGTAGTTAACAGCACATTATTGGTCAGGTACTGTCATGTGACTGATGATTGATAGCAGCCAGTGGAGTGATGTGCTGTGTACAGGTGACAGCCAATTAGGTGCGCTGTATTTGACATTGACCCCCCCCCCCCCCCCCCCCGGTATAACGGTTTAACTGGTACACCGGTAGAAATCCATGCCAAGGAGGAGATTTGACTCTACCAGATGTACCGTGTTGAGAGAGAGAGAGAGAGAGAGAGAGAGAGAGAGAGAGAGAGAGAGAGAGAGAGAGAGAGAGAGAGAGAGAGAGAGAGAGAGAGAGAGAGAGAGAGAGAGAGAGAGAGAGAGAGAGAGAGAGAGAGAATAACAATGTGAAATGGGTAGATTGTTACACACGGCAGACCACTTGGAATTATTATTATTATTAGGGATGTCCGATATTATCGGCCGATATTGGCATAAAAATGTGATGTTGGAAAATATCGGTATCGGTTTTCCAAAAAAAAGAAAAAAAAATTACATTTATTTAACCTTTAGTTACCCAGGCAAGCAAGTAAGAACAAATTATTATTAAATGTATTGTCAAAGTATGCATAATGTTGTGTTAATTACACGACAAGAGATATGTAATGTTAATTACCTGAAATTATTCAGTTTTTTGGGGGAGGGAACCCTGCATATATCGGTATCGGTTGATATAGGTATCGGAAATTAAGAGTTGGACAATATCGGTATAGGTAAAAAAGCCAATATCGAGCATCCCTACTTGGAATGATTATTATTTAATTATTATAAGAAAAACAAATGTACTGTACTTAGTGTACTGTGATATATACCGTTACCATCCAACATTTTCAATATACCGTGATATACATTTTAGGCCATTACCGCCCACCCCTAACTCCCTCAATATAATGCTCAGACAAATAAATTCCTTCCCCATTCTGTTCCAGCTTGAACTGATGCCCCAGTGTGTTATTGGTTCCTCCTCATTTATTTTCTAGCACTATTCTGTCAACATAGTGTCTGCCCAAATGTTGTTGTTTTTTATACTAAATTGTCCAGGGGTGTAAAAAGTACCCAGAAATTATACTTAAGTGAAAGTATGGGTACCGTCTCAAAATCGTACTCAAGTAAAAGTCAGAGTATCTGGCTAAAAACTAAAAAAGTTTCTACTTTTAAATGTACTTGAGAACTAAAAAGTAAAAGTAAAAAAAAAAAAGTATCCCGGGGCAATGAAATGTTCCGTTTCGTCCTCTTCATCACTCATACTATCGTTTGCTTGAACAATATGAACAGTCGTTTTCTGCCGCCCTCTGGTGGCCAAACACAGCAGCTCCAGTTACTGAACCTCCTAGGTTTGCTGAATAATATTAATACTGTGATTAATGCTGTGTTCCCTCTAGTCATGTTGTGTTTCCCCGTTTTAGCTTGTGTTTAAAAGGTTTATCTTTTCATATGTTTCCTGAAAGGTTTCCTTTACATATGTTTCCTGAAATGTTCCCATCAGGGCTGCAACGATTAGTCGACATAATCGACGACGTCGATTATAAAAAATCGTTGACGAGAAATTGTTGCGTCGATTAGTCATTTAAAAATGACTATCTTTGTGAGAGTGGCTTCTCAGGGTTCCAGACAACATCATAACATGATGATCCCATAGCAAATTTTGGACATTGAAAACATTGTTCCCCTGCAGGAGATGATGATCAGACTAGACACACACACATTCACACTCCTCTCTCTCACACACAGCGATCAGAGTAAGACACACACACATTCACACTCCTCTCACTCACACACAGCGATCAGAGTAAGACACACACACATACACAAATTACACAGTACACACCTCTCACTCACACAGCGATCAGAGTAAGACACACACAAATTACACAGTACACACACTCCTCTCACTCACACAGCGATCAGAGTAAGACACACACACATACACACACACACGGACTCCTCTCACACACAGCAAACAAAAGTTATTTAAAGTACACTTCCACTTTAATTTGTATTATTTAATTTATTTATCTTGTTATGAGTGATTGCTGTATTGTTCTTCAAATACATTTTCATTTAAAGTGGCTTAAAGATCCAAATTCAAATGTTTCATGAGTCATTATTTTAATTTGCTATGGGATCATCATGTTATGATGTTGTTGTTTGGTCCTGACAAGAGTCTCAAAGTCTGGGGTGATGGTAGACAAGCAACTCTGAGGTCATGCTCAATGTCCAATCTGTTCCTCTGCTCTGTCTTCAGCTGGACCAGAGCTGAGAAGCCACTTTCACAAAGATAGGTAATTAAAAAAAAAAAAAAAAAATGTGTTGTTTACATTGGTTTTCGATTAGTTATTATTAGTAATTATCGGCAGATTAGTCGACTACCAAATTAGTCATTAGTTGCAGCCCTAGTTCCCATTAAGGTTTCCTTTATGTTTCCTGAAAGGTTTCCTTTACATATGTTTCCTGAAACTTTCAAAGGTTTATCCTTTACATTTGTTTCCAGTAGGGGTTTGTCTCTTTACATGTACTACTGTATATGTTTCTAGTATGGAGACAATCTCTTTGCATGCACTACTGTATATGTTTCTAGTCTGGAGATGATCTCCTTACATGTACTATGTTTCTATTGTGGAGATGATCTCCTTACTTGTACTAGGTTTCTATTGTGGAGATAATCTCTTACACGTACTAGATGTTTTATTGTGGAGTTATCTCTTTACACATTCTATATGTTTCTAGTTTTGAGATGATCTCTTTGCTATATGTTTCAAGTGTGAGATATTCCCCTTATAAGTATTATATGTTTATCATATTCAACCAGTCTTATTCATGCCTGGTCTTAACCAGCTGGCGCTCCTTAGTAATCAGGGGCAGTATTTATACCTGCCAGTTACTGACTTCCTGGTCGCGCCATTGCCTTGTTTCATTGTATTTTCATTCATGGTTGTGTTCGGTCGTACTCACTTTGTCACCGGTCTTCCCCGTGAGTCCGTTCCCTCCTTAGTCCATTTTTGCCAGCTCTGCTGTGTATCGTTTGTTTTCGGGTTACAGTTCGCTTTTGTTTTGCTACCGTTTGTAACGTGTATCTTTGTCGCAACTGTTCAGTAAAAGCCCGTTCACCTTGATCCGTCGTCTCAGCTTCTTCTCTCTCTGCTTGTGTTACCTGCAAGTTGGGTCGAAACCTTCACAGAATGGCGCAACCCGGAAGTCAGTAACTGGCAGGTATAAATACTGCGTCTATACAAATAGCGCATAAATACTGCCCCTGATTACTAAGGAGCGCCAGCTGGTTAAGGCCAGGCATGAATAAGACTGGTTGAATATGATAAACATATAATACTTGTAAGGGGAATATCTCACACTTGAAACATATAGCAAAGAGATCATCTCAAAACTAGAAACATATAGAATGTGTAAAGAGATAACTCCACAATAAAACATCTAGTACGTGTAAGAGATTATCTCCACAAAATAAACATAGTACATGTAAGGAGATTATCTCCACAATAGAAACCTAGTACAAGTAAGGAGATCATCTCCACAATAGAAACATAGTACATGTAAGGAGATCATCTCCAGACTAGAAACATATACAGTAGTGCATGCAAAGAGATAGTCTCCATACTAGAACCATATACAGTAGTACATGTAAAGAGATCGTCTCCATACTAGAAACATATACAGTAGTACATGTAAAGAGATTGTCTCCATACTAGAAACATATACAGTAGTACATGTAAAGAGACAAACCCCTACTGGAAGCAAATGTAAATGATAAACCTTTCAGGAAACATATGTAAAGGAAACCTTTCAGGAAACATATGTAAAGGAAACCTTAATGGGAACATTTCAGGAAACATATGTAAAGGAAACCTTTCAGGAAACATATGAAAAGATAAACCTTTTAAACACAAGCTAAAACGGGGAAACACAACATGACTAGAGGGAACACAGCATTAATCACAGTATTAATATTATTCAGCAAACCTAGGAGGTTCAGTAACTGGAGCTGCTGTGTTTGGCCACCAGAGGGCGGCAGAAAACGACTGTTCATATTGTTCAAGCATGATCCCTGGCTGGGACCATGACAACATCAGATACATCAGATCTTGTTTGTTATGTTGCATATTTGAAATAAACTTCAAACAAATCAAAAATCAAAATCTTTGCTCCGGTCGCCATTAACGCAAGAGCACTTTTCTCCACTGTCTCTCACTCTGGACTTGACCAAGTTGTCTCATGAGTGGAAAATCCCTTCCCCACTTGTTTAAGCAGGGAAATGGTAAGTATTCAATTAAAACATTCATTTAAAGTTCATTTTAACCCTTTCTTGTCACTGAGATACATATGGGATATATTATAGGGTTGCAGTTAATTTAAACCAAACTTCAAGAAATCAATAATGGTGTATAGGCCTACGTATAACTGAATCAAATATAGCCCCAGCCGGTATACCGAAGGTGCTGCCAAAAAAAAGTGGATTGTACACTAGACAGCCATTTGAATCCATGGAGAAAGTAAATGTTTGCCATAAAAGGATGCAAATGCACTAAAGAGAGAGATAAATGTTGCTATTTTCAGGCAGGCATTCTCTCTGGCGGCTAAACATTTGGGTCCTCGGAGGGAGTAAATAGCAGGCGCTGATGCTGACAATTGTTTACCTACAGGCCATCCAGATGGAATTAAGAGGTGAAAGATGTGGAACTAAATGAAAACGCCACAAATCTCATGCCACATCGCAGCTTTTGCCAATGCCGTCTTAAATAGATCAATCGCCTCGGCTCACATTGTCAGGGCAGTGTTACACCCCCACATCCCACCCCCCCTGGCCTGCGGTTTAGCGCTTTAGACCCATAAAAACTGACTTGATGGATGACTCTGCAAGACTCTGACGGACGCCAGGGGATCCACAAACTCCTCTTCTCTCCCATTACCCCGACCACCCCTTCCTCCTATACTGGAGACACTTGGCAGGCCGTTGCCCAGCTCTTGGGTTGCGTTGCTCTAGTTTGATTGCACTGCATGTTTATTTTTTCCGGTTCCTACAAAGGCCAGTGAGATAGAGGCAGTGAGATGAGCTGTTTATCTGCACAAAAGAACACTTTGGCCACAGGGCAGAGAGATAGATAGAGAGAGAGGGGGGGGGGGCTATATGGAAAAAGAGAGAGAGAAAGAGATAGAGATTAAGATCTGGGATTGGGTTAGCATGCTCTCTGCATTCTCAAAGGAGATAAATGATAATCAAGCCGGAATTATCCTCTCATCGACCCTGGCCGTCAACAAGGAGAGACGAGAGTGAGAGAGAAAAGACAAGAGATAAACAAGAGAAGAAAGAAGATAAACACATGGATATAAAATATCACAGAAAGAAAACTGATTTCATCCTCTCTAACTGATGCGTGAGTTTGTGTGGGTGAGAGAGAGAGAGAGAGAGAGAGAGAGAGAGAGAGAGAGAGAGAGAGAGAGAGAGAGAGTATATGTTATCCAAGTAAGCATCCATTATGTAAAGCACACGTCCTATGGTTTACTCAATACCAGACTTTTTTTTTTTTTTTATATAATAGATTCCTCCTTCACTCTGCTCATCAATACCTGAAAGGTATTGATTATCCTTCTGGCCAAAGGCTACTATCCACTGTTTACTTCATATAAATCTTATATTTGATATGGTAAATAATGCAATGTGAAAAAGTGGTGTGTGTGTATGTGTGTGTGAAAAACAAAGATATCTCCATAGAAGAGGCATTACTCTTGATCACAGTAGAAGAATAAAATATTTATATGAAAACAACCGTGAGGTATATATCATTTGCTCTTTGTTTCAAAGCTATAGCTCTGGGTAGGTAATGCCCAACAGCCAGTCAAGCTACCAGCCAGCCGTTCATATACAATAAGTGGTGCAGACATTTCTCGATACAGTAATTCCATCCCCCCCAGGGGTATATAATGTCACATTTAAGTAAGGTAAGATTATCTGCTAACTTAATTACATATTTTCATAGAGTTACTCAAACTCAAACTCCTAAATTCCTTTATAATTGCATTGTGTACAGCGCAAGTACTCGCACACATTCCACCAGAGGGGCAAGAGGTGGATTGATTACTTTACCTCTACCTAAGTCTAATTTTATGAAAATGGCTGTATTTTATAGGGCGATAGTATCCTGGAACTGTCTTCCCAGCGATGTTCGGAACATCAAAGGAAAGGCTAGTTTTAACAGAAATCTTAAACACTATTTACACTCACACACACAATAAAATGTTAGTCTTCAGCACAGCTTGAATACATTCTCACGCTGATAAATTGTTTTATTTTGTTCTAACTGGATTTTATCTCTTGTTTTTTCATCTACTGGTTTATATTTATTTTTATTCTATGATACATGTTTTTTTCTCTATTCTATGATACATTTTCTTTGTGATATATGCTTTTTTTTATGTTCTATCGGTGTATGTTATCTTGTGTATCTATGTTGTTGGACCCCAGGAAGACTAGCTAGGTGTCAGCTAATGGGGATCGGTTTAAATAAACAAATAATCAAACATATTGCCTGAAGTGTAGGGCACCCTATACAGCTGAGTCAGCAGACCAGCTATTTGATTGTACACCTCGACGCAGTCTCCATGCTGGTAAGGCTCACGGAGCCCAGACAGGAAGTGCTACGTGCAGCAGACCGTGTGTGTGTGCCTGGGAGCCATGATCACGCCGTCATGCATTTCCTGGCTAAAATTACTACTGACGCTTCCCCAGTCAGTATCAGCAGACCTGACATATGGAACGAGGCCGTCCTCAAGGAAGGCATCCCTGTGGGAAGGGTATTGGCATCCGTGTCGGTATGCATAGATGCGCCTCTGTCAGCATGAGGAGGCACCTGCCTCTCGCAAGCCGTAGGAGGGGAGATACCACAACTGCCCATTCTGAGAGAGACAATCCTAGTCTGGCACCCGAGAGGCAAAGATTCAGTCACTATGGGCTGTTGGCCGACCTTATTCACACTATTCAAAGCACCACGGCCAAGTCGACTTCAGAAACCTAAGTATCTTGTTGGGTTTCGTTCGAGAGATGGACCCTGTAAAAAACAATTGTATGAAATAAATAAAATCAGCTTTCAACCACTCTCTGGTTAACATATTTCCCCAGGACCCAATGAGGAGAAAACTGACTGTCAGGCAGACAGCTCTCAAATGGGATCTGTCCGTGGTGCTGAAAGCAATGACAGGGGCACCGCTCAAGCTCATAGACAAGGTGCCACTGAGGATTCTATCCTTGAAGTCAGCACTACTAGTGGTCACTTCTGCCAAGAGAGTGAGTGAATTATGTGCCCTATTAGATTCTGCTTATTGTATTGTAATTAGGGATGACTTGAGCGACCTTTGTACCTGAGAACATCAATAGTTCTTCACCCTGGAAACCTTCTTCCCCTGCTCATAATAATGAGACGCACAGAGGGATGCATTTACTGTGTTTGGCCCGTGCTTCCATGCAAGAGCATATGCTGACATGCTGATATGATAAAACAGCTGCTGGTCTCTTGCGGGGGTGCCAGTGAAGGGGCATGGTTTTCTATAAACAGAGGCTAGCTCACTGGATTTTGGATACGATTAATCTGGCCCACTTCATGTCCTCTTCAGGTCCCTTCATCAGGGGACATGTCATCTCCTTCATTCTCACAAGCGATGTTTACTTGTTACAGGAACTGGGGACCCCTTCTCTTAACCCTAAACGTTACATAGACAAAGGTTTGCCTGGACATAGTGTTATATGTATGCCAATTCTGAGCGTATTCTTCAAGTCAGTATCAAGTGTTATACCTATTATAATTCAGTGGAACCTACCCTTTATTTCTGGTGCAGTGTAAAGTCACCATCATATTGTATTGAATTGATTGATTGAAAACTTTATTAACAGATTGCAGAATCAATGGGTACAGTACAGTACAGCTCAATGGGTGGGTAGGAGGGGTGGGTGGGGGACACTGTACAACTGTACAAGCAAAACTGTACATTGGAATATTGACAAAACCATACTTACATACTTACTGTACATTGGACGGGGTTGGGTTAGGACATTTACAGGGGCCAGTTTTGCAATCTCCCGTAGGTGTTCTTTGAGAGTGGTTTTGAAAGTGGGTAGTGATTCACATTCCTTTACAGCTTTGGGTAGGGTGTTCCACATTGATGTGGCATAATTGCTAAACGTGTTTAGTCCCTTGTTTGAGCCGAATCTGGGTTTAACATGATTTGTGGAGCTCCCTCTGGTGTTGTGATCGTGGTATTCACTGACCTTTGTGAAGTATTTTGACATGTACATGGGTACCTTGGTCGTGTAGTGTATCTTGTAGACCAGGCCCATTGCAAGTTGCTGTACTCTGTCGTCTACTCTAAGCCATCCTAGGTTGTCAAAGTGGGCAGGGGTGAGGTGGGTTCTAGGAGTATAAGGTCAAGCAGTAGTCTGACCAGTTTGTTTTGAGATGTTTGTAATTTAGTTTTTAGCGCCTTTGAGGTGCTTTGGTACCATGAGGTGCAAGCATAGTCGTAGTACCCTTGAATGAGTGCTCCTGCCAGAGTCTTCAGGGTATTCGTGTTTACCAGAGGAGATCCGGTACAAGAATCTAGTTCGTCGTTAGTTGACTTTTTTTATTACCTTGGATGCCATTTTGTCACAGGAAAGATTTGCCTCTAGGATGGAACCCAGGTAGGTAATTTCATCTTTCCTTGTGACAATATTGTCACCCACTGTAACTGAGAAGCCGTCGGTCTTGCTGAGTTTGTTATTTGATCCGAAGAGAATGGACTCTGTTTTGCCCAGGTGTAATGATAGTTTGTTATCAGCGAGCCAGGTGCAGATTCTGCCGAGTTCTGAGCTGAGGGTTTTTTCAAACTGTAACTTGTTCTTGTCCGAGACCAGCAGGGCTGAGTCGTCTGCGAACAAGAACAAGTTGCAGTGACAAGCTGACGACATGGCATTTGCATAAATTAGGAACAGTTGCGGTCCTAGTATGCTTCCTTGTGGAACACCACAGCTCATACATGTACATTACCTTTGTGTGAGAATACCATATTTGACATAAGAAAATCAAACACACATTCAAGCTGCACAATAAATTATATAAATTATATATTATTGATACAAGAGTAGGCTACTTCAAACCATAGCTTCAAATGCATCAAATCCTTCACTATAATTGTCACCATCACTGTCCCAGCGTTCTGGCTACTTTCCATTTATATTATCTGGATCATCCTCAACATCCACAACAAGTTCTAATGCTTGTTATACCTCTTTTCATGTCTTTTTGTCATTTTATTATAAAACCAGGCAGAAGCACCTCTCTCACAAGTATCCTCTGTGAGCAGCATGTGTCTGTCTGACAGCCCGATCTGCAAGAGCACACTGGACTCGAGTATAGAGAAACGGTAGGATTTATCCATTGGTCCTCCCAGCCGACATGACCATTTCTAGTATTTACATTGGCTATAGGCAAAAATTTCAGTGACATATAGATGCAGCCAGCATTTGGAAAAGAGAAAAATACCTAGATATAGATATAGATATTTCAAGATTCTAGGCCGTATTTCCGCGCACTTTGATGGAGAGAAGAGAATATCCTGATTCAGATACAATTTACCATAAATATACCAAACATATGGTTCCATATATATTTAATGTTTGCTTAAATATGTAATGCTTTGCTTCAGTGGTTTTGGTTACACATAGTGCCAGCTGTGAGGAGAAGCACTAACCATTTATACCATTACAGTAGATATAATAATTATATATAATAAGAATTAGACCATGCCTAGGGGTGGTAGTTAGGCCCGAGGTGCAGCCTAGGGTCGTTAGACCCCCCAAGCAGTGGCGTTGCGCAATATGTCGGGGCCCCCCCGCAGGTCAGACCATGAGGCCCGCCCACTCCCCTAAATCAATAATAAAGTGAGAAAAAAAAATTCGCCGCGTGGGAGCAAATCCGAGACACATATTCGGTTGCAAAAAGGTGTCCCACGGTCTCCTCTATGGCGTGAATATTTTCACACGGATCGGAATCACGGCGCGCCCGTGGGACACTTTTCCGATTCGGCGAGTTTATTCCATGCTTTCGGCTTTCCTTTTCTAAGCATTTTCGGGGCTACATGTGAATGAGTAAAAGTTGCGGGACGCCCAGATGTACCCACGGTAGAAAGCTCGCGTGGAGCCCATAATAGGCTCACTTAATACAGCGTTTTTAAAATCATGCGAAATCTTCAGGGTCGCGAGCCGACCTTTTCCCCTCGTTTTCGATGATGGAAGTGATTTAGGAAAAGCTTCGGCACGCCGAGAGGTACCCGTGGATTTAATCTCGCGAGGATCAGGGCAATATCCGGCCCGTGGGAGCACTCGGCGGCTGTAGGCTACTTTTTTAAATGTTTATTTTTTCAGGCATCTTTTGTAAACAGTATAGGGTCAGTAGGAACTGTATAATAATAATAATATAATCAGGGCTTCAGCAGCGGGGGTGCTGAGATAAGTGATATAATAATAATAATAATAATAATAATAATAATAATAATAATAATAATATAATAATAATAATAATAATAATAATAATAATAATAATAATAATAATAATAATAATAATAATAATAATAATAATAATGCCCAACTCCGCGCTCTCACGCTCAGCTCTGCGTTTTGATGCACATGTAACCTGTAGTAGCATACTGGTTATGGCGAATAAAACGTTCTATTCTTCTAACCTGTCTTGCCGGCTGTAGCGTGGCTGGGGGCCTGGCTGGGCTGTGGACGCGGCGCGGCTTTCGCTCTCATCTTGTTTTTCTAAGCACCGCCGCTTGCTTGGATATTTGCGGCATTTTTACCGGCGCCTTCCCACTGTGTTTTGAACGCTGCCATTCCTGCCAATGAACATTAGTTATCAGCCCTATCGCAGATGAGCAAATCATAGCAGGGAGGGGGGGGCCCCGCCCTCTGCCCGAGATGCATCCAGCTGCAGCCCCACAGACCATATTGAGCTCCACTGTCTGCGCCGTGTTCGCTGGCGTTACAAAATCTAAGAGGATAGTCTACAGTGCAATTAATCAATTCAATAATCCATGCTCACTTAAAACAGCGCACCTCCCAGCTGCTTCTATAGAAAGTAGGTAAACATTTAAAAAAAAAATTAATTGCAATTCAATCAATCAATCAATTGGCACTGTAGCTGAGGGGTACAATTCCCTGACTGTATTGTTAGATATGATATTTAATACCACTACCTCATGTACTTTAACTTCTGGCCACCCAGTACAAGATATAAGTATGATGAACACTTTCCCACCTGATGAAACGAACCAACACAAATGTACCAAATCGAATATTTAATACAGCAAAAGGTGTATACAACATTCACTTAATTACATTTATGATTTGAAATATTGAATATGCACTTTTATGGCAAATGAGGGTTAGAGGGTTAGAGAAGCCGCTGGCGGTATCCCATCTGGCCGACGGTGTCTTGGGAGAATCCAAAGTCTTGGACACAGTGCCCACAGAACCTCGGGCCGCAGACGAATACAGCTGGACCCTCTGTGGAACGGTATCTGCCGGTCCACAACGGAGAGACGTGGTGCGACCTCACATGTAGAGCGCCGCCTCACCTGGAGTCCTCTCCGGGGGGTAATTCCAACACTCGACAGTGTTGGCCTTTATCCATGGAATAATCAAAGCACACAAAGCATAATCCAAGAGCCGTGGAAGGCTCGCCGTCGTCGGGTAGAGTAATCCAATATACAGGTCCAGTCGCTCTTGACCCGGAGCTCCTCGGATGCAATCACCACTAGGGGTCTGACCAGCCTGGATAAGCGTCCAGATAACGTCAGGAACGATGGGGGTACTGATAACTGTAGAACTCGAACCGAACGATGCACCATACATAAATAGACTATTATTAGCTTAATAGAATACGTCCAACTCGACGGTATGGTGCCAAACTATGACCATTCAACTATTAATCTACACGATATCTCAATGCCTATTCTGGGCCAAGTAGGCCCTACTACACCGCACGTGCGTCGTGGGGAGGCTTTTGCGTCTGTCACTCTGTTGGAGGGTAAAGAACTGGACTAAAAGAAAGTTCTACTTTACGAGCGCCATATATATATGCGCTATGAACAAATAGTACCATTCGTATTTCGCCCGGCATATTACTGCGCGGAACCGGGGGTTGCCTCGACATGTTAGGCGGCACGATTGAACTTGGACCTAGGGGTATGGCAACCTGGCGCCAGGTTCTCGTCCAATGGTAGAATGAAACTATTATGGGCTGTTTAGTAGAAACGGGGATATTCAATGCATATTGTACAAGGAATATACAGGGGATATCAAACGATATACAAATACAATTAAATATATATATATAAATAAATATACATATTCGGTTTAATCTGATCCTTCACAACAGCCGCCCCCTAATTAGTCCCACCTAATTAGCTAAGCAGAGACAGATTAACCGCACTGTCTTCCACTCAAGGTCCGCTGTAAGGGTCAGTCAACTCACAAAGTCATAGGGTCATGGTCATCATCGATAGTATCTGGGAGTCGGGGCAGTTCTATGAGCCTCGCCACGGGCCGTGTGTAGGTGCGCCCTTGGACGAGTACTTCAGCTGCTCGGACCTTGCCATCGGCACCGGTGATCACTTTGCTTACGCGGCCAGCCGGCCACATAGCTCTGGGGAGTGACTGGTCAACTATCATGACGACTGTTCCTTCTGTCAAATTGTCTCTCTCTTTTACCCACTTCTGGCGGGTCTGTAGAGACGGTAGGTAGTGAAGTAGGAAGCTGCTCCAAAACTCAGCTAGTACTTGGCTGTACCTCCACATTCTTCGGCCGTTCGCTTCTTCGGGCCTGTACATTGTCTGGGGTAGCGCGGGGTCCAGCCGCCCCATTAGGAGTGTGTTGGGGGTGACTGGGTCGACATCTGCTACATCACTGGAGACGTAACCGAGGGGCTTTGAGTTCAATACTCCCTCGATCTCCGTGAGGACTGTCATTAGGACTTCCTCTGCCACGGTCTGGGCTCCGAGTACGGCATACAGGGCTGTCTTTATAGAACGTACTTCTCGTTCCCAGGTTCCACCGAAGTGGGGTGCGTTCGGGGGATTAAACTGGAAGTCAACCTGGGCTGGAGCGAGGTGGGTCTTAAGTTCTGGGCCCATAGCTTGGAAGCTCTCTCTCAGCTCTCTTTCTCCGCCTTTGAAGTTGGTCCCGTGATCAGACAACAATGTAGACGGTTGTCCTTTCCGTGATATGAATCTCCGGAAGGCCATAAGGAATGAGTCTGTGCTCATAGTCGGAAGGAGCTCGATATGTATCACTCTGGTGGTCATGCATTTGAATACAATACCCCACCGCTTCTCGGTGCCTCTTCCTCTCTTTATATACAACGGGCCAAAACAGTCCATGCCTGTGGAGTGGAATGGCTTGTCGCCGATTCGGAGGCGACAGGGGGGTAGGTCAGCCATCCGTGGTATGCTGGGCTGCGCGCGCCACTTACGGCAGTCTAGACAGGTTCGCTGGAAGCGCCGTACTGCTTCTCTCCCTTGCAATATCCAATAACGACGTCTGATCTCCGCGAAGACTCTCTCTGCTCCTGCGTGGTGCACATCCTCGTCGTATTTCTTTATGATCAGCTCTGTGACCTTGTGTCGGCTGTTCAAGACGATCGGGTGCTTAATGTCATCTGGTAGATCGGGGGCTCTCCGCAGGCGACCACCCACTCTGATGAGATTATGTGCGTCACTCTCTGGGGTAATGCAGTCATCTATGTTCGGGTCTGTGGAGGCGACAGTGCTCAGTCCACAGAACATAGGCTTCTTGTTCTCAGCCTCCTCGCTACTTGCTTCCCTCGGGGTGGGCGTAGGCCAATCTCCTTCCGGGAGCTGGAGGAATGCTGGTCCGTTACTGTAGATGTTGCGACGGGTTAGGTCATCCAGGGACATTCCCCGGGTGATGACGTCAGCTGGGTTGTGTTTGGTATCCACATACCTCCAGCTTGCTTCTTCTGTTAATTCTTGAATCTCGGTGACTCTGACTCCCACAAAGACTTTGTATCTGCATGAATCAGACTTAATCCATGTGAGTACTGTCGTGGAATCTGACCACAAGATTGTTCTATGCACCGGAATGGTGAGTTCACGTTGGATTAACGTGGCTAGATGCGCTCCTGCGAGGGCTGCGCAGAGCTCTAGACGTGGGATAGATTGTTGCTTACGTGGGGCTATTCTTGAGCGGGCCAGTATGAAAGCAGTGTGTATCTCTCCTCCCATCTCTTGGGCACGCAAATAGGCAACCGATCCGTAGGCTACTTCGGAGGCGTCGCTGAAGACGTGTAGCTCAATCTCGCATGTCTCTGGCCTCACTGTGGATGGGAAGTAGCTGCGGCGTATATTGACACCTGGGAGTGAGCGGAGTTCCGTCTCCCACTCTCTCCATGTTGAGGCAAGGTGTGCGGGTATTGGGTCGTCCCAGCCCTGGTCCTTGTCCCATAGTGCTCGTACAATCATCTTTGCCCTGGTGGTGTAAGGTAGAATACATCCCAGCGGGTCATATTGTCTGGCGAGTGTTCTGTACACACTCCGTCTGGTGGTCGGTATCGCCGCCGACCTTCCTTGCTCTGGAGCCAAGGGTTTGTGTCTATAGTGGAGCGAGTCTGTTTTGAAGCGCCAGACTAATCCTAGTGTCATTTCTTGGGCTTCTCCTGGGATTGTCGCCATCCAGGTCTCGCTGCTGGCAGCCTTGTCTGCGGAGGAGAGGCTGCGCAATACGTGCAGGTCACTGCTGGCCCACTGCCTGAGATCAAAGCCTCCTTTGATTAGGGAGGCGCGTAACTTGATTAGGAGAGCCTCGGCTTCTTCTTGAGTCGAGACGCTTTGTAGACAGTTGTCTACATAGAAACTGTTCTTCACACTGTGTTGGACCTCTTCATCTGCTGCTGGGTCCTCTGTGACATGTTTCTGTAGTGCAAATGTAGCACAGCACGGGCTGCATGTGGTTCCGAAGGGGAGTACTTCCCACTGGTAGATGGATGGGTTCTCATCTCCGATCTTCTCTCTCCATAGGAACCGTAGCAGAGGCTTGTCCTCCTCTACTAGTCTCACTTGCAAGAACATCCCTTTGATATCCCCGCGTATAGCCACCTTGTCCTGGCGGAAGCGCAGTAGCACGCCTAGTAGGGAGGGGCCGAGTGTGGGGCCGGGCAAGAGCTCTTTATTCAGATTTTGGGATCCGATCTGGTAGCTGCAGTTAAACACAATGCGATCCTTGCCATTGTGATGGACCTTGTGATGCGGCACGTACCATGATTCGGTCGTCTGATCGGCCTCTTTAATGTCAATCTTTGTTACGTGTCCCGCTGTGATTAGCTTCTCAATCTCAGCTCGGTACACATTGTCACATTGTGACAGCCAGTGTTCTTTCTCACAGTAGGGACACGCTATCTTCCACTTCTCCTTTCTCGAGGGGGTGCTGTGACTCTTACTGCTCGGTACTGACTCTGATTGGTGCATGACAGTCACCGATCTTCTTCCATCACTTATTCTCCTGGGTCCCTCTCTGGAGCTTGGCGTGCTCCGCCCGAAGGTGTCCAGTCGTAAGCTGCTGACCTCTCTCGCCAGGAAGTCGGCCAGATCAAGGAGGGATGGCTCGGGGCCGTCGGGATCTCGGTAGTCCCTCTGCCGCCGAAAGCGCTCCTGTCTTGCGGGTGGCAGCTTCTCCAAAATCCTCTCAACGTTAGAGTTGGCGTACAGCTCATGCCTGCCCTTCTCCCGTTGAGCTCCCAGCATCCCCACCAGGGACTGCACTTTGATTGACAGGTCGTCTAGTGAGCGATTGTCTGTGGCTGGGGGTAGGCGGTCAATGTGCCTTATCTCCTGGATTACGTAATCCCATATACGTCCATATCTTTGATCCAGCGCTGCAAGGGCCGCTGTGTATGGGGTCGAGGAGGTAGCATAGGCTAGCGCTATATTGTGCGCTCGCGGTACTTTCAGGTGCTTCAATAATATTGCATACTTGTGGCGTTCATCAGCGACATCCACCATCATTGTCTCTAAACACATCCGGAGCTCCGTGTACTGTGCTCGACTCTCATAGGCGAAGTCTGGGAATGACGGCGTGGCGTTGTATGATGCCGTGGATGGCTGATACATCGGCGAGCGTTGGGGGAGAGACCTCCTGGGCGAGTCCCCTCTTGCGCCTCGCTGTGGGCTGGTACTGGTAGGGTACCATGGCCCGCTGGTCCAGGTACTGTTCCTCGGGGCTGGTCGTGCGTCGTGCTCACCCGTAAATAGAGTCGGGGGTCTGTAGCGCAGCGCCGCGGGGGTATAGCCTGGACTGTATGGGACCTCCTGGTCCGGTGGAGTACTGTGCTGTCGTCGGGCTTGGTTCTCCTCTTCTCCCTCTTCTTCTTCTATCAAATCTTCCAGATCTTGTAATCGTTTATTTAGCTTCTCCGCAGTGTAGGCCGCTCCTTCCTTGTAGCTGGGTCTCGCTTGGACCGGTATGGGAAGGGGGTCTGCGGGGGGTCTAGACTCGGTCTGTTGGTCAAGTTCAGGGTCGCTTGCTCGTTGCGGTGACGCTGCTCTTGACTGCTGTCTCGACGAGTTCCTTGAGCCCCTGGCGGAGGGAGAGGGAGTTGTCCTTTTGATCAGCTGCTCTATTAGTTGCGCTTGTAGTCTGTCGCGCTCTGCGTCTCTTTGGGCGCCGGCAGCGGCACGCTGGGCGTCGGCGGCGGCGCGCTCTGTTTCTCTTTGGGCACCGGCAGCGGCGCGCTGGGCGTCGGCCCGGTCTCTTGCCATATTCTCTTCCATCTGGAAGCGTCTCATCTCCAGACTTGTGCGCTGTTCTTCGCTCCGTTGCTGTGCTTGGAGGTGTTCGCGCTCGCTGGTCGCCTGTGCTTGGAGACGTTCGCGCTCGCTAAGCGTCTGTGCTTGGAGCCGATCGCGTTCGGTAGAGGCTGTCAGGCTGACGAGGAACGCCTGTTGTAGTGTCCTCTCCGCTTCGCTGGGGGAAGGCGGTAGTGGAGGTGAGCCGCTCCTGCGTGAACCGCTCCTGGGGGTACTCGTTGGGGAGTCCTGGAGCTCTAGTTCCTCGGCGCTCTCCTCTTCTTCTTCCGTGCAGAGTTCTCTCTCTGTAGGGTTGTCTTCCTCCCGGGGCGTGTCGGGGACTACTTCTTTAGTAGTGGCGGGGGGTAAAGGCATGTCAATTCCCTCCTGGTCCCCACCGTGGGCTTGGTCAGTTACATTAGGACCTACTAGGGCCTCTGTGGTCGGGGAAACCTGGTCGTTAAGGTCAGACATAATTTTACTTTCTACTTTTACCACGTTTACCGTTTGTCGAAGGCTAGGTAGTTGACTGACAGTGTAAGCCTCTAAGTACTGAGGTGTCTGTCGTCTGCGCCGCGGGCGTTCTAGGTTAGGAGGATCGTTTCGTGGAGTGTTCATCATAGGCCATTTCGATATTAATAACACTATATTAATATTACACTAGTTACCCTCCGGCTCGAAGGACCAATTGTAGCTGAGGGGTACAATTCCCTGACTGTATTGTTAGATATGATATTTAATACCACTACCTCATGTACTTTAACTTCTGGCCACCCAGTACAAGATATAAGTATGATGAACACTTTCCCACCTGATGAAACGAACCAACACAAATGTACCAAATCGAATATTTAATACAGCAAAAGGTGTATACAACATTCACTTAATTACATTTATGATTTGAAATATTGAATATGCACTTTTATGGCAAATGAGTATTCGTAGGTAAATCGACATTGAATGTCCAATCTCTGGTTGCGCAGGGAGTAAGTATACAACCTGGAATATTTAGGAAACGATAGCGATGGTACTTAAATGATTATAGCTGGATACACTAAGGGGGGGGGGGGTCCCGCTGGTTGTAAGACAGTAGGAGGGGGGGGGGTTAGAGAAGCCGCTGGCGGTATCCCATCTGGCCGACGGTGTCTTGGGAGAATCCAAAGTCTTGGACACAGTGCCCACAGAACCTCGGGCCGCAGACGAATACAGCTGGACCCTCTGTGGAACGGTATCTGCCGGTCCACAACGGAGAGACGTGGTGCGACCTCACGTGTAGAGCGCCGCCTCACCTGGAGTCCTCTCCGGGGGGTAATTCCAACACTCGACAGTGTTGGCCTTTATCCATGGAATAATCAAAGCACACAAAGCATAATCCAAGAGCCGTGGAAGGCTCGCCGTCGTCGGGTAGAGTAATCCAATATACAGGTCCAGTCGCTCTTGACCCGGAGCTCCTCGGATGCAATCACCACTAGGGGTCTGACCAGCCTGGATAAGCGTCCAGATAACGTCAGGAACGATGGGGGTACTGATAACTGTAGAACTCGAACCGAACGATGCACCATACATAAATAGACTATTATTAGCTTAATAGAATACGTCCAACTCGACGGTATGGTGCCAAACTATGACCATTCAACTATTAATCTACACGATATCTCAATGCCTATTCTGGGCCAAGTAGGCCCTACTACACCGCACGTGCGTCGTGGGGAGGCTTTTGCGTCTGTCACTCTGTTGGAGGGTAAAGAACTGGACTAAAAGAAAGTTCTACTTTACGAGCGCCATATATATATGCGCTATGAACAAATAGTACCATTCGTATTTCGCCCGGCATATTACTGCGCGGAACCGGGGGTTGCCTCGACATGTTAGGCGGCACGATTGAACTTGGACCTAGGGGTATGGCAACCTGGCGCCAGGTTCTCGTCCAATGGTAGAATGAAACTATTATGGGCTGTTTAGTAGAAACAGGGATATTCAATGCATATTGTACAAGGAATATACAGGGGATATCAAACGATATACAAATACAATTAAATATATATATATAAATAAATATACATATTCGGTTTAATCTGATCCTTCACAACAGGCACGATTTTGTTCCACAATGACTCATGACCCACTAATTACATAATCCAACATTGTGTAAGAAACTAACACATTCGCCGTGACAGAATCGTTTTTCATATAGTCGTTATGACGCTGTCAACATATACATTCGTAATGTTTATTGCCCGCCATCTTGCTTTCACTTCTAAAAACGTGCACGGCGGAGTGATAGTAATTCGGTTGTGGGCGGGTCCTGGGACCAAGAGCGTGGGGTTATGACAAATAACCACGTGTAACTTGACTGTTCAGATGAGACAAGGTCCTCCCCCACTGAACCAAGCCATTCTGATTTGACTCGCTCGCTGACATGAATAGGCACTGATCTGCCACCACCCGACCACAATCAACTGTGATACGTTTAGCGAGAAATAATGCGGAAGCGGTTATTTAGCAGAGACCTTCAGCTGTTCACACACAAACACCGTGAATCAACCAGATAACAATATAAAAAGTGGTGGGGAGGTAATGGGACTGGGAGGAGGCTCTCTCTCACTCTCTCTGTCTCTCTCTCTCGCTCGCTTGTTCCTTGTCAACCTGTTGCAAAATATCATAGTGCACGCTCCCACACGTATTCCGATCCGTGCAATAATATTCACGGGGTATATATTGTTATTTGAAACAAGTTACCAATGCATTGTCCTGTGGGATTATGCCCTCCCCCCCCCCCCCCCCCCCCCGCTTTGAAATTAATTAGTCCCTCTCTATCTCTCTATCTCTCTTTCTCCCCCAAAAGGTATCTGCCAGTGCAGTGGGTGACTGTCACTCAAAGCGCATTGCGAGTATGGGCGGGGCCCAGCCAAAAACAGCTCGGAATCTTGAAGGGCAGAAACTGCTGCTCTACAGTACTTGATTAGAAAATACAAAACAATGAATTTTTTTGAAAAAAAACCTTACAGATGTGTTCCATAGACTCACAGGAATCGTGTAAAATTTCCCAAATAGTGAAATAAATAGTAAGATAGTTCCCCTTTAACACTTTGAGTGCCACGCCGGGTTGCCTGTACGTTAATGCCAAGCAAGCAGTGCAAAAATGCTTCCGCATTCGTCACCGCACGCTAGTGCGGTAAAGCGCCCTTCTTTTCAGACAAATGCTACCGTGCGTGCACCGGCGGCGGCGTGCTCGCTCAGGTGCGTGCGTGCGCCGGCGTGCTCGCGCGAGGTGCCCGCGCATGCGCATGAGATCCCGCCTTGAGCGGAGCTCAATATATATAAGTCACCGCCCCTTATTCAGTATCTACCAATAGCTCAATTGGCAAGGACACATGGCTGTGGATCCTATGGCTTGTTTGCTGGCGAGTTCGAATCCCATCGAAAATATTTTTTAACGTGATTTTTTTTTAACGTGTATTATTTCGCCGGTTAAGGTTATTTCGCCGGTTAAGGTTAGGCATGGTTAAGGTTAAGGTTAAGGTTAGGCATTGTTTCGGAGTTGGTTAAGGTTAGAACGGTTAAGTTTAGGCGCTGTTAAGGAGCTGGTTAAGGTTAGAGTTTGTCAAAGAGAATGGCAATATAATTTCTATGGTTAAGGTTAGGCATGGTTTCGGAGTTGGTTAAGGTTAGAACGGTTAAGTTTAGGCGTTGTTAAGGAGCTGGTTAAGGTTAGAGTTTGTCAAAGAGAATGGCAATAGACAGCCTATTTCCGCGCGACCTGGGCGCTGGGCGGCGGAAAATGAAAGGCGCATTACTGCATGCCACTACGATACATTTTTGCACTGCTTGCTTGGCATAAAGCTACACGCCGCCGGGTTTTCCTTTTTACCCCCTTGATGCCACGGTCCACTTCAATGTTAACGTTAATATCGCCTAATCTATGTTTTAAATTATGGCTATGTGTCTAATCTGCCCATCGCATTATCAAAGACTATTTTCCAGTCAGTGCTGTCAAGGCAGATTGGTTTTTTATCGCGTCATTTCCGTTTTAGAGCATTTAGAAAAGCCCCCGTTTTGAAATAAAAAACAGCCCATTCTGGACCATTCTATGAAAATCGTCTTTTACTGGAATATTCCACAACGTTGATATTCGTCTGCCTTTTTATGAATCGTTTTCAAATAAACGCTAGATGATCAATATTATACGTGCACGCAAGCACATTCGGGCCGCGCACGGATAATCGCTGCGTTGATTTCCTCTTGGACTTTTACAGTGAAACCGAAAGAGGACATTTCACAAAACAGCTTATAACTTCATCAAACTTACTCTGATTATCCTAACACTGATAACATAGAGTCCTTACCTGACATCAGATGGTATCCAACTGGTATATTCCAATTCCTGATCACCATTCGAAAAAATCGATAAGTGTATAGATCCAACGCGATACAGTAGAACTCCATGATCCGCGGGGCTCAGAGGATCCAGAATGAACTCTGATAACCCCGGCTGCATCAGTGGACTGGAAAATGTGGAGTACCGGATTTTTTCCCCCATTCATTTTCATTGAGTCCATTCCAAAATCCCTTATGTCATCTGGGAGACGACAGGGGGCGCTTTTTTCCACAATGATCGCCGGCGCCGCTCGGCTATACTCGGGTAGGCTCGGGTGATGCAATATGATTTCAGATCGCTAAAAAAAATTAAATAAAAAATTCAGAGAAATCTCGTGAGTGGCTTTCAACCACCTATTAATAAACCCGAGTATTCTTGTGTGTGGCATGGAAAGTGTTAAGGGATGCAGACCAGAGAAAGACTTTCGACTTGTTTACATCAGGGTCCACCATTTTCAATTCATAATGAAATTGCTATTATGTGTCTGCATGAACACACAACTGTAACTGTACTAAAAAATAACAAAATAAGGGTTGTCTCAGTTCACAACTATATTGGTCAAGTTTTGGGTGGGACTTGTTTGCGTCCCTACAGCTTCTTATTCTTTGAATTGAGCGAGATGCTCGGTTATGTCACACAGCCAGTTTGCATCCGACAGTTCAGACAATATTTCTTCAACCCTTTGTTACCTATTCCGCCTGGATCTTTTTTGTATTTTGGGCTCTAACATTGTCAAAGAATGTCTGAGGAGTAAGTGCTTTTGGCTTTTTTCCTTTGTTACTTCATCAATACCTCAGATGTTCAACATACATGTATGTGTAAGAATGTGTAATAACTAAGGCTGTCAAAGTTAATGCTTTATTAACGCATTAACCCACAATTATTTTAACACCGCTATGTTTTAACCCAATATTAATGTTAAAAAAAAAAAAAAAAAAAAAAAAAATCACGAGCTCTTGGGGGGCCACATCAAATAATGACGTGGCGGGCCACATTTGGCCCGCGGGCCATGACTTTGACACCTACATGTATGGTATAGATGATGCAGCTAACAACTCCAGCTCCTGTGCGTAATCCCATGCCAACATTGGGGCTCGGGCTCACATCAGAACGCATGGTGATCGAGCGCACATTTGGCTACCTGGATCATACAGTAGCCGTGGGGAAATGCTATATAGTCCCCCCAAAGCACATCACTCCTTTGGGTGCTTGGTTAGGTAATAATCACAACAAAGATAATAGCACTCGCACTCATATGCTCCAGAATAAACGTTTAATTTATAATGTTTCGTCAGGTCCACGAGGAGTAGATGCTGGAAACATGGTCAATGAATAGTTTATTCTATAGTTTATGATAATGCAGGTTATCTTTTTTTTGCCAACTTTTTATTTTCTTAAAAATTTTTTTTTTAAACAAGTTCAGAGGAAAGAGACATTCACATCAGCATTTCATACTAATTCCCACAGTGGCATAAAAAAGTGTCTTCTCAGTATATAGATTGTCCGTCAGTACTGTGTAGCCTGCCTGCTTGCAGTTGTGACAGTATTTTCCTCTGTTCTGGCGGTCCTGTGGCTACGAGACAGCCCAGGCCGCTTCTTAACCCCCCTCCCAGCCCCCCCAGGTTCACATAGACATTTTAGGGGAAGGAGGAAACCATGATGCATACATGTATAGAATACAATTTCCATTTTTCCTCTTCCTTTCCTTTTTCCCCCTTTTTTTATGCAATGAAATGAGAAACCAAAGTAAATCATAATTGTGTTTGTTAGATAACCTCTAATCCTGTTACAAAGTAATAGGGAAACATAAAATAAAAATAAAAAAGCAACAAAAAATACAACAACAGTAAACAGAAAAAAAAATACAACAACATGCTTTTTGTTCATTCTCTGGTGTCAAGGTACAAGTGATTTTACCTTCTGGGCAGTAAGTAATATTTGGATCGATTCTGTCCTTGCGCCCTGTGCTCTAGCACTGGCTGCCTCTAATCTCAATACTTCGTAGAAGGACAGCTTCCAACGGTAAATATTGAGACTATGAGGTGGTTTCCATCTCATTACGAGCATTTTCTTTGCTGCCGTTAAGCCGACCAGAAACACTCTCTTTTTGTGAGGTGTTAATTTTAGAGATGAATCATCGTTTAATAATAAAATGTGTGGCAAACAAGGTATGTTTATCTCCGTTATATTAGTGAGAAATAATGCAACCTTGGCCCAAAAAGCTAGTACTCCTGGGCCCCGTTCCCCGTACCTGGTTCAACTAAGTCGATCAAGATGTCATTATCCAGCTTCAGTTAACCCGATGTTTGAAGCCGGGATTTTCCTGTTCCTCGAAGGTGGATTCAGTCTCGTTAACTCAAGCCAGACTTGAGATCCAGGATAAGTGCGCGTGCCCGCCTCAGCCGAGAAGGCAGCAAGTGTCGAGAGCAGAGATCCTGATTCTCTAGCGGCATTGATTGATTAATTGATTTAAAACTTTAGTAACATATTGCAGTACGGCTCAATCGCCTCGCCGACAAGTTAAATGCGTTATCTATAGGCTAATTTTAAGTCCCTCATTACCTCAATCAATCAGATTATATTTCTTTAAACTTGCCTGCTGGATTGAATAATCAAATGAGATCTTGCTAGCGAAAATAATTAGTAAAACTGTTATACAGAATAACGATACGGCTCCCTTACCCATTGATTGATGTATGGTCGATCTTTTACTTATCTTCTCTGTGGTGTAACGGGTTCTTATTTTGACTTTCACGCAGACGACCGGGGTTCGAAACCCAGTCGTCTCCTTCTTTTTGCAATATAGGAATAATTCAATTTGGTGCACGTTGAGAGCTATATAAAGAATGACATCCTCAATGCATGTAGATTTATAATATTTTAACTTAAAACCAGGCTACCTTTGCGTATAATAATTAATATTATATTCAAAAAAATTATATTGGAAACACGGGGTTTCGAACACCGGTCGCTGGGTTGCCAGGATTGAGCACTACCGCTGAGCCACTGTGCCAGATGGGATAAATCCATTGTTTATACATTAATGAATGAGAGACCCGTGTTTAGAATATTCTTTATTTTGTTGTTGTTGCACCGAGCGAGCGCCACAGTATATAACGTGCATTATTTAGGACAAAGTGAATTTAGTATCAGCATTTTGGGTCTATTTTACATTTCAAAAGCCCCCTCTGGAAGAATGGAGCACAAAAACGTAATTCAGAATGGTATAACGCAGATCCTAGACTGTGGGAATAATTTCAGGAAACGCGCTGTCACTCCTTTGCGGGGGCGTGGCGATGGTTGATCCGGCTAACTTGAACTTAAACCCTGCTTTCGACCAGGCTCAAACTTTTGGATCTGTTGTCATGGTGATTTGGAAAATCCAGGTACGGGGAGCCGGAAAGTCCGGCTTAAGTCAGACTTAACCGAAAGTTATCCGGCTAACTCAGTTATCCAGGTACGGGGAACGGGGCCCTGGACATTCCCACATCATATGTATGTATGTTCCTATGACTTTTTGCGGACATAAAGAACATAGGGGACTTTGTAAAAATTTTATTTGGCAGAGTTTCCTGGGTGACAGATACAATCTTTGTATCAGTTTGTAATGAGTTAATCGATTATTATAATTACGAGAGGTTAACGGAATATTATCCCATACATTCTGCCAATTTATGCAGGCGTTGTAATCCTTTAAATCTATGTTCCAGACAGTGGTATTACCTGTAGTTCTGTTTAGTTTTCCTTGTATTTTATTATATAACCCAGAAACAATTTTTTTTTTTTACATTTATGCCACTCACTATAATCATTAAAGGATGAACTGGTAAAGGCTGGTTCCATGGGACACCATAAGTGCGCATTGCAGTGTGCAACTGTAAATAAAAAAAGAAGGATGTAGGCTACTAGGGACATTATAGATTTGATTGAGCTCTTGAAAGGATCTGAGACCGTATTCACTGTATATGTCAGATTGTTTGTAAATACCTTGTCTTTGCCAATTGGGAAATGTAACTGGTTTCCCTCCCAACAGTAAGACGTTGTTATCAAAAATAGGGGTATCTAGGCGCCATTTTGTGTCCCACTGTCGCATTTCGGCAATATATTTCCAAACATAAATTGAATGTGGTATAATTGGGCAGAATTTTGTACGCATGGAAAAAGCTTTGGGATAGACCAGAAAAGAGGATATCTTTGAGTGTATATGGAGATACAATGTGCTTCTCCTCTCCATATTCACCCATGGTACAGTATGTCAGAATCATTATTGAACCATCTTAGCAACGGCATGAGCATAAAAGAGAAATAGTACTGTTCAAAATTAGGAACCGATAGCCCTCCTGCTTTCCTACTGTTTTGGAGTGTGGAATTGCTGATTTGTGGATGTTGTTCACGCCATATAAATTTGAATACTAGTCCCATTAGCGTGTAGCTAAGTTATTGCCAGCGGAAGAGTGCAAGAATGCTTCCGCATTCGTCACCGACGCCCATGTGACCACGGCAGCGCGAGAGAACGGCAGTGCGGAAATAGGCTGTCTATTGCCATTCTCTAAGACAAACTCTAACCTTAACCAGCTCCTTAACAGCGCCTAAACTTAACCCTTCTAACCTTAACCAACTCCGAAACAATGCCTAACCTTAACCTTAACCTTAACCATAGAAAGAATATTGCCATTCTCTAAGACAAACTCTAACCTTAACCATCTCCTTAACAGCGCCTAAACTTAACCCTTCTAACCTTAACCAACTCCGAAACAATGCCTAACCTTAACCTTAACCATGCCTAACCTTAACCGGCGAAATACAGGTTAAAAAAAAATAAAAAATTGATGGGATTCGAACTTGTCACCAACGGACCGCAGCGCTGCCAGGTGAGCTAAGCTTCGAATGAAAATCATCGCGGATTACGGCTACATAATGCCGCAAGCTCTGCCGCTCCGCTCTGCGGCTGCCGCGCCTGCCGCGGGGCGTGTCGCAGCCAATCAGGGAAAACGCGGAAGCACTCGGCAGCACTCCTCCGCTGGCAATAAGCAATAAGCGTCCCATTAGCTTCTCCCAAAATCCTGGAGGTGGCGGTAAGTGAATCATGCTTATCAGAAAATAGATTTTAGGGAGAATATGGGTCTTGACTACTGAAAGCCTGACTGATTAATGGAATTAATAATAGTGACCAACGGTTTAACTCGTCAGATATTACCTTCTTAAGACTCTTGTAATTTTTTTACACAATTTTGTCAATGGATGGATATATATCTATACCTAAATATCTGAAACCAGAACCCACTGGTATTTCTGTATGTAGTTGGGGACTACTTGCTGCTGTATTGACGGGAAGTAAAATTGACTTATTCAAATTGATCTTGTAACCTGAAATAAAACTAAAATGTTTAATAGTGTCTAAGACTACAGGTAGGGACCGTGGTGTATTGTCAAGGAATAATAACAGATTGTCTGCGTACAGACACATTTTATGGTAAGTGTTATTTACTACTATGGGTTTTATTTCAGCACAATTTAAATTTTTTTGGGCCAAGGGTTCGAGAGATAATGCAAATAATGGTGCAGAGGCGGGGCAGCCCTGCCTGACGCTTCGTCTGATAGGAAAGGGTGTGGAACACTGATTGGATGCGATAACCATGGCCGTTGGATTATGATATAAGATTTTGAGCATATTTATAAACGTGTCCCCAAATGCCATATGGGTGTGCCATAGGTACTCCCATTCCAGCCTATCGAAGGCCTTTTCTGCGTCAAGGGACAACACTGCGCATGGTGATATTTTTAGAGCTTTGTCAATAATGTGTAAAAGTCGTCTTAAATTATCTGATGCAAATCTTTGTTTAACAAATCCAGTTTGGTCTGGGTGGACCAATATTGGCAGTATCGTCTCAGAGCGAGGACCTTGGCATATAAATTTAAGTCTCCATTAAGAAGGGACAGTGGGCGATAGTTAGCACAGATGTTTCCATCCTTTCCTTTTTTCTGTATCAGTGTGATAATTGCTGTACTTATGTCTCTATTAAAACTCCCTTTCATAATGGCTTGTTGGAACATCTCGAGTAGTATTGGACCCAACTCTTTCCAAAAGTACAGCTCCAGTGGGATACCTTCAAAACCTGGTGATTTTCCGTGTTTCATTTCTTTCAGTGCATCGTAAAGTTCCTCCAGGGTAAAGGGAGAATCCGTTAAGGTTATTTGTTTCTCTGTTAATTTAGGTAGATCCAAGTTTTAAAAAAAGGAGTCTAAATCAGCTTTTGAGAATTGAGCTTCAGATGAATACAGTTGTTGATAAAAAAGTTAAAATTCTAGATTTATTTTGACAGGATCGTTTACCATCGGTCCTTCTTTATTTAGGATTGATGGAATGTCTGCTTTCTGTTCATTATATTGGATTTTCCTAGTCAACACAAAGCTTGGATTATTTCCATTCAAATACTCAATTTGCCTCGCTCTGTGAGCTAGGAATTCTGCTTTTTGTGCCATTAGAGCATTTAGTTCGGACTTCACATTTCCAAAGCTCCCTTTCTTTTTCTTGATCGTAGTTGTTTTGTTGTTCTGCAGTTAGCAATGAGTGTCTACTTTCCAATCTGGATATTTCTTGATGGTGGGCTTTGTTACGTGCTGAAGCATTTCATTTCATTTCAAACCTTTATTTATACTCGTGAAAGCACTGAGGTTTCCCTAATTTACAGTGATGATGAGTTAACAAAGGACACAAATATCATAACAGTTATTAATTACAATGAATTACAATTACTACAATGATGGATTAAAAACAATTACATGAATCAGTACATAGGTCAAGTGCAATGCCTTTAAACTCCATAAATGACGGGAATGCTCCGAGCTTTAGAGTCTTTTGCAGGGTATTCCATGTGTATGGAGCATCGTAGGAGAAGGCAGACTTTCCAAGCTCAGACCGAACTCGAGGCACCCTGAGCACAAGCCGACCATTCGAACGAGTTTGGTAGGTGACAGCACTCCAGACCAACAAAGATGTAATATAAGGTGGAAGTTTGCCAATAATTGCTTTGTAGATAAAAAGATACCCATGATAACTACGTCGCAACGAGAGAGATGGCCAGCCTACCCTCTCATACAAAAGACAATGGTGAGTATCATATTTGTCACCCGTAATAAATCTTAGGGCGGAATGGTAGGCAGAATCCAAAGGCCTCTTTTAAATTCCATATAGATAACCTAGCTACAAAATTACGGCAAAAGATTGGTTTCTTGTACCGTAACCGTGCTAGTTTTCCTATGTTCTGTAGGAAAATAATTGTACAGGCTGTTTTTTTGTCAATATTGGACTATGGTGATGTCATTTACAGGCATGCGTCTGCGTCTACATTAAAAGAACGTTTACCATCCAGCCATATACCAAGATATTTATACTCATATTTAAACTCTTTCAATATACAAACCATTTGCTGTTGTTAGGTGTAGCATGTCATAATCTATAACCCTGGCTCTAGAAAACATCATAGACTTGGTTTTACTAGCATTAAGCACTAACTTGAGCTTAGCTAGAGCATTTTGGAGAGTGTCAAACGCAAGCTGCAGGTTCACAATAGCTTCCTGAACAGTATCCGCAATGCAGTAGACAACTGTATCATCCGCATAAAGATGAGCCTGACAACCTGCTAGTGCTGAAAGACTAGAAACAATATCATTAATATAGATTGTAAAGAGGACTGGCCCCAATACCGAACCCTGTGGTACACCCTTAGACAATGGCAGGAAATCAGATTGAAAGTTACCTGAATTCACAGATTGACACAAATTATATTGTATTATTGCGGATAAAGCCTTTAGTTGCAGCCCATAGAAATCTTACATCTGTAACGCTCTAATGCAGGTTATATTCTCTTAACTAAACATTAAATACAACTTAATTTCTCTCTAAATAAATATTCCTAAATGAGACCATATTTTCACTGGCACAGTGCCTAACTTCGGTCTAAAGATTCCGCACCATGGACAGGTCTGATCAAAATGTATTTGGGGATGACATCAGAATCAGAATCAGAAATGTCTTTATTGGCAAGTGGTTTTCACATACAAGGAATGCTTTGGTCGTTTTCGGTGTGACATTAATAGACAATAAAGAGGTGGAGTAAAATAAAATGAAATATGAACCAAGACAATATAATATAATATAATTATGAAATAAAATAAAATATAGGCCAGGGCTGTACAACTGTAAATAAAGAGGTTGAATAAAATTAAACTACATTTACTACATAAGACTTCAGGGTATGGAACCGCAGTGTTTTCCAGCTACTAACTATATGCTGGTACCCCGAAAACAAGAATCTGGCCACAAGGCAACAAAAAAGTAAGGAGAAAATATTTAATTTCAGTGTGTTCAAACCTCTGTTTCTCTAATACATTAGCACTCAAAGTGATTCTTCTTTTTTGCTTCAGCAAATTCAGAATATTACCTTTCAAAAGAGACCATGCATGCTCATGCATGTGCTATAAGTATAAAGTATAAAGCTAAGTTTGCAAACAAAGTATGCAAATCCCTTTTGTTTTCTGAAAAATGGGGGTGATGCTTAAGAGGTTAACAATACCCTATTATCTGTCCCTGGTCACATATACCCTTGGGGGTGTGGAATTATGGGTCGTTTTCTGTGCCACTCATTGTATCTGATTGGCTGGCTGGTAGGTAGACTGGTATTACTCATGCTAGCTTTGAAGCTCTGTACTAATTAATATAACATCATACATTTATATCTATTGATTTTGGCTATCAAAGACCTTCATCAGACTGCCTGATGCAATCTGGATATCATCATGTTTTAACCCTTTGTACAAATAAATATGTAGTAGAAATGTGTTGGTTGTACCTTGACTCGCTAACAGTACAAATGCTTCCTTCATTATCATCTGGAGAGAGGGAGAGAGAAGACTCCCTAGATCTCCCAGTGATCATGCTAAAATGAGCCATTTGTCTCTGTTGGTTCTGTCCTGCTGTGCTTACTTTGGGACGATTAAACCCCAGCTGACATCACGCTGTCCAGGAGCGGATGAAAGCTTTTTTAAACCACAGCCTGAAAGATTACTGGCCGCAGAGGTGTTTGTTGCTAGTTTGAGTTTGCCATTACTCAGCATAGGGCGTGTCATTCTCCTCCCACCCGCCAGCGTGAAGTATTGAAGCCCCTAGCCCCGGCGATGGAAAACACAATAACTTTTAAGGAAATTGCAGATGCCGCTATTAATGAAATAACGCACTCTCCTTCCTTGGAAATAGTGAGGATGAGTGGATGAGTGAGGTAAAGAAAATCATACAGGCCTGTGATGTCTTCATGTTAAATTAAGGTATAATGCATTTGGAACATTGGAAACTGGCAGAAGTGGTGTGAATAGTTTTTTTAATGGCAGCCAGGTGAAAAGAAGCAGCTTGAGAAGAAATATTTTTAGTAGCAGTGGTGGTGGTGGTGGGGCAGAAGGAAAGGGCATGGTGCTGATGAATCCCATTTGAAAGTGAGAGGATAGCTTGGCAAGACGCTGACGAAAATTCCTTTCTGCATCTCCCCCTCATTCGCAGCAGAATAGCCAGAACAGGGGCTGAAGTTCACTCAGTTTTGTCATCGCTGGGAGTAATTGAAATTCTACAGCCCGATATGGAAAGTAACTCCTAGTGCAAAAGAACCTCTAAAAGGACCTCTCGTAAGAGGAGCCATGCCTTTCTACATTGGACGGAGCATAAATCATCTGTGGGGGATCCTGTGTGATGTGCGAGAGGTCGAGGGATGCGGAACACCCCCTGGGGCCTTTTTGATGACTTCATAAGCAGTTTGGGCAGCAGCCCGAGGCAATGGCCTACCCGTTTACAGCCTTATTGTTCACTCTGAATCCCACTGACTGGGAATCAACACATAACGGCTCCATGGAACAGACCAGACTAGATGGAGCCATTGACCTCTAAATGACACCTGGAGTGACACACTTCACCTGACATCTGTGTTCAGAATATCAAAATGACTCTCCCCATACAAAACATCAGACCATTCGTATACCTCCATTCCTAGCATGCCTGCAGCCTCTCAAGGCTCGCTAATGCACCCTCTTGTCCTTTTCTCCAAGAGGTCCCGAGCCTTTGGCCTATTTGCCTCAGCTTATTGGAGTCCAAGCTGAGGCAAATAGGCCAGAGGCTCGAGACCTCCTGGAGTACAGAGCGCATCAGGGCTACAAAGTATTGATTATTTAAAAGCGCCAGTGGATAGAATAAATGGGCCAGCAGTGTGAGAGGGGATGGAGAGCGGATCTCATAAAACAACCAATTATATCATTCTTCACCCTGGCCTACTGCTCTGAAACCTAGACTGGAATTATGTCTATTTAAAACATTATACACAGAGCATGTGAAGAGGAGGCCCGGGATGGGCCATGATTGTACTGTACAGTCCATTTCGGTACATAGTGTTGCAGTGGCCATTCTGTGGTGTGGTGTGGTTAATCCCCACCATGTTGGCACTTCAGAAAATTCAGCCAAAGTCAGTGTTTTTTTCCCCTCTCAAATATTGTGCGAGAGTGAGTCCTTTTCTCGCACAGACGCTTCCTGTTTGCAACCATTAGTATTATATACAGTACCTGCAATAGGCCACCAAGCTATTCAGCACCTCCCAGTCATGTATCTCTAACTAGCTACTGCATATTTTATATAACCAAAATATTCAAATGAAAAACTATGCTTCCACTGGACCTTCGACTGAAGCATTAGCTCTTTACAGTCTCAAAGGGCTTGCCTCCCAGGTGCACTGGTGCCATGGTTGCCGAGCTGTGCCGTCTGGGCTGAGGTGAGCAGGGGGCTGGGGTGAGCAGGAGGCTGCTGGGCTATCAGGCAGTACACAGGAGTTCCTCCCAATCCTCCCAGGAAGTTGCCTTTTGAAGGCCCGGTTTGTATCTGCTGGCACCACTACACACAGCGAGCACCAGTGGCGGACATGCATCCACACACAGTCACAGTGTAAAATCACTTTGTAGTCGCTGTGCATCACCCCCTTGAGGCGTGTGTGTGTGTGTGTGTGTGTGTGTGTGTGTGTGTGTGTGTGTGTGTGTGTGTGTGTGTGTGTGTGTGTGTGTGTGTGTGTGTGTGTGTGTGTGTGTGTGTGTGTGTGTGAGTGTGTGTGTGTGTCAGTGGCGTCGTTAGCCCTGGGCTTCCGGGGCTTTAGCCCCGGATGTTTTTCTCCTAGCCCCGGACCTAAAAAAAAAAAAAGCATCCCCATTGTCTGTGCTGAATGTTTGTTAGTGTTTGGTATTTTTTGTTGGTTTTTAGTACTTTTAAACATCAATTTTTAGCAAGTAGTTTTCATTTGATCCTATAATTTTTTCATTCACCGATTTGTGGACTTTTTTTTTAGTGTCCTGAAAGGCGCCTTATAAATCAAATGCATTATTATTATTATTATTATTATTATTATTATTATTATTATTATTATTATTATTATTATAATTATTATTATAATAATTATTATTATTATTATTATTATTATTATTATTATTATTATTATTATTATTATTATTATTATTATTATTATTATTATTATTATTATTATTATTATTATTATTATTATTATTATCATCCAGGAGGGAAAATACACTTAGTAGGATAGTATAGGACTGCATCTCTGCCTGTCCTGACCAGGGTAGGATGGATGACCTGAGAGCGAGGGTCCGGTTCCAACGGGAGATGAGAGACATAAACATTATGTGTCTCACAGAGACATGGCTCACGTCGACGACTCCGGACAAAAGCGTATCTCCCTCGGATGCCTTCACAGTCTTACGTGCAGATCGTACCGCTGCCTCAGGAAAGACCATCGGCGGCGGAGTCTGCCTCATCACGAACAATTCCTGGGTTAATCCCGAGGGGGTGCAGGTTCTCTCAAACTCGTGTTCGCCGGACTTGGAACATCTTTCTATCCTGTGTCGTCCGTTTCACCTCCCGAGGGAGTTCACCGCGGTCGTCATGACTGCCGTGTATATCCCCCCACACGCGAATACGGGCAAAGCGCTGGGCGAACTACACGATCATCTCAACAGACACCAGATAAAACACCCAGACGCAGTGATGGTAGTGGCCAGCGATTTCAACCAGGCCAACCTGAAGAAAGTGATGCCGTCCTTTTTTCAGCACATCGCTTGCTCCACCAGAGGGAAAAACACACTCGACCACTGTTATTCCCCGTTCAAAGCCGGTTACAAGGCAGTAGCCGCTCCGCCATTAACGGGGTCCACAAGCTCGAGCGATCATGACTCCATCTTGCTATTTCCGGCATATCAACAGAGATCACGTGACGCCGTCGTGTCACGTGAGACAAAGAAGTGGACCGACGAATCAGAGGCCACGCTCCAGGACGTGCTTGCTGACACGGATTGGGATATGTTCAAAGGAAGCGCCAGTGACGTCAGTGAGCTAGCAGACACAGTGGTGAGTTATATCACAACAATAGCCGATGGTATTGTCCCCAGGAAAACGGTGCGGATTTTCCCAAACCAGAAACCGTGGGTGGATAGCACTATTAGAGCAGCTCTGAACTCTCGTACCACCGCCTACAACCTGGGTAGAGAGTCAGGAAACATGGAGGAGTATAAGGCTTCAGTCTATACTCTACGCAAGGCTGTCAAACTTGCTAAGAGGACATATGCTGATAAACTGGAGACACAAATGGCACAAAACGACACAAGAGGATTATGGCAGGGACTGAAGACAATAACTGACTATAAAGTCAGCGCCCCCTCAATGGGGAGCGACGACGCCTCCCTCGCGGACAAGCTCAACATCTTCTACGCTCGGTTTGGTGTAGACAGTGGCGCTGCTGGCTCTCCGGCTAGTGACGTCACTGGCGCGCCGGCTGTTGTGGAGGGGGGGGGGCAACCGCGAGGGGGGGGGACGCTCTCTCGTTGTCGGAACACAGTGTGAGAAGAGCATTTATGCAGGTGAACACCAGGAAGGCTGCTGGCCCAGATGGCATAACAGGACGTATACTCAAGACCTGTGCCAACCAGCTGGCCCCTGTGTTCACCGCCATATTTAATCAATCACTGGCGGAGTCAGTGGTTCCTGCCTGCTTCAAGATGTCTACCATCATCCCTGTGCCGAAGAAACCCTCCCCAGCATCCAAATGACTACAGACCGGTGGCACTCACCTCTGTGGTCATGAAATGTTTCGAGAGGCTGGTCAAGGACCACATTTGTGCCTCCCTCCCCAGTGATATGGACCCTATGCAATTTGCATACAGGACAAACAGGTCCACCGACGACGCGGTCTCCCAGGTACTGCACAGCACCCTCTCGCACCTTGACCGTCAGAAGGGGGGCTATGTGAGACTGTTGTTCATTGACTACAGCTCAGCGTTCAACACCATAGTCCCCACCAGACTGGTGGACAAGCTGATCGAGCTAGGTCTGAGCTCTGCCCTGAGCGCCTGGGTACTGGACTTTCTGAGCGAAAGACCCCAGGCGGTCAGGGTGGGGGGTCAGACCTCCAACACCATCACCCTGAGCATCGGGTCCCCCCAGGGCTGTGTTCTGAGCCCCCTGCTGTACTCACTCTACACACACGACTGTGTGGCCAAGTTCAGCTCCAACTCCATAGTGAAGTTCGCAGATGACACGGTGGTGGTGGGGCTGATCTCGGACAACGACGAGAAGGCCTACCGGGAGGAGGTTGAGGTACTGGAACGCTGGTGCCAGGACAACAGCCTGCTCCTGAACATTGGTAAAACCAAGGAGCTGATCGTGGATTATAGGAGAGGACAGCAGGAGACGCACACACCACTGATGATTAACGGGGCTACCGTGGACAGGGTGAGCAGCTTCAAGTACCTGGGGGTCCACATCTCAGAGGACCTGACATGGTCAACACACATAGACACAGTAGTAAAGAAGGCGAAACAGCGTCTCTACCACCTGAGACAGTTAAGGAAGTTCAGAGTATCGGGAAAGATACTCCAGTCCTTCTACTCAGGAGCTGTAGAGAGCATCCTGACCGGAAACATCACTGCCTGGTATGGAAACAGCACGGCACAGGACAAGAAGGCCCTACAGAGAGTGGTGCGCTCAGCCGAGCGTACCACGGGTATTGCACTACCCCCCCTGCAGGTTCTATACAACAAGAGGTGCAAATCCAGAGCCTGCAGGATTATGAAAGACCCTCACCACCCCAATAACAGCCTGTTTCAGCTGCTGAGGTCAGGCAGACGCCTGCGAACCCCAGCTACTAGGACAGAGCGGCTTAGGCTCAGCTTCTTCCCCCAGGCCATCAGAGCCATGAACAATGAACATTGAGTGCTCAGAACATTGAACTGTCCACACACAAGCACACATGAACACACACACGACACGCACACTGTGCACGCTCACACACGAGCAGCCACTTAACACTTTAACATGAGCGGGCACACACTCATGTCGCACACACGCACACTTATGGCCAAAGGAAAGGACACTTTAAATTAGAATAACAGGAACAGTGTATTGCACTACCAAAGCTAACTAGCATGTCCCACATGCTCTGTAAATAACTATGTACAGATACCGAGATGTCACTCCATGTTACCTGCTACCTGTTACTGCACAATGTTGTTTCCTTCTTTTGATTCTATTATATGTACCACTGTATTGCACATCGTTGCGGGCAAGACCACCCGCATTTCATTGTATACCTGTATGCCGTGACAATTAAAACTCTTGACTTGACTTGACTTGAGGAAACTGTGTGGCGAGGGGTTGCAGCAATTCCACTGAGAGAAAATGGTCTGAGGCTGGATAACATGCCTGTATGCCTCTCATAAGTTGTTATCCAACTCATGAGAACCTGCTCTCAAGCTCTTGCAGCATTCTGTCGACGACTGGATAGAACAGTCTCTGTCTCAGCTGATCTCCTGAGCTGAGGTCTGAGCTTGTGCCACAAGATGACTCAACTACATACTCGTCCATCCTTTTCTGCTTCCTCCTTTGGCTGGTAGTATGTTCCTCAATTCCATAATCAAAATACCATATAATGTGATTTATTACACACATGCTACAATCAATAAATAAAATATGTTATTATATTGGTGATTCAAGTCTCAAACTTTCATCAACAGGAAACCGACTTTAAAGGGACGTGCCAAAATGATGGAAAATGTGCTTACCGTCATCACCAGAGTCAGACATGAAGATACAGTAGATACCAATTTCCTCTATGTGCGTTGGTTTCAACGAAGGGAGTGGTTTTACTTACATCATGTGTAGTACGCCGGCGTGAGTCAGCTGCGTTTGACTATTTCGCGCGTGCAGCTTTTGACTATTATGCTTAGTTATGCCAGCCAAGACGAAGAAAGAGGTCGGTCATTATCAGTCGGTCGGTCACCAAGGAACGTTGACGAAAGGCCTCTCGCTAGCGGGACAAATGGCCGGAGCCTTGTCATGGTATAGCCATGATGATGTCGGCTAGTAGCTAGCTTAGCTAAAGGCTAACTAGCGTTAGCTAACCTATTCAGAGGAGCGAGGCGAGGCGAGTGGATGTCTTTTCAAAAGAAGGAGAAGAGAACTTGTGAGCAGATAAATCTGTTAGGCAGCAATACGCCGAAAGGTGTCCAGTCTGCCGGAAAGTACTCGAAGAAGAAGAAGAAGAAATTACACCGTGGGCCAAGAAAGTCTCCTTCCAACTTTACCATTGGCGCCGCGTTGATACTGCGTTATGGTGAGTCAACCTATGATTATATTCGCGCCGTGGACCTGACCTATCTCTCTTTCTCTCTCTCTGGAGCCAAACTGGTCGACTAGCTAATATAGTACTACTAGTAGCTAACGGTGTGTGCCTGGTGAGAGCACCTGGCTGTATGTAGCCGCATAGCTTGCAGAACGCAGAAGCAAGCTATGTGGCTACATACAGCCAGGTGCCTGATTGAGCTAACTGTTAGCCAGTTAGCTGTTTAGCGTCAGCTGGGAACGTTCGTTTGATGCTATCAGTTAGCCTTGAGAATAGCAGGCCCTGGCACTCTGACTACGACATCATCTTTGACAGAAGATGTAGTCGGGCCTGCACCATGACAAGGCTCTGGCCATAGCTTATTTGTCCCGACAGCGAGAGGCCTTTCGTCAACGTGGAGACCTGTGTTGCGGCCTTTCGCCCTGCGTTCCTCGTGCAGGTAAGATGTCATGACATTACCCCACTCTTCCTTCCTTCCCCTCCCGAATGTTTTGTTAATAACGATGTTTTTTTCCAGGCAAAACATATGCTACTTCACAACATTTGGAGATACGACATGTGCTGTGTGTGAATGGTCGTTTGTGTAGCTCGGGTAGCGTTGGGCCGTTGGCCAAAGCTGTGTGTGGCCTGGTGTCACAGTACCTGGCTAGCCTATTTAGCTGATGTCGGCCATTGGCTCCTTGCTGCTTTGGTTTCTCTGGTATAGACCCTCTTCTTGTTGGATTTAAGTGTTGATCTTTGTCTTTTTGGATCTCTCATACATGCTCTAGTCTCTCTCTAACACACACACACATGACAAACACTCATGTTCTCTCTCTCTCTCTCTCTCTCTCTTTCTAACACACACAGTCTGCCTATGGCGGCCTTTCTCGATGGCTAGGCTGTGCTCAAGGATCTTCAGTCACAGTGCTCAGGTATTCTGCCACTGTGTACTCTCTGTTTAGGGCCAAATAGCATTTCAATTTCTTTCCAATGTGTCTCTCTCTCTCTCTCTCTCTCTCTCTCTCTCTCTCTCTTGGATTTAAGTGTTGATCTTTGTCCTTTTGAATCTCTCATACATGCTCTAGTCTCTCTCTAACACACACACACATGACAAACACACATGTTCTCTCTCTCTCTCTCTCTTTCTAACACACACAGTCTGCTTATGGCGGCCTTTCTCGATGGCTAGGCTGTGCTCAAGGATCTTCAGTCACAGTGCTCAGGTATTCTGCCACTGTGTACTCTCTGTTTAGGGCCAAATAGCATTTCAATTTCTTTCCAATGTGTCTCTCTCTCTCTCTCTCTGTACACTGTATATTGACTGTAGAACGGGAGCTCTCTCTCGCTCTCTCTTTTGCTATATGTTGACTGTATCATGCCCCGCCTCGGGCAGCGCTATTATTTAAGAATATGTTGACTGTAAAAAAAAAAAAAAAAAAAATATATATATATATATATATATATATATATATATTTTTTTTTTTAACCTTTTGGGGGGGGGGGGGGGGGGGGCCTCGCGTTAAATCTTGCACGGGGCCTCGCATTTCTCCCAGGCGGCCCTGAATACAGTACAGCTCAATACACACAATTGTTAAGGGGATGCAGACCAGAGAAATACTTTCGTCTTGTTTACATCAGGGTCCCCCATTTTCAATTCACCAGTACATATATGACATACATGACATACAGATAGACAGTACTGCTACATCTATACATTTATGACATACCAGATTTGCAAATACAGTACTGTTTGTGATACAAAAAGAGTCCAGAAAAGAGAGTATATACATTTGACGTAAAAACTGTACATTAGGGGAGGTTGGGTAGATGGGGTGGGGTTGGGTGGGGGTCTGTACATTGGAGGTGGTTGGGTGGGTGGGGCGGGGGGGGGTGGTTGGGTAGGAGGGGTGGGGGGAAGGTAGGAGGGGTGGGTGGGGAACACTGTACAACTGTACAAGCAAAACTGTACATTGTAATATTGACAAAACCATACTTGGTCATTTAGGGTGTGTTCACACCTGAAAGTCCGCGGATAGTCCGGACTATCCGCCGGATAGTCCGGACTTTCTGGTGGACCAAATGTGAAAATTATACATTGTTTAATTTTGGTCTGCGTTCACACTACCCTTTTTGGTGCGGATCTAATTTGCCAAGTCGTTCATCTATTGGACTATAGCACTCACAAACGTAAACAGTTGCCGACAGCGTAATGAGAGAGATACTATTACGAGCACGGCACAAGTCGACTAGAGAGTAGAGTAGAGAGAGAGAGAGAGAGAGAGAGAGAGAGAGAGAGAGACTGTCCGTGCGCGGCGCTAGTCTAGAGTAGAGAGAGGAAGAGAGAGACTGCGAGTCTAGAGAGGAGAGAGAGAGAGAGAGAGAGAGAGAGAGAGAGAGAGAGAGAGAGAGAGAGAGGGGAAGAGAAAGACTGTCCGCGCGCCTGTCATTCATTTGAGTTGGGTCGTGCGCAAGCTGTCACTTGGCGCTGTCAAGTTGGGTCGCGCGCCAGCCGCCACTAGGCGCCTGTCACTCATTTGCTCTAGATTAGGTACTATATAAAGTTCGATCGCGTTCACACCAACAGCAAACGCGCCATGGTCCACTTTGAACAACCATGGTTCGGTTGTTTGGTCCTCAAAATAGTTTGGTTTGTGTTCACACCTGTACAAACGAAACGGACTATTGATCTAAAGAAGGGGTAGGCAACCCTAGGCACGCGCGGGGGCATTTGCATAGGCACAGGGGGCAATTATATATATTATTTTTTTTTGCTTTGAAATATGTGACTCCGCCCAGCGTGCGCGCCTACAACTCGGCGACCCAGGTTCCTCACGAGAAGAGAAAGAATTTTTTATTTAATTTTTTTTTTCATTTCCGTTTTTTTTTTTTTATATATATATACTTACAGTTCGAGGGTTGAAGAACATATTTAGTATAACAGCGAACATATATAATAACTCTAATTGTGTTTAAATTGTGTTTAAAAATGGCTCCTTGAGACATACTCTGATCGTCTCTCACGAAGCTGTGGGGGCAGTTCCCTCGGGCTGTCCTATTTTTGCATGTGAAAGGCTGCTGTTGATGTGAGGTACGCCCCCACACGGTGTGGTGTTTATATTCACAGCACCTGTAGCCCAGAGAACACTTTTTTGCTGCTTAGATAACATCGACATGGCCGCACAAAAATTATCAGCTGCTCTTAATAGAGGAAGAGATGGAATGAGTATAGACTCCTCGGCGACGATGAGTGACCACATCACGGACTACATGATCATCACGGAAGGTGAGCCGCCACCAGCTCTTTCATCCGACGATGAAGAGACCGAAGACGCAGATGAAGACGCAGATGAAATTGTCCCAGATCCAATCGAACCTGCCGACGATGGTGAAACAGAGGAAGACGGAGACCTTTGCGTTGAAACTGTAGCATTGGGCTTTTCAGCTGAATCGACCATGCGATCAGTTGAAAAGATGTCTGGTTTAACGGTGGAGGGCGAAATAGAAGAGGAACTCGGAAAGATAAACTCTTTCCACTGCAAGTGCCAGGCGCGCCGAAAGGAAAATTCAGAATGATCTGCCCTGTCTTGTTCAAAAAAACTGTCGGTTGAGCTAATTTACCAAAACCGATTGGACACCGCGTCGTTGACACCAAGAGAAAGGGACATGTGTCTGTTGTCCATTATTGGAACATGCCAAAATGTTTTAGAAAAAACGCAAAGTACCAAGAGAGTGAACGCTCTTCGTGTGGCTTCGAGGACAACATACAGATTTCACGACGTTGTTGTCTGTCGTCCAACGTTCTGTTTCATTTATGGGTAAGTGTCTTTATGCTTGTATATTGTATTGGACGTAGATGTATTGTATTGGACGTATATGTATGTTTAGCAATAGCAATAAATCGGTTTAAATAGGTGTACATGCACATCGCTAGGATAGGGATTCTTAAAAACTACACCTGAATGTAAACAAGAGTGATTGATTGATTGATTGAAAAGTTTATTAACAGATTGCAGAATGGGTACAGTACAGTACAGCTCAATACATACAATTGTTAAGGGGATGCAGACCAGAGAAAGACTTCCATCTTGTTTACATCAGGGTCCCCCATTTTCAATTCATCATAACATAATATATGACATACAGATACAGTGTGTACAATGTGTGTATTTCATTAATTAATTCTCTTCCCTATTGTTAACATTTTTGTTTAGGATCAGCGATGCGCTTCTCAAAAGCCTTTTCAAACACTACAAGACAGATGGCCTCACACCGCGGGAGAGGAAGAAACAGCCGAGAAATCACAAGCGTTTTTTGTCTCTTTTTGACTTAAAAAGGGTTGTGAAATTTCTGATCAACTTTGCTGTCCTCCATGCGATTGTGTTGCCTGGCCGTCATGCTGGTCACAAGGATTTCACTGCAAAGTTACTGCCAACCAATCTGACCAAAGCTGCCCTGTGGCGCCTTTACAGCAGTATAGAAGGTATGTCACAAAACCACCCCTTTCTTTCTCTCTCACACACACACATGGTTCCCACTTTTTCTTATTCTACCAATCTAACAAAAACACTTGTCTTTTCAGGATTTCGTGTTGTTGGTCAGAGATCCTTCCTTCGGTTGTGGAAAGCACTCCTTCCGCAGATAATGATCACAAAACCCAGGACAGATCTGTGTTCTCAATGCTACTCCAACAATAACCAATTACAGCAAGCCGCGGGAAGGCCAGAGAAGTTGCAGGTGGAGAAACTCCAGGTGTGTACAGTCTACTTTCACTACTACACTACAGACTGTTTTTTACCACCATCTATTCCCCTGTACCCCCGTCCATAGTGGCTTGTTTATAGTATTTACCCAAACATAGCAACGTCCGATGACGACATAGAATGGGTACAATACAGTACAGCTCAATACAACAACAGTGGACTGGAGGATGAAGACCAGAAAAAGACTTTCGCCTTTTTTACATAAGGGTCCTCCATTTTCAATTCATCAAAACATTTAGAGACATACAAATATACAGTAGTTTCATAAAAATGCTAAAATGCTATTGATTGATTGATTGATTTAAAACTTTATTAACATATTGCAGAATGGGTACAGTACAGCTCAATACATACAATTGTTAAGGGGATGCAGACCAGAGAAAGACTTTCGTCTTGTTTACATCAGGGTCCCCCATTTTCAATTAATCATATTTCATATCTAAATCATATAATATCTCATTGCTAAATATATGCAATATATAATCTAATAATCCAATAATCTAAATCTAATATATAATATAAAAATGCTAAATGCATGGGTATTTTATTTTGTCTTTAATGTTAGCTTGCAAACTCAAATACTGTCTTGGTAAGCCTCATAATGAATTGTTTGGGGAAAAAAAGAAAAACATCGTGATGTGTATCGTGTATCGCCGAAAGGTCAGAAAATATCGTGATATCATATTTAGGCCATATCGCCCAGCCCTAGCTTCAACACACATGACATTAGGATAACCTGAGGATAACTGAGCACTGCCACCTCATTAGCCGTGTGTGTGTGTGTGTATTGAGCCGTACTGTGTTGTACCCATTCTGCAATCTGTTAAATAACGTTTTCTTTCATTCATGCTTTCATCCAGGTGCAGTTAAAACATCTGGCCCTTGTTGACAGAGAACGCGAGCTGTTGCAGGAGATGACTGCCGCCACAAAGCGCACATGCGCCGAGAACATGGATCTGTCGCTAGGCCCCTCCCCACCTGCAAGCAGAGATATCACGATGCACTACAGCTTTGATTACGCACAGCAGGTGAATATCCAATATAATGTTGCTTTTTGTTGTTAAAGGAAAACTTACAGGAACGTTTGAGTTGTATTTGGAGTGTATTTAGATAAGATGAGAGTGGGAGGAGAGAGGAGAGAGAAAATAGGAGAAGAGAGGAGAGAATAGGAAAAGAGAAGAGAATTTTTAATGTAAAAATAGTTCCTTATAGTTTTAGCAGTATTTTTTCATGAATCACTCGCCAAACATAAAAAATACTTGCATTTGGCTAGTAAAGTGGCCTAATTTCCTCCCCTGTTCCCTTATTTCAATGTCCCTTATTTCAATGTCCTTTTTTCTTTTTCTTCTTTCTCTGTCCTGCAGGTTCATTTTCCATCTCACCCTTTTCAAGTGGGTCCCATCTTTTTTCAAACACCGCGAAAATGTGGCCTGTTCGGTGTCCACTGTGAAGGGCTGACGAAGCAAGTGAATTACCTAATTGATGAAGGGATGTCAACTGGTAAAGGCAGCAATGCCGTTATCAGCTATGTGGATCATTTCTTCACCAACTATGGAGTTGGAGAAAAATCAGTGGACCTGCACTGCGACAATTGCTCCGGGCAAAATAAAAACAATTATGTCTTGTGGTATTTTGCGTGGCGTACTATTCACAAACTTCACCTGCAGCTTGCTCTCCACTTCCTAATTGCAGGCCACACTAAATTTGGCCCCGACTGGTGCTTTGGTTTGATAAAGCAGGTTTACAGGAAGACTGCGGTCGACACCCTGGCAGGCATCGCAGACATCGTCAGGAAAAGCTCTGCAGTGAAAGGAGTCAATATCCCCCAACTTGTCGGTCGCGAAGATGGCACAGTTTATGTTCCAAGCCACGACTGGCAGCAACATCTCGGAGGCTTCTTCAAAAGATTCCCACAAATAAAGAAATACCAGCACTTCAGCTTCGATGCCAACAGTCCTGGCATGGTGACGGCGAAATTACACTGTGACGATACAGAGCCATTCACGTTTCAGCTGTTGAAAGACCCAAAACGCTACCCAACCATCTCTGGTTTTCCTGTCCTCCCCCCACCTGGTCTAGACAGGAATATCTTTATAAGGAGATAAGACAATACTGTTCTGATGACGCAAAAGACATTACATGCCCACTCCCAACATCTAGAGCACCTCAGAACAAGAAGACTGTACGATGTTAGACACATGGATGTAGAGCACACACACACACACACACACACACACACTGTACTAGCAGTCACTTTAACATGAACACACACACTCATGCTGCACACGCTCACAATGTAAGGTCACTTTAAAAAAATTAAACAAGAACAGGAGTGGTTCTTGTAGAGTAAAAGCTTTTGTAAAACTCATGTACATATACCTGATATGTCTTATTCTTATTACTTGTTCTTATTACTTGTATTATTGCACAATGTCGCATTCTCATCCTATTGGAATCTTATTATTGCATTCTTGACTTGACTTGATAGTATAGTAGTACTAGTATAGCATAGGGACATAGAAGAATTGTATTGTTGTACCGGTACATCATACATGTACATTATATTTTTATTACTATTGTTTTATTGCACAATCGTAGCGGGCATGGCCAACCGCATTTCACTGTATGCCCTGGTATGCAATGAATAAAAAAAAATGTCACTTTAAACTAAATGGAAAGGTCACTTTAAAGGAAAGAACCGATGTGGTTCTTGTATAGTTTAGATTATTGTAGTATAGCATAATGACAGCATGTCTATTTTTATCATGCACATCTTATGCCTTCTTATTACCTGTTTATGTATTTTATTATTAGTATTATTGCACAATCGATGCGGGCATGACCACCCGCATTTCACTGTATGCCCTGGTATGATATGCAATGAATAAAAAAAAATGTCACTTTAAACTAAATGGAAAGGTCACTTTAAAGGAAAGAACCGATGTGGTTCTTGTATAGTTTAGATTATTGTAGTATAGCATAATGACAGAGTTGAAACTGTATTAGCATGTCTATTTTTATCATGCACATCTTATGCCTTCTTATTACCTGTTTATGTATTTTATTATTAGTATTATTGCACAATCGATGCGGGCATGACCACCCGCATTTCACTGTATGCCCTGGTATGTATGTGACTAATAAACCTCTTGAATTGATTTGATATTGTCTGCTGATTTTCATCCAGTTGTCACATGAAAGGTTGGAACAATGATAATGATAATAATGAGGCTTGTGTCTATCACTCCGCTGGCCAGTTCTACCAACTATGCATTACAATTCCCTGCGGTCAACATAATTTCTTCCTATTTTGGTTGTAATTGTGTAATGATAGATGTATAACCTGAACACTGTACATATCTGTTTTCAGGAAACACTGGGCTATACAAAGAATATGCTGTGATGTCACATGAATGTATAAATATATGGCCATGCATTTAATCTCTCTCTTTTTTATAAAATCATTATAGCCAACATGCAATATATCCCATTGATTGGTACAATGGGACAGACATTTGTTTTATACAGCTATAACCTGCATTCTTTCAAAATATATCATTAATCAATAAAACAGATATTGGAATACATAAATAAAGGTTTTCAATTCAATAACTGAAATATACATTATTCAGACTAGTAGTTATATTACTACTACAATAGAAAATGTTTGATTTTGTATCTGATCTGTCAGCATGACTGTCACAGCACTTAATTATGTTAATACTATTCAGGGGAGAGGTGTGGCTGGGAGGTATTGTTTACGCCCAGCAGAATCCGGGCAAAAGGTGTCAAATCTTTAAGAGCTGTTTTCTCTGCTTAGGTCTCTGGGGAAAAAAGACTGCTACAAGATTTAAAATTAGCACATCACAATAATAACATTCTCAGATTTCAAAGTATGACACATCATTTGAAAGCTTACATTCTGTACTTTCACAATCTGGAAAAATCTGGAAAATGAAAAAATAGACATGTAGGCTATAGCACTGGTCGGGGTCACATATTATCGTGAAATATTTTGCACTGTTGTCGTATTTATCTTGTTGAAATCCTCCCACAGGTTCTTTTTACTACCACATATTTAATTGAGACCCTTTATTTGTTTATTATTTCAATTTAGCTGGAAATACATTGCTACATCATTCAGTAACATTTGCAGAGCCTTATAACAAAAACATTATTACGGTCACCATTGTGACCAGTGGGATTAATCAACAAATTGTATTATTTATTTTTCTATTTCATTGAACATTGCACATGTTAAAAAAAAATGTATTCAAAATGTGAGTATTACCAAGTCAACTTGTGTTCTTAAAACAATGACAATAAACATAGTTTTATTAGGTTGAAATAATGTGGTTGTGTACTTATTTTTCTGTTAACTTATTATGGATTGAAAACTGAAAACCCTAATGCACAGTAACTGAACTCAATATTTTTAAGTTCTGGTAACTTATTATTATATTTCTTTTTACAGTGTAGTCTTGCGATCAATCAAAACTTATTTACACGATATACCTCACATTCACCCTCCATTCACATCCTGGTGTTCTTAGGCCTGTAGGTGGAGCTATGACAGCACACGTACATTTTGATGTGTCCAAAAATGAATGGGCAAATGTGAGTGAAATGGTCGCACTGAATGCAGCTGTTTGTCTGCATTGCATCCCCCCCCCAACTCAGATTTAGGGTTGATACAACCATCATAATAATATTGTTAATAATAACAATAACAATAATGATGTAATAATGTAAAAATTATCATTAAAAAGACCTGATTATGAGAAAAAGAAATTAGTTGACGATGCATGGAATATTGTTGAGGCACACTAGTTACAACTATATTTCAAACAGGCACTCCATGCCAAAAAGGTTGCTGACCCCTGATCTAAAGGGACCATGGTCCACTTAAAGTGGACCAAACAGGGTAGGTGTGAAGGCGCCCTTACTGTACATTGGAGGGGGTTGATTAGGACATTTACAGGGGCCAGTTTCTAATTGCAGTCCCCTGTAGGTGTTCTTTGAGAGTGGTTTTGAAAGTGGGTAGTGATTCACATTCCTTTACAGCTTTGGGTAGGCGTTCCACATTGACGTGGCATAATTGCGGAACGTGTTTAGTCCCTTGTTTGAGCCGAATCTGGATTTAACATGATTTGTGGAGCTCCCTCTGGTGTTGTGATCGTGGTATTCACTGACCTTTGGGAAGTATTTTGACATGTACATGGGTACCTTGGTCGTGTAGTGTATCTTGTAGACCAGGCCCATTGCAAGTTGCTGTACTCTGTCGTCTACTCTAAGCCATCCTAGGTTGTCAAAGTGGGCAGGGGTGAGGTGGGTTCTAGGAGTAAGGTCAAGCAGTAGTCTGACCAGTTTGTTTTGAGATGTTTGTAATTTAGTTTTTAGCGCCTTTGAGGTGCTTTGGTACCATGAGGTGCAAGCATAGTCGTAGTACCCTTGAATGAGTGCTCCTGCCAGAGTCTTCAGGGTATTCTTGTTTACCAGAGAGGAGATCCGGTTCAAGAATCGAGTTCGTTGGTTGACTTTTTTTATTACATTGGATGCCATTTTGTCACAGGAAAGATTAGCCTCTAGGATGGAACCCAGGTAGGTAATTTCATCTTTCCTTGTGACAATATTGTCACCCACTGTAACTGAGAAGCCGTCGGTCTTGCTGAGTTTGTTATTTGAACCGAAGAGAATGGACTCTGTTTTGCCCATGTGTAATGATAGTTTGTTATCAGCGAGCCATATGCAGATTTTGCCTAGTTCCGAGCTGAGGGTTTTTTCAACCTGTAACTTGTTCTTGTCAGAGACCAGCAGGGCTGAGTCGTCTGCGAACAAGAACAAGTTGCAGTCACAAGCTGACGACATGTAATTTGCATAAATTAGGAACAGTAGCGGTCCTAGTATGCTTCCTTGTGGAACACCACAGCTCACTGTGAGGGGGGGGGGGGATAGGGTGCCGTTTACCTCCACCATCTGTTCTCTCCCCTCCAGGTAGGATTGCATCCAGCTCACTGATAGACTATCAGATACGGACCAGATAACTTAGTTGTTGTCCAAAAATACCTCTCTGAGTTTTAAGCTAGGATCGCTTTCTACTGAATGGACAGAGAGGAAATTGGCATCTATCTTCTGAAGATGACAATAGCAGGATCGAATTATCTTCAACTGTCTTGACCAGTGTGTTATCTGCTCTGTGACACACATACAGTATATTCACACCCACACACACCACACACACACACACGCGCACGCGCGATAAATACACGATAAATACACGATACAACTAATACATATACAAGGCAAGTAATAAATGTCCAGGGAAAGTATCGAATTTTTTCCTTCCTATGGTTTGTCATCCTTATCCAAACACTTTTTCATATTCTGTTGCATCTATTGGTTCCTTTCTTTTTATTATTATTATCTCTTCCATTATTATCTATGTCTATTGGCAACTAGCTTTTCATTCTATCAAACGAAGCAGAGTTTTAAATGAAACGGCAAGGAAGAATATTCACTGGAGAAAAGGGAAGAGAGCAACATTTAATTAAACTCTGAGAGACACACATTCTGTGCAGAACAGGAAGGCCGGGTATATGCATACTTCATTACAGAGAGGCCAGCACTGCACTTTCTGTGCACCTGCTTTCTCTGATGATTGCTGGCCTATGTACAAAGCCTCTTTGTTCAATACCTAGGTAAACATTTTGAATCAGGAAGGAGATTCATATTTTCGGAATATGCCAGGGGTTATTTAAGCTTTGCATCCTCTTGAGTAGAATTTGTGTCACAGGTTGAGGGAATCAAACTGGACTAGGTCTCATAGTTTCCCACATAGTAATACAACAGGACAACAGATGAAAGTGTAACAGAGGTAAATATTTATTTGTAAACCTAGTTTTAATATAAATGAAGGAAGAAAATGGGATTTAGGGGCAAGAAATCTCAGAATAGACACAGTTTGCCAAAAGCCAAATGTACCGTATGTGTGGTTATGGTGTTGGGACTAGTGGTCTGCAAGGGCCTTGAAATGAAGCCCGTACCCAGCCCGAGCCTGTGAACTTCAGGCCCTGCCCGAAAATAAGCCTGACTGTAAATAATATTTTAGGCCCTAGCCCGCGTGAAAACCAGATTTTTTTTTTATTATTTATTATTAATTTTAATTTTTTTGTATTTGTTTTAAATATTCGAAACACGGTTTTATATGAACTTAATAAATAAACAAAAACGAAAATGTTCAATAGGTCTACCTAAATAACAGATAGTGAAAACGAAAGAAACATTAATATATATATTATAACATATAGCCAAAAATTATTAAATTTTTTTGTTTTAAATATTCTAAACACTGTTTATATATTAACTTAATAAATAAACAAAAACGAAAATGTCCAATAGGTCTAACTAAATAACGCATATGCTGAAAACTAACAACCATTATATAGCCTTTTTTCGCAAATTCTATTTCCCAGCGAGTCAGCCTCGTAAAACTCGTAATTTGAAGGCTATATGGAATCTTCTTTGACACACACACACACACACACACGACGCAATAGCCTACTCAGTCACTGTACAAACAAACAGAAAACATAAATCAGATTTCGAGCAGAGCAACATTTATATAATGAAAGCGCAACAGAACAGGGCAGCAGCGACGTCACCCCACACACCAGCAAATAATAATAATCAAACTCACCACTTCGCTGTGTTGATGTCAGCAAGGCGTTGAACAACGTTAACATCCAAGAACAAATTAAAACATTTGCCAACTGGCTATATTCCAACTTCAACCTATGCCGCTTCGGTCTGGTTAATTTGTTCATCATCCACCTGAGCCGCGCGCTCCCCTCGAGTTATCCCTGCAGGCTGCGGAGGGAGACATCCAAATGTTTCCAAAAATGCAACTTTCCCTTGACTATTTTATCTGTTAACCTATACATATTGACTCCTCAGACACGAGGCTTTCACGCTCTGATGACAGCACTATGTTACGCGAAAATTAAACAGAAATTTAAGGTTATCCTATAACCCTAGTTATATGAGTATAGCGAGCAAAAAAAAATAAAAAATTTAAAGAGGGCACTGCCCGGCCCGGCCGAGCCCGAATTATTTATTTAAAAACAAAGCCCTACCCAGCCCGAACCCGTCGGGTCGGGTAGGGCCCCGTCGGGCTTGGGCAAGGTTGCAGCGCACTAGTTGGGACACCTCACGGTGGCCACAGCAACCTATAGATGAATGAATGATCATTACATTTATATAGCGCTTTTCTAGACACTCAAAACGCTCACCACCACTTGTAGCACCAGGCACACATCACACTACACAATGGCTGAACGGCTCGAGACAGGGATTGATATCAAGGGGGGACGGATGATTAAGTGGCCTTGATCTCAGAGACCTGATTGGGAATTTGGCCAGGAGCATCGGGGAACCCCCTACTTTTTGCGATAGATGTCCAGGGTTCTTAACGACCGAATTCAGTCAGGACCTTGTTTTAGCGCAGCTGTACGTCGGTGTCCCTATCACCGTAACAAGGGCATTGTTACTGACAATGTGTGCTGTGCTCCCTGCTGGACAACAACACTACTTTCCAACAATGGCCTTGACCCTGGCTCAAACCGGTGATCTTCCGATGACGGAGCTCTACCCATGTAGCCACGCTGCCGGATGAAAATGGGGCTTTTTCTGACCTACCAGCACTGAACGAGAGAATTGAAGCACCAAAATGGCGGCACGCACACACAGTTACCTCGCCAAATGTACTCATACAGGCTTCAAATGCCAAACTGGCCACACTTACTGTATAAATAGATGGGTGCAATGCATCATCCACAAAGGTGGATATAATACTAGCTCTATACTCACTTACTTCACTTGCCATGATGAAGTATACAATTAAATGCGTAGAGTCAAGAACCTAAATTATGAACATATTTGTGACAGAGCGGCTCCGTCACTGACTGCGAGCAGCGCGCATACACACACGCATGCACACACATGCATACACACACCAAACATTCACCATTCCCTTCTGTTATAACTTATTGTACAGATAACGTCAACCCCCCCCCCCCCCCCCCATCATTAATTTCCTTTACCGTCAGTAGCACAACCAAGAGTGCACACCTGGGAGTGCTACATTCATTCATATTATCAATATCATACATACATGCATTCATATGATCATACATACAGTCATTCATATTATCATACATACATACATACATACATACATACATACATACATACATACATACATACATACATACATACATACATACATACATACATACATACATACATACATACATACATACATTCATATATGTATTATATCATGGCTGTGGTTTTTATTGGTGTTGCTATTTGATTGGTTTAGGTTAATGAAAACAGTTGTATATTTGTGTAGGAAATTGTTAATGAATTGATGTGTAGCACCTGTGTAGGAAGTGTTAGTTAATTATGTGTGGCACCTGTGTGAAACCTGATGTAAACCTGAAACACCACCCTACCGACGGCTAAGTAGACCCTTACTTAATCATACTTTTCTTCGTACTACTTGCTGCTTTATCACAGTGTGCTTTCTACACATCCCTACTTCAGGCTGTCCACACCAGTTTGGAAGCAACCCTTCCAACCTCCGTTACACAGCCATGGCCACAAATATACCTGTCACCAGGGCCGGACTGGGGAAATCATTCAGACTGGGAAATATAGTGCGGAATGACTTCTGGTTCCGTTCCACAGCGCATGGCTGGCTGATTTTTCGGAGCTCGGCAACCAGGCCACATTATCCCTGAATATGTTTTATTTTTTATACCATTTGATTTTCCAGAAGTTGGAATTATGTCTAAACATACGCAGAGCAAGTTGGGAACCTTGAACGAAGTGGATAGGGATCTCATCAGGTCGATATTTCGAGAGGAAACGGATGCTATCTTGGCTAAGCTAGCGGGCAGGGTGGATGCATTACAGGAGGTGGCTGAAATAGGCACTCGGTTAACCGTGGCGGAGGAAGATATGTCCGCGGTCGTGCAGGCGGCTGAAACCAACGTCGAGAGAATACTAAACTTGGAGGACAGGCTACGTGATTGTGAGTTGAAGGCGGGCAGACCTGGAGGACCGTGGCAGGAGGTGCAATATGAGAATTTATGGACTGCCTGATGAAACGGAGGATGATGACCCGATAGTGTACCTTGTGGAAATGCTCCCACCCGCTACCCAGTTGAAGGGCGGACGTGCAAACCCTCACATATTCATTTTCTGCTGGCTGAGATTCCAGAGAGGCCAGACAGAAACCTCCGGTTGTGAACGGCTGTATATTGAGATTTGCTGCTGACTTTAGTGATTACACAGCTAAACGGCGAACAGCGTTCGCAGGCGCTATGGATCTGGCACGAGAGCGAGCTGTGGAGGTGTTTCTGCTATTCCCAGCAACGCTAAAGGTAAGAGAAGTATTGTGCAACCGGCTGTTCAAGTCACCATCCGAGGCGGAGGACTACATCCGAAGAAGCAGCACGGTCGCTCCGACGGGGGGGGGGACGGACAGGCCGCGGTGGAGCATGCGTGGGCGGCTAGCATATAAGCTAACCAAGCTACCGTCCTTACTGCATGTGTGCTTTTAGCACACCGGCTACCTAGCCAGCCCAGCATTATGGTAATCACTTTCGACCGCTGCTTATTCAATCTTCAAGACGGTAATACCTGACTTCTCTATACGGTACTGTTTCAATCACGAACATGATTACGGACTAATTGAATGTAATTCAGACGCCCTATACTCTTATCAGTTTTTTTCATTATTATTTATCTCTTGCCCTTTTTATCATCCAACACTTGAGCTATCCAGCAAACGGCGCGAGGATTTGTTACGTTTGTTTATTATCTTTATTCGGCTCTAACCGGGCGGGATGAAGATCACAGTCTTCACTCAAACGGACTGAATATGCTTATGGTCCGTCCATTCGAGGGGGTTATTCCCCCTTGCAAAGAACTGTATGCGGGTGGCAGGTTGAGGCTATCCTACCGCGGCGGACAATGTTGTGCATTTAACTCTCCTTCTTGTCATAACAGAATACAAGTATGTCGCCGACGCTGCGCAGCCTCAACGTGGACAGCACGGTAATGATCTGGGTTTGTTTCCACAATGGTGTTATTTCGACATGTGTTAAGAGTACGTCACTTTAATCAAGTTCAGTTCGGACGAACTATGTTTCATGTGCCTTTTTCGTGTGAATAATGTTCTATGCACTGAATTCTATATAGACATAGATTGATACTCTCTGTTGAGAGACGGGGGAGTCCCCCTAGTCCTAATTTGTTACAATATACAATTCTGGTTAGAATGGTAAAGTTACATAATGCGGTCCTGGTTGCTGTGACCCGGTCACAGTGCCAGGTGATGTTTGATCGACATCGGACAAGATCTTTGAGGAGGGGGGGGGGGGGGGGGGGGGGAGACACGTTTTTGTTTAGTTTTTAATTTCTTTTTGCTCGCTCTATTGTATGTCTGATCTCGCCCAACAGGTCCTTAGCGTGGGGTTGTGTATATATTGTGGTGCTCTACTTCAGGGGAATCATGTCCAATCATACTGCAACCTGGTTGGACTATGGCTAACTTAAACATCTTGATCTGGAATTCAGGGGGGCTTAATATGCAACATAAGCGCACAAGTGTTCTTACATGGATGAAAAGACAGGAGGTCGATGTGGCTTTGCTGAGTGAAACGCATCTTTTAAACGCTGACAGTGCTAAACTTGCAAACATTTTTATCATAGTATAGGCTCCTCCTCTTTTAGCACTAGATCCCGGGGGGTAGCCATAGTGGCTAAGCGGAAGCTGAATATGAAACTAGTAGACGTGTGGTCGGATGCTGAAGGACGAATCACTATAGCGAAAATGGAATACATTAACAGGAAAATTGCTCTTATAGCTGCATACGCCCCTAATGTGTATGACGCACAATTTTATACTGCACTCACTACAGAGATGCTGAAACTAGTACTCATTCATAGTGGGTGCTGATTTCAATGCCATGTGGGATCCATTGATTGATAAATCCGGAGATGCTGTAACCCATGATCAAAAGCAGGCATCCGCGGCCCTACGTGGCTGGTCTAAAGACACGGGGGTTATGGATATGTGGCGGGTACTCAACCCAACCTCACGAGACTACTCTTTCTTCTCCGCGAGACATAAAACTTTCTCCAGAATTGATTATGTCTTCTCCTCCCCTAGGCTATTCGATAGTTTTGACGTTGACTTGAAGCCCATTGCACTGTCAGACCACAAATACATCCTCCTTAAGGGTTCACTCAGCAAAATGACGTCTCGTGCTCCTAGATGGCGCTTTAACTCAGTGGCGGCCGGTGGGTATTCGCCACTAGGGGGGGCTATACCAAACATTTTGCAAAATGCAAACATGTACAGTACAGTACCACGCAACACTCATGGCAAGACGTGAGCGATTCGACTCACGCTCACGGCAATGAATCGGCTCTTATGAACGAGTCGCTCAGCTGTTACTACAACAACACACAACCAGTCAAATAAAGTATAGTCTAGACTCTAATTCACAACTTGAAACACAATATATAAATAGAAAAGTTAGAAACAAAACTCGCCCGTCTACAAACACAGGCAGATCTCTCCCTCTCTCCTTCTCTCTCTCACACACAGCGCGACGTGGAATCGATTCGTTACACAATCAGACCTATTATATACCAAGAATAACTTCAGTATGAGTACAGGGCTGTACACATATTTTGCATATTGTTAAACGAGCCAAGGCTAGCTATTAAACTATCGATATGAATCGAAAATCTGGGACCCTGATGTAAACAAGACAAACGTCTTTCTCTGGTCTGCATCCCCTTAACAATTGTGTGTATTGAGCCGTACTGTATTGTACCCATTCTGCAATCTGTTAATAAAGTTCTCATTCATTCATTCATTCAAACATAGACGATATTGAACAAGCCATAATCCACGTATTTTCAATCCGAGAGAGCTGCAGTAGTTAAATCAATGAGCCATCGATAAATAAACAATCAGCAATGTCTCGCTTCATGAATGGCCAGCAGTAGTACTGCTCCTAAAAAAACTATTTACAAACGTTAACGTTAAGCAGAGAGAGAGAGAGAGAGAGAGAGAGAGAGAGAGAGAGAGAGAGAGAGAGAGAGAGAGAGATTTCTTCAACCTCGAACCTAAATTCCTTAGCAACCCGTGTTACCAAGTAAACAAATCACGGAACGATAGCCTAGTACTACTAACGTTAGCTCCCAGAACGATAGCCAGTTAGCCCGCACCAGTCTAGTACTACTAACGTTAGCTGCCAGAACGATAGCCAGTTAGCCCGCACCAGTCTAGTACTACTAACGTTAGCTGCCAGAACGATAGCCAGTTAGCCCGCACCAGTCTAGTACTACTAACGTTAGCTGCCAGAACGATAGCCAGTTAGCCCGCACCAGTCTAGTACTACTAACGTTAGCTCCCAGAACGATAGCCAGTTAGCCCGCACCAGTCTAGTACTACTAACGTTAGCTCCCAGAATGATAGCCAGTTAGCCCGCACCAGTCTAGTACTACTAACGTTAGCTGCCAGAACGATAGCCAGTTAGCCCGCACCAGCCTAGTACTACTAACGTTAGAGAGAGAGAGAGAGAGACTCACTGTTTAGTTGAAACGTCCAGGGCAGGAGAGCTTGATCCGCCATATAGCTTGTTAGCCAAGTGTTAGCTCAGCTGAGCTCGTCGACATTAGCACAACACTCAACAAGTACATTCCTTTGTCCATTTCCGCTCGAACAGACTGCAAACTACCTGGCGTTCTATCGCCATGCTCTAAGACAAACTCTAACCTTAACCAACTTTGAAAGAGTGCCTAAGCTTAACAGTCTAAAGAACTTGCAGTCACGGCACGGCACGCTCTAAGACAAACAACAGTCCTAGTACCAGGAACCAAGCTAGAAGCTAGAATTGGAACATTAGAAATTGGATTCGGTCAATCAGAGATCGTCTCTGTGAAATTCTGCCATGGGAAAAAATACTGGCGTCGGCCAATCAGAGAGCGTCTCCGCGAAATGCGGCTATGGAAATTCTCACGGAAGTTCACGCTGCTTTCTAGACCGCTTCAAATCGCGCTCGGATTCCAACATAATAGTCATATTTCAACGCACAACGCCGTATGCACTGATTGGCTGTGACGGAGACAGCGATCAAACTGTGACGCGCACTCAGAGCGCTATCGCGTATAGCCCGGGCCGAAAAAAAAAAAAAACGTGATGTCACTTCCTGCTCTGGAAAACGATGTTTTTTTAATTTAGATAATAACGTTATATTGTGCATTGGAAATACAAACATACTTAAAATGAGTAAATATTATTAATTTTAAACATGTTTATATTATTTATAGGGCTATAAAACACAAAAACGAAAAAGTTTTATTGTCTTCTTCTCTGATTTAACAGCAGCTGGCCAGCAGGTGGGTCGGCGCCCTAGCGCCCCTAGTGGTAGAGCCGCCACTGCTTTAACTCAACACTGCTGAAGAACGAGGAATTTAATCTACAATTTAAAGAGAAGCTCATCGAATTTGTGCAGTTTAATGCTGGCTCGGTACAGGACCCCAGAACTTTGTGGAATGCGGTCAAGGGGTTTATTAGGAGTAATAGCACGCTATTTGCTTCCAATCTCCGCAAGGGGCGTCTCTCCAAGTTGGTGGAATTGGAGGAGCTGCATAAAACAATGATGTCTTCTATGCAGCGGAAATATTCGAACCGACTGGAGCTCCAAATTAAAGTAGTGAAAAAGGAGATTAACTCCATTTTAAGACAACAGTCTGAATTTCAAATGCACAGAACAAGACAACACTATTACTTTCATGGCTCTAGACCAAGTCACCTACTGGCTATGAGGATACGGGCCAGCGATCAATTTGCGGATATCCCTGCCATTAAGAACCAACAGGGGGAGATAACCACCAACCCCAAAAAAATCAATGATACATTTCGCTCATTTTACTCCAACATGTACGAGTTGGAAGTGGTCTTTGATCACGCCAAGCTGGAGGACTATCTTAGTCAAATTAACCTACCACAAATCTCAGAGGAGGACGCAAAGCGGTTAGCTGAACCTATCACACTAGATGGACTCAGGGAAGCAATTGCGGACATGCAACAGGGCAAGGCTCCTGGTTGGGATGGCATTCCACCGGAACTCTATACTGCATTTTGGGATATACTTGGTCCCTTATTACTTTCAATGATTTTACACTCAGTCGAGGAGGGCAACTTCTCCAGGGATGTCAATATGGCACTTATATCTGTTCTACTCAAGAAAGATAAGGACCCCAGGGAATGTTGCAGCTATAGACCCTTAAGTCTCCTCGGAGCCGATCTCAAGCTATATGCTAAGGTGCTAGCCATCCGACTTCAAAAGCACATGACGTTTCTGGTTAACCCCGATCAGACTGGCTTTATAAGAGGCCGTCTGGTCACGGATAATATCAGACGGTTACTCATGTCCTTAGACGCGATGAAGGCCTTTGACAGACTGCAGTGGTCGTATTTATGGGCAGTACTAGGAAGGATGGGATTGGGCAAGGGTTTCATTCACATGATCAAAGTTCTCTACCAGTGGCGTCGTTAAAGCCCTGGATGTTTTTCTCCTAGCCCCGGATCTTAAAAAGCATCCCCATTGTCTGTGCTGAATGTTTGTTAGTGTTTGGTATTTTTCTTTGGTTTTTAGTACTTTTAAACATCGATTTTTAGCAAGTAGTAGTTTTCATTTGATCCTATATAATTTTTTCATTCACCGATTTGTGGACTTTTTTTTTGTGTCTTGAAAGGCGCATTATAAATCAAATGCATTATTATTATTATCATCCAGGAGGGAAAAGACACTTTGGATAGTAGGGACTGCATCTCTGCCTGTCCTGGCCAGGAAACACTTTGCAACTGTGATCTCCTCTGGCAGTAGTTGGATATTGTAATGTGTGGGGAGGGGTTGCAGCAATTCCACTGAGCGAAACTGGTCTGAGGCTGGATAACATGCCTGTATGCCTCTCATACGTTGTTTTCCAACTCATGAGAACCTGCTCTCAAGCTCTTGCAGCATTTTGTCGAGGACTGGATAGAACAGTCTCTGTCTCAGCTGATCTCCATGAGGTCTGAGCTTGTGCCACAAGATGACTCAACTACTCGTCCATCCTTTTCTGCTTCCTCCTTTGGCTGGTAGTATGTTCCTCAATCCCAAGGCCATTACATTTTTTTTTATCCACTTTTTCTCCCATTTTCTATATTTGTCTCCCATCCCAATTTCGTATCATCCAATTCAACCCTCCCCTGTCACGGACGCTGTTTCTTGCCTCCCACAAGCCGGCTGCAATGTGGACTAAGTCATACATAGCACAAGTCCCCTCCGGTACTTGAGGTAACAGCAGTCGCATCTTTTCACCTGCGCAGCTCGATCTCTCAGTGGCGAGGAGTAACGCGTGGGAGGCTCACGCTGCCCCGACACTTCCTGATTCTACTGCGCAGGCGCACCAACCGACCTGTAGGAGTCGCTGTCCACAACGCCCGATCCCCACCCATCAGTTTCCCACCCCCTAATACGGCCAATGTGTATTAGTACGGACGACCAGCTAAACTGAAAGCAATGTGGAGCGCTGGGCTCGAACAGGCGAGCCCAGCGTCTCCAGTATTCGTGGCGAGCGCCTTGCCCACTACGCCACGTAGCCGCCCTCTCCCAAGGCCATTACATATGGCCTTTGTCCTGTCATACATGTCCACTGCCATCTCTGAGGTGCGATAACCTTTGAGTGTGTCCTGCACTGTGCTTTTAAATAGTACAGATAGGTATTGAAGATGTGCACTTTAACGCAGCAGCACCTGGAGCCATCCATACCCATGTCCAGTGTCCACTGACAAAGACATGCTCATGATACTGTGATAAACTATAATAAGCTTTAATCGAACCCTAGTTAATTTCCTCTGATAGTCCGGTTGGTTTGGGGTGGTGTGAAAGCTCATTCACTCTTGCAAGTGAACCCTGCTGCGGTTCATTTGAGATGTGAATGCAAAGCGGACCAAAGGCAGGAAAAGACCCCAAAATCTAATATTTTTTTCATGAGAAGACTGAAACATTATGTATATAATTTTTTCGATTGCTTAAGCACGATTTTGAAAACAGGGCCCAGTGTTTCAAAACACTACACACAATTAGCACAACCACACACACAATTATCAGAACACCTCAGATCAACATTAGGAGGTTTTGTATCAGGTTTTTATTATCAATTACTAACGTCCTCATATGAAACCCTTCAACTAGACACTGTCTGGAGGAGGGATATACCAGACCTGGAAAATGACTTTGATTGGCAAGGAGCCTGGGCAAATGTCCGACTCACATCAAGGAACCCGGATCATCAACAAATCAATCTGAACTATATTCACAGGACATACTTGACTCCTATAAGACTGTGCAGAATGGGGCTTAAACAAGACTCCAAATGCTCCCAATGTACAAATGGGGACGAAGGAACATTTATGCACATGTATTGGGACTGCCCACCAGTTAAGGCATTCTGGAAAGATGTGTCCCAACCGTTATCAAAACTCGTATCTTGGAATATACCTGTACACCAGGGGCGGATTTAGGATTGTAGGAGATCCGGGGCTTTAATTTTTAATTTAATTTTTTTAATTTTTTTTTTTAATAAAAAAAAAATGGGCAGGCAAGGGGTGGTTTGCAGGCGGTCAGGCACGACCCCCTCCACGACAGATTTTTTTTGAATTTAATTAACCTGTACGTGCAATTTCCTGCAATATAGAGCCTTCAATCTTGACCAATAAAGCTGCTCTTTTCACTATAAAACTCAGTTAACCATAACGTAGTTATGGTTAGATTTATATATTGGGGGGGGATATATCATATTTTTCATATAATCAAAAAGTGGTGGAGCAAGATCATACCTTTGCTCCCCCAAGTTCAATAGTGGGAGAGCAGAGATGCTCCGAATGCTCTTATGGCCAGGCGTCTATGATTCACTGATACAAAGTAAAATAGTGCAGTGCAATAAAATAGTTAGTAAAATAGAATAAAATAATGCAATAGTGCATTGCAATAAAATAGTTATCATCGTATTTTTTCGGGAGGCCGGTAAGGAGTGCATTACAGTAGTCGAATTGGCTTGAGATAAAGGCATGGATCTGGTTTTCAGCGTCCTTTTGATTTATAAATGGCCGTACTTTAGCTATGTTTCTAAGGTGGAAGAATTAAGTTTTTGTCAACTTGTTGATTGTGATTTAAAGCTTAGGTCTGAGTCTACCATAACACCAAGACTTAACTCACTCAAATACAGTTAGCAGCTGGATAGATCACAGATGGAAATTAGCTTCTGCTAAATCTGGTGCAAACATATTTTCATGTAACAATGATGAATTGTAAAAAAAAAAAAAAAAAAAAAAAAAAAAAAAAAATTTAAATAGATTCGGGGCTTTTCAGAATACATCCGGGGCTTGAGCCCAGGTAGCCACCCCCTAGCTCCGCCCCTGCTGTACACCCCTCGGTATTACTATTGAATGATGTTTTTGAGTTTGCAGTGAATCCACAGCTAAAGAGATTGGTTTTATCGGGTATCACAGTAGCTAAAAAGCTGATCGCATCACGCTGGTTTCAACCGGAAAAAATTTGCCGGAAAGTTTGGTTTCTTACATATCTCGATGTGATATATCAAGAAATATCTACAGCAAGAATTCTGGGTCTCAATGAATCCAAAATGACAATGTGGGTAGAAGTGGTGGAGAGAATAAAAGCTAGCTTATAATGGTAGTGTCTGGTTAGGAGTGAGGGATAATGGAGGTACTATCCAAGGGGGGGTCCGGGAGGGGGGGGTTCGAGCTGGAGCATATGTGTGTAGGGTTTTAGAAAATAGGTATTAGGGGTATATTCTATACTAACATTTATATAATTTTATATAATTTATATAATTGTAATTTATTGGATATACACTGTATACGGTCAAAATGTTATTATGGACTATTTTTGTTTTATCTTGTTTCTGTACTTGCATGTAATTTTAACCACCTTGACTGAAAGTTTCATTATGCATTATGTGTTGAGTACTGACTTTTAATAATTTTTGTTCTGCAATAATAAAAAAAATATAAAAAAAAGAACACCTCAGATCTTTTCCAAAATTAAACACAAACTATACACTAATTTATAAAAACTACATTTTGTTACCATATGAAACACACGTTTCATATGACTTAATTCTGTTTGAACCAGTTACACACTGCTGTGCTTAACCTAAAACACATTTAGCAATTTTACTTCTCAGTGAATAGAGTACTGTAAGTGAAGTACACAGAGAATGTGCAAATATACAATAAATTCACCAAACACTACACAAGACCAATTCTGTAGACTGATGAAAATATAATTTATTTATCTCCATATACCCAAATCAATGATGCAGACTGATGAAAAAATAAATTCTCTATACCAAAATCAATGATGCAGCCTGATGAAAATATACATTTTCTCTCCATATAACCAAATCAGTCAACATTTCAACATGGAGAATCACAACAAAACATGTCCCAGTTTTCATGCTACTACAGTGTGCATAACACAGTAAGCTCAGCAAATATCAGGCAAACATAAAATACTGTATCCAGTACAGGTTAAAATTACAGTAAAACAAAAACAAAAATAGAAAACATTTAAATAGAGTACAGAAAATACTAGACATTATCTCTTTGCCTAGCTGGATCTGGCAAGAGATTATTTTGTTGTGATTCTCCATGTTGACATGTTGACTGATTTGGGTATATGGAGAGAACATTTATATTTTCATCAGTCTGCATCATTGGTCGTCTTGTGTAGTGTTTGGTGAATGTATTGTATATTTTCACGTTCTCTGTGTACAGTACTTCACTCTCCTTCCATTTTGGTTGAAGGCAGGTGAACTCACCTGCTGCATTTTTATAGTGCTTACACCTGATTGGTGTATCTACAATTAAGCAATGGTGTGTTTGTGCATCTGATTGTTTGTGCAGCTGTGTTTAACCAATTGGCTCATATGTGTGGTAATTTGACATTCTGTGTCTAATGTAATGCAAGTGTGTTTAGTGTTTTGCAAATATACATAGGCTGTGCATAATGTTTGTTTGTTTATTTGCTTATGTGTATGATTCTTAACACTTTGATCGCCATGGTTAAATTCATAATTTACCATCCCTCGCCATCTCTATTTTTCTATGGAGAAGTTCCCCTTCTTTGCAGGGCTATAACTTTTTAAATTGTATTGCTAAATTGACATTATTATGGCCCATTCAATGTCCTATATCTATTGTTCAGGGTGTAGCAACGTTATACTTTTTCATTCACATATTCATACTAAAATACGGTCTAAAGTATAAGTATGTTTTTATCGTTTTCTGCAGCTTTCTCCAGAACTTGATTATAGCCCCAAATGCATTATATTGATGATGAAATACAGTTTGATAGCGATCGGTGCCAGATAAAACATTTCAACTGGAGGTGGTTCTAGAAGTTACTACTTATCATCTGATGTTGACCGGATGGGCGGGGGGTCGTTTATAATTTCCGTGGGCAACGTTAGATGATTCATCTAGTGTGGGTGATGATCATCAGAGCAGTTTATATCGAACACGGTAATAATAAATGCTGAAACTTACCCCAGTCTCCTCGGGCCGTTGGGCGATCAGCTTGGAGTAGACAGTTTTCTATTATGGGATGTTGATCTAGATCAGGGGTGGCCAACCAGTCAGAGACTAAGAGCCACAAAAAAATGACTGTGGTACCACAAAGAGCCACACCATATACCAGCGTTTCTCAACCTTTTTTTTCAGTCACGGCACCCTTCATGTGTTTATAGGTCTCACCCTCTGGCCTCTGAAGTTGCTAATGTCTTTTTTATTTGGGCCTCACAGGGTTAAAAGTACCCTGTGAGACCCACGGTTGCAAAATTACAAAATCACTTTTAGCCATTTAAAAAAATAATGTTTATTTAAAAAATGTTAAAGGGGAACTATTTTACTATTTCTTTCACTATTTGGGCACTTTTACACAATTCCTGTGAGTCTATGGAACACCTAGGTTTTTTTCAAAAAAAATGCATTGTTTTGTATTTCTAATCAAGTACTAAAAACCGCATTTTCTACCTCAAGATCTTAAGCCGTTTTGAGGCTGGGCTCCAACCACTGTGTGGCCTGGTGCCAACTGCCACATCAACTGCCACATTATTATGCAGCTGAGAAATCTCTGACATCACAGATATGCACATTTTCAGATGACTCAGTTCAGTGAGGGTGAATATTGTGAGAGGAGAATTGGAAGAATTCGCCAATATGAGAATTAGAGACATATATCCTATTAATATAAGTCCACATAGCTAAGAAACAATGGTAAACACTGAAAAAAGCCATTTATAAGATAGTTCCCCTTTAAGCACATGTATAGTCAATTGGTCCTGTTGTTCAGCCTCACAATGCTATTTGATAGTAAATGTGTTTATATGTCCCACCCTCTGGCCTCTGAAGTTGCTAATTTCTTTTTAATTTGGGCCTCACAGGGTTAACCTCTTAAGCCAGAGATATACAGTAAAAGTGTATATTTTCAGCATTATGTTTGTTTACCAATTATTTTAACTGTTATTAGTGAAATATAAGATTATAGAAATCTCAGGGCATTGAGTCGGAAACCGGCGCATATTGACAGGAGGAAGTGGCACAGCCAAAAGTGAGTGTAGTCTTTTGAAGGAAGAGACTCAGGGCTTTCAAATTTCGAAAAACTACCCTACCCAGCTCACACCAGCCCCTGTCAATCATCTGACTTCTGGATTTACTTTTTAATTTCTCTTATTTTTTGGGATTATCTCCCACAAACCTGAACGTTATTGCCATAAAACAGAACGCAGTTAGTTTCTCTACCTTTCTGTGAACGTCTTGCAAAAAACGGTGTTGCAATATGATGAAAAATGGTGGAGAAATTTACATTATAAAAAAGATGGCAGAATTCAGTACTGTATCTACAAAACCTTCTGTTTAATCATCTTCCCTTTATTCATTTGCTTAGATTTTTCAGGTCTGGTCAATTTTAGCATGGTGTTATTTACAGTCAAAGATAATTTTTTTTTAAATAGAATTGATATTCTCCTTTGGTTCATTACAATTTACTCAAGCCTAGTAACAGACACACTATTTCTGACACTGATCCATATATGTCCCTAGATTCAGATACCAAGAACATGCAAATGGACCATTTAAAAAAAAAATGTAAATGTTTATTCTACGTCCTTATGGAATGAGTGACATAAAAAAAAAAAAAAAAGTAAAAAAAAAAAAAAAATGGGTAATTTTTATTTTTTTTTATGGATGGAAGAGCCGCACATTGACGGGCAAAGAGCCGCATGCGGCTCGCGAGCCGCGGGTTGGCCACCCCTGATCTAGATGAACCATTTCCAGGTTGTATAATACTATATACGTCCAAATAACGTTGTTTATTGAGTTAGGGCGAGCGATTGATTATCCAGTGTGTCGAGATGGAGTCCTGCTAACGATTGCGAGTGCCCGGACGAAATATGGGTGAGCACTTCCTGTTTGGCGCGTCACTTCCTGTTGGGCGATCTGCCGATCGGCCACCAGATGGCGCTCTTGAACCGTTAGAGAGTTGAGTGGAGCTCAGCAGTATATCTCAGGTCCCCGGAGGAGAAATATGATTTCGATCACAGATTTTTAAAATATTGATATCAAAGACGTGTTACGGCGTCTTCGGCAGAATGAGCATGGCGGGCAATGACGAGTTTCGGTGTTTCCGGCGATTAAAGTGTTAATTGTGTTTTTATTTTGTTATTGGTGTATATGTGTGTATGTATGTATATGTATATGTATGTATGTATGTATGTATGTATGTATGTATGTATGTATGTATGTATGTATGTATGTATGTATGTATGTATGTATGTATGTATGTATGTATGTATATGTGTATATATGTATATTTGTACCCTCGTTGGGGCCTTTTGGACCATATCAATGTTTTATCTGGCTAAATAAAGGTTAAATAAATAAATAAGAAACTGATGATTTGGTCCTGTTAACTTTGAATTTTCTATGGGGACTGCCCAGATCCCTCTCATGGACCTGGACCTCACTTTAAAAAACTCGAATCTTTAGATAACAGGTATTAAGGGTATATCCTATATATGACAATTAACTAAAATGTGATTTCATTGGATGTGCACTGTCAACTAATGCTTGTGTATCTTATCGTGTGTTGTCATGTTTGTTTATATGTTTGTTTAAAAAATAATTAAAAAATAAAATACAAAAAACTAGAATCTAGTTCTTCAGTATTCGTCTCTAATTACTCTAAAATTGCGTATTTCTGTGTAAAAAAAAGATAAAAAAGGGGAGGGGGGGGGGGGGGGGTCCCCCTCCACCCCCCCCGGGCTGAAGCCCCCAATGTTTTCTAACCCTAAAAACGCCCCTGTTCTCTACACAGGCCCGTCTGCCATGATCTTGACAGGGAAGCTTTGCTCACCACTATGAGCTGTTTTGCGCTCTTCTAGACAGGGTTGTCCTCTTAGCCCAGGACTCTTTGCTCTTTCACTCGAACCCCTAGCACAGTACATAAGGCAATCACGAGTTATATCCCCTGTGTCAATTAAGGGCACACATCACCATATCAGCTTATACGCAGATGATGTACTCCTATTTATGCAGAACCCGGCCGTCTCTCTGCCCTACCTTCTCCAAGTAATAGATGACTTTGGCAGCCTATCTGGATTTAAGATCAACTGGCCAAAATCAGCCTTCCTTCCACTCAACGAGGCTGCGAAGGCAACCCTCCTTCCAGCAAATATTCTTATGGTAGATCACTTTAAATGCCTTGGGGTTGAAATATTCCCGACTGTTAACCAGACAGTAAAGTATAACTACTCCAGCTTGGGTGACAGGATTACAAAGGATTTTGACAGGTAGTCCAAATTAAAGAACTCATTACAGGCCCACGCCTCAATAATTAAGATGAATGTCTTATCTAGAATACATTTTATGAGCTCCATGCTTCCGTTGTCTCCTCCTGTTGGTTACTGGCAAAAACTGCACTCTGCGGCATATAAATTTGTCTGGAATAACAAACGCCACGCTTAAAGAGAACCACTGCACAGAGGAGTAAATTGGACGGGGTTTGGCATTTCCGGACTTCAAATATTATTTCCAAGCATACTCTCTAAGACCTCTTATCACGTGGTTTGACGCTCAAGCGGCTGTTTCCTGGCGTCCATTGGAGGAGGAGATGGTGTCCCCACACAGACTTCAACGAACGAGCGAATATTCATGTATGTTGATGGTTATGGTGTTTTTTGTATTTTTGTTTTGTTTATTATTTTTCATTCAATATTGATCCTATGTATATTTTCTGACCCCCTTCTGATCTGGGTCTGATGATCGTGGGCTCGGACTGGGGGGGGGGGGCACGGTTCGAGGTCTCTGCGGGTCGCGGCACTAAAGAGGCGTGGTGCTTTGGCTCGCGGGGGGGCCGGGCTGTGGGTCCTCCGGAGTTGTGGCTTGCGGTTGCCGGGCCTGGAGGTGGAGGGGGCTCGGTAAGCACTTTTTATAGTATATTTTTATTTTATTTGGTATACTTTTACTTGATGACAACCTGTTTGTCTAATCAGTGTTGTGTTAGTTTATGTTTTTGGATGTCTTATGTATTATTGTTATTATTGCGTTGTGAGTTGTGTTGTTTCATGTTTGAAAAATTGAAAATAAAAAGATTTGGTCAAAAAAAAAAAAGGAAATATAGTGTGGAATATAGCCCCAGTCAGGCCACTTTTTAAGCGGGGGGTCTGGGGGTCAAGCACCAGGAACATTTTAGTTACAAAGACTTAATTTCCTGCATTCTGGTGCAGGGATTTTAGAATTTGTACCCTTTAACACTTTGAATGCCCAGCAGGGGGCGCTCATTTAGTGCTTGAATGCCCACATCCACTCCAATGTTAACGTTAATATCACCTAATCTATGTTTTAAATTATGGCTATGTGTCTAATCTGCCCGTCGCATTATCAATGACCTATTTCCAGTCAACATTGTCGAAGCAGATTGTTTTTTTATCGGTTAATTTCCGTTTCATAGCATTTAGAAAACCCCTCGTTTTTTCACGGAGAAAGAGGATTCCATGATAATCGCCCCGTACTGTAATATTCTAGAATGTTATTCATGCTATTTATGAATCATTTTCAAATAAACGCTAGATTATCGATAGTATATGTGTACGTGTGCACGCTGCTGCCGCGCGCTGCAGTTCCTGATCGCTCTTAGGGTGCTTTCTCATTCACCATTCGGGTCCGTTCCGGTCCGTACCGTCCTCATTCCGGGTTAGGGTGCGAACTCCCCCCCCCCTTTAGTTTGTGTACACACTTCAGTCTTGGTTCGCTCCGGGTTCTGTTTACGGTTTGCGTTTTGAGCGTGTACGCTTGCCGTAGGCAATGATGTCACGCTCGAAAATGTAAACACAGGAAGTTGATATAAAATAAACAAATAACCAATAAATATGAAGTTATATTTGAACCTCTGTTGTCAAGCTTTGTCAATATAACCCACCCCCTTTTCTCACGAATGGATGGTGTTGTAGAGTCCGCTTTTGAGCGTTTCCCAGGGCTAACGCTAAGCTAATGGCTAACGCTAGTTAGCTTAGCCTGTTCAGCAGCTAACATTATCCCATCACTCGTGGCAATTATATTGAATGTCATTGATCTACCGGTCGATAAAGGCCGACTGGTTGGGCACCACTGGTCTATAGAAATAAATGCATTCGAACAAGAAAGTATAGTAGACATAGCAATGGCTAACGCTAACAGCTAATGCCAGTTCGATGGGCAACTGGCGCTGCACTGATGGCTGCCTTTCTGATCGCTCCGTCGAGACTGTGCTTTCTTTTGTTAATTTTTATAGTATTAGGAGTTTTATTTGCACCAACTGTTGGTGCATTATATGTGTATGACCGTCAGTCAATCATTGACATTGGATTAAGGAAAACTTACCGATTGGATTGCTCTCTGGATCGGATCGCGGAACAGCAGCAATGGCCCGCCGAGATCCTTTGTTATGGCCATGGCCAAGACCAGGAGAAGCCGCCGCGAAGACGTGGAAAGAGAGCCGGGGTCCGAAACAGACTGAGGTCCAAACGACACAGAACCACATTGCCCAGCATATTGTTGGCCAATGTGCAATCGATAGGAAATAAACTGGACGACATCAGGGCACGGATCCAATTCCAGAGGGACATTCGGGATTGTAACGTCCTCTGTTTCACAGAAACTTGGCTGAGTCCAGATGTCCCGAATCACGCAATAGAACCGGCAGACCACTTCTTCGTTCTCCGCAAGGACCGGACGGCAGAAGAGTCACTAAAGAAGAAAGAAGGCGGCATTGCCTTCATGATAAACAAGGAGTGGTGCGATTTAGGCAACACAAAGGAACTGTCTAACCACTGCTCCCCAGACCTGGAGTTTATCACGATAAAATGTCGACCCTTCTTCCTCCCAAGAGAGTTAACGTCCATCATCCTCATCGGAGTGTACATTCCACCACACGGGAACACTGGGGTCGCACTTTCAAAACTTCACGACGAGGTAAACAAACTCCAGACAGCTAATGTTGACGCTGCCATTTTGGTTCTGGGTGATTTCAACAGCGCGCGTCTTAAAAAGGTGTTGCCGAATTTCTATCAGCATGTGACCTGTCCCACCAGAGGCGAGAACATATTAGACCATGTATACTGTGGGATAAAATCAATTTATTTATGTCCCTAGATACATGTATTTTATGTCTTCCTATTCTGTGGCCAAACTGAGGTGTCACAATCTATTATTTACCGGAAGGGTCAGTGCAGCTGTTGGTAAAAAGCCACACAGCCCCAGGTGACGGTTTTGGCTGACCACTGACAGGGAGCATTGTCAGGATCTAGAATAATGTATAATACCTATGAATCAATCCATTTATCTATTGTAAGAACCATAAGATATCTACAAATGTGTGTACCATTAAAATGTGTTATTATGATATGGTATTAAAACAGGCCTATGTGTCACCATGACCCCAGCTGTCTGAAACTACCAGGAGACAGATGTAATTCTAGACCCTTGTCATTTCAACTGTTTACCTTATATAGACATTGTTTAAAGTCCAGAACCTTTCTTCATGCTAATTTGGAAGAAAGCCACCTCATTCGCTCAGAACACCAACCAGCTGACTATAAAAATGACAATGTGATTCGGATCGAGGAGACTTCTGCTCGGCCTTCACCAAAGCTAAGTCGAACTCTCCACTCTCAGCTGTTTGTGTAAATACTCTGTAATATTGAATATTCACTCTGTAATAAATATTTGATTGCTAACACCCTCTCCTCATCTTTCAAGGTCAATAAAAGAATATGCCTTATCAGATGGTGACCCCGACGTGATTGACCTTGACGTTAAGGACGGACGAAAGGCAACTGGCGAACACTCGTAGAAACGGATCCATATAAAAACGGTGAGCCAGAGCCTGTTTAAACTCAAAATCTGCATAGATTAACTATTGTACATTATAATCTACGAGTGTTGGTCAGAGGCCCTGTCCGTGGGGTGATTTCTATAATTGGCTTAAGCAAAATGGACATATCAGCAAAGGAGTGAATAGACAATATTACAACCCCGGGTTTTCTTATTTTCTATTTTTAAGTCCTGTCGAAGGCCTGCAGCAGTACAATTAAGAAATCTCTCCAGAGGTCTATAGGAAAAGACCATAGTGTAAACAAAAGACCTTAGGGCCTGGCTGTAATACAGGGACTTGAATCCTGCCAGAGTTATTAGTAGACAAAAAAATAGGATTGCTGTTCTGAAATGCGTTGGAATTACGAGCAGATTACGAGCGAGCGATTGATCTGCCTCGCTTAGTCCTGTATTAGTCTCTAAATTGCGTCAGCAAACTGCAATCCTAGTCTGCAAAATAAGCTTAGTTCGATTAAAAAGGTTAGTGATAATCTTGATAATCTTAACTGCATGACGTGTAAACAGAGAGTAATTGGGTAGGTATTATTATATGTTCTGATGGTGTGAGCAATGGCTCAGAAGCAGTGGTTTTTAAACCTAACAGTGTCTATGCCTTGAAAACTCATGGAGTTCTCAAGATCAGGTTACATTGCAGTGATTAGGGAAGGGTGGGTTAAAAGACAAATCTCAACAAGAAAGACTGGATGAAATAGACATTCTTGATGTATTTGATTCTATCAAATATTAATAGAATTGAAGTCAAAAGCATTCAGAGGTTTCAAGATTTACACAGGGGAAAGGGGGGAATAGCATAGGCTTGACTGGCGAATTGGCATAAGTTGGCATAAATTGTTGTCTTTTCTAACAAGCAAGCACACACACACACACACACTCACACACACACACACACACACACACACACACACACACACACACACACACACACACACACACACACACACACACACACACACACAGGGCATTATTGCCCTTAGCCTATAGTGCAAACAGATTACATATAGGAACACACATCTATAGCATGACAGTGAGATTCATGAGTCTGGAATGCATGGTGAGTGTGAATAAATGTGGAAATTGTTTTTTGTCTGCCTATGTTTGAATAGAAGATCCCGGGAACAATTTAGTCGTGAATGAATGTAAAAAAGCTCCTTAGTTAATTGAATAGTCACTAATCAAACCTTGTTTTATTAGTTATTTTGAGCATGGCTCAGTGCAGTAAGTCAGTGTATACACTGTAAGCAGGAAAAGCAGTTATTTGCGCCACAAGTAATACGATCTCATAACAGGGAGTATCAGATGTCACTCACCTCAGACACCTCACACCTCCCCTGTATTCTTCAAAATCACCCTTTCACAATCGGTGTAAACAATGTTAATATGGACTTCTGTTATGTGTGAGTCAATGATCACACCCGGGTTGTACCAAAACGTACATACATGTCCAAAACACTCGCTTGTTAAGAGTCCACACAACTGTTCGCTTGCGTATATCCAACAACAACATAACTTCCGGTGCCCGTCGTAACTTTTCACGCTGTCACACTTTATTCTTCAAACGTACTTCCACTCTGACACAAGCCAGCCAAACCAGAGTTTAGCCTTGCTAAATTGAGCACACAGCAAGCTTCCGGTTTAACAAAGTAAAAGTCCCATAGAAAATTACACCGTATAACTAAAACATTGGAAATCCAATTTCCTTTATAAAATTATAATTAGGAAACTAAATTGGATCCTTTACAGTCTGTAAATAACATGTGTTTGTGAATGGTTGTGCTAATGAGTAATGGCATTAACGGTTCTCCTTTTTCGCTGGTCCCATCACTCAAAACATTTATTTCCGTCGTTTTCCAATCGCCCCCCTCACAACAGGAGGTGGTGGTGGGGGCTAGATCCATTATTGTGTTTTGGTTGTATTTGTGGACGTCAGACGCAGCTGTCGTCGGCCACAGCGCCTCTAGCTAAAACAGAAGTCACATTTAGCTTTTTATTTTTTAAACTATATTTAATCGCATCTGGAGGATGGGGTGTTCTGCCGCAGCGTCTGCCCCCCCGTGCCAAACAAGCAGGCTAACTGCGCCAATATATATGATACGTGTAAACATAATCAGAGTGGACCATTCGCGCAAATATCATCCGAGTTTAAGAGAGGGGACCGGGGTCCGGCTAACCAGAATAACACACACTAACACTGCCTCTCGCAACTACAATTAAAAATTTATTTGGCCCTTTAAATGTTAAATAACCTCCTTTTCCGCGGCGCTACGATAAGCAACGTGTGGCTAAATCTTTCATTATCAAGGACTTCCTAGAAATCTGTGACAGATGCGCACCGACCGAAAATACTAGTGCATGTGTGGATTTTAGAATGCCCGAAAGGTAACCAGTGTGCAAGGGGGTGAAGTGAATGGGTCAGTCACGTGGGAGGAGCAAGTTGTGGGTTCTAAAAAGGAGGACATCAGCTCTCCTAACCAAATGGATGAAACCTTATTATTATTTATATAACAAAATAATAGCTCTTTTCATACTGGACAAAATAAAGAACTGAAATAATATGAATACCTTTTCTGTATTAGAATCCAGCTTTAGAATATATATTTGTGTCCAATGTAATATGAATGGTAAATTATTATATCATAAGCATCTTATGTCACCATAAATCAAGCCAAACCATATGTTTTAGGAATAAAATTGTTTAAAGTTATTTCAACACTGCAATCAAAATGTCAATTTGAATACATTTATGGTCCCACCATTAGATTGATTGATTGATTGATTGAAAACTTTATTAACAGATTGCAGAATGGGTACAGTACAGTACAGCTCAATACATACAATTGTTAAGGGGATGCAGACCAGAGAAAGACTTTCGTCTTGTTTACATCAGGGTCCCCCAGATTAGATTAGATTATACTTTATTGTCATTATATATGCATACAAAATTCTGACTCAAACTTAAGGTGCAGTAATAAAATCACACAAAATAGGACATTAGTCATGCTGTGCTGAATAAACTCAATAACCCTTAGTTAATTTAATAGACTTTTAAGGCTGTTTGTTTATCACTTATCACAATAAAATACATGTACTTTACGGTAAAATGCTTGCCCCGGAGAGTGTGCTTTTTACAGTATAGAAAACAGTGAGTAGAAAAGGAATGCCGTAAATCCTCTAATAGTGGAGAGGACGGGCCTCTCTGATAAATACAGACAAAATAAATACAGGCCGGCTTCCAATACAAGGTCGCATGATCATGCCGTGATACAGAATGAGATAAACTCTTGGAAAATGCAGGTTAAGCACTGTCTCTCTCTACCGTTCCCACTACACTCTGACCACATTAACGGGTTTCCCTACTCTCCAACTTCAGTGTGTGAATTACGTTAATCAATATTTAAATAATAGTCTAAATAAATGAAATTAAGGCCTGCCTCTTATATAGGCCTCTAAAGGCCTGGTGCTCTTTGCAGCTGAGGTAAATACAAGACCTGTCCAATATTAGAGAAGATACGGTATACTATACAATACAAAATACAATCTGAAGTATGACTTAAAATCTAAATACAGTGAGGTACAATTATGCAGACAATACAAAACTTTAAGGTAAGGTGCAAATGGGTTATGAATATAGTACAAATCTCTTCAATAATAGATAAATAGAATGTAGTGTTAAAGTGCCTAAAGTTAGTGTTAAGGTGAGTGTTTGTTTAAAAGATGGCCTGGGAAATGTATAGAAGTTTAAAGGACAAAAGATAGACGTGTAGAATAACTACTTCCCAAAATAATAGATTGTCCAAACGTCAAGTTCCAATACACTATCCTCGGAGGGGTGTGGTCTGCGTGCACAAGCGCCTGTGTGTCTCTCTAGCTCTGAGCAGACAAATAGACGCAAGGCATTCTGGAACTTGTATTTCTACCAACTAATGTGACGATGGACGTAAATAATAGTAACTCTTGGCTTTAATGTAATGTAAATGTAAACAATAATCGATATTAACATATAAAATATAATTCATTAATCATGTAACCTGGCCTATTAAGTTACAACCAATAGAAGCACAACTTTGATGGGTGGATTGATTGATTGAGTATTGACTGCTGACTTGATGAATGAGGTGTCTGATTGATAAATGGATGAGTGGTTAGGGAGGGGATTAGGCACCCCGAACCTCTAGCCACTAACAGGCGGCAGTGGGCTCGCAAGAGTCTGGGCGCACGTTAAACACAATCCTATAGTGCTGGGGAGAAACTGAAGGCCCTCGTGCGTAACGAGGTATGAAATAACATACCACTGTGGTACCGCCTAGTCGGCCCAGGAAACGTCGCACGTAAGTTGGTGTGGGCACTGGGTGGTACGTGGGCGACAGTCCACACCTAGGAGCAGGGCAGTGCACCGGAGGGGGCACAGCACCTGCCGTGAACAGGCTAGGCTGGCGAAAACGGTCAATATTTCCATGCCCAGAGCAAGCGGGGTGGGGACAAGACCGTCGGTTTCTAAACTGAGTGGCTGATAGGTACTACGGACAGTCAGCCACTTGGGGTCCTGACTTGATGACGGACTATGAGGTCGCTATCGACTGGGTCGCCAGCCGGTTGGGAGAGCGTTATGGCAGAGACCATAAATGCACCTGGCTCAATGTACAGTCAGGCCACAGTAACCTTACTAGCCGATACAGGGTTAGTAGGCAAGTTGTGCTTCTGTGATCAGTGTTTTTGAAAAGAAAATGCTGGGAAGCAGAGGGATGAGGGGTGTCAATTCAGAGGTATCTGGATTGTCTCTCCTAAGATTGGAAAGGGACCCAGCCTTAAACTGCACCTGAAGGTAAAATAAGGGGACTTCTTCTGTTTATGTGAGGAGACCTTACCGCCGGAAGTGGAGACCTGCATCTCTGTTGGGGGAGAGGGGCCGACGTCGGACAAGGCAGTCCTAAGAAAGGAGCTGGTTGTTGCGTCGTAGCGGACTGCCTAAACCTTACGGGGAGAGGTGCATCTAAGTAGGGGAAGGAGTGCATCCGAACGGGAGGAAGGTACTCTTAACTGGAAGGAGGTTAAAAGGGTCAAAGCGTGACAATTGAGTGACAGAAAGTAATTGAGTATATCTTTAGATCAACTGTGAGTAAGTAGTGCATTGCGGATAAGTGATTTACATCATAATTCATATTTTGACGGCTTCCTGTTGTACTGATTAGATGCTGTCATTCTTTGCATAGTTAAATCTCATTATGAAGTGTTCAACCCGGTTGACACGGAATGACAGCTCTGGGGGACTATTGATAAGGGATGTATGAATATGATGGACTACAATGGAAGTAGTCAGTTGTTGTCCTGCCTCTCTCTCGCTTGCCCTGCATGTTCAAACCATGTCAGGGATGGACGCGTTATGTTGTCAGACAGTACCGCTTTGGTTCAACATTTTCTTTCTACCAAAAAACGAATGTCCTTTCAAGGGAACAATTATCAAGACGGTTTGTCTGGACGAGTCCAAAAATTCATGACTACAGTGGAGCTAGGATTTTCTGGTGAAAAGATGGCCGCCGGCAACCAAATTCAAGTTAAAGGGGCGTGTTTAGCCTCTATTCTGGCCGGAAAAGATCCAAACTAACCTACCTGTACTGGTTCATCAAAAACTCTCCTACCCATACTGGCCCATCCTAACTTACTATACTGGTCCAATTGTTCATTAACCCTTAGAAGTCTAACCTAAATAGCTCCTCCTCCTGAGAATTTCCCCCTTTTTTTTGTTACATAATATAAAATTACAGATTCATACCTTCAAAATAAGCCATCAATTGTCAAATTTGAGACGATAGTTTTCAATCAATGTCCTATCAAACATTCTGGTAAAATCCTAACACCTTTTCAGTATAGGACTTTGAACTAGATCCAAGTTCATTCAGCTATCTGATGAGAGAACTACACTCCCAGAATTCAATGTGATCATTGTCACTAGAACCATTTCACACCTGGAGCAAAGGCCCAGTCATTCCTTTGTTATTCCAGTGAATGGACCCAGCAGGAGGCCTAGCCTAGCGACAAGCGGCCACTACATAGTTGGGTATTGAAAAAATGCTCATATCCAAAAGTAGTAGATAGATATAGGTCATACATGTAGGTATGCACTTGTCCTAATATACTAACCTACACTGTAGCACTCAACACTTTGATGAACATTGTTACTCAGCTGATAGAGGTGTGCCCTTCCTCAATAAAGCCAGAGAGAGAGAGAGAGAGAGAGAGAGAGAGAGAGAGAGAGAGAGAGAGAGATGGTATTTACAGTACTGTACCATATCACATACCATATCACCTTTTGCAGCATACCATGATTACTTATATTGAGATGTTTCAGTACAGTGGATGGTACAGTATATACAGTAAAGTACAGTATATATAGTACTGTAAGAAAAAGAAGCAAACCAATAACAATTTGTGGTTGTATTTCTCTAGAATGAGAGAGAGAGAGAGAGAGAGAGAGAGAGAAAGAAAGAAAGAAAGAAAGAAAGAAAGAAAGAAAGAAAGAAAGAAAGAAAGAAAGAAAGAAAGAAAGAAAGAAAGAAAGAAAGAAAGAAAGAAAGAAAGAAAGAAAGAAAGAAAGAAAGAAAGAGAGAAAGAAAGAAAGAATTATTATTGCAGCGATTTTCACTGTTGACTTTTATTTTACTGGCCATCTTTGAACATGCCATATTTTTCTACTAACTGCCTGCTGGCAAAACTATGCTACTCGCTACAGTACCTGCAGATTAGACTACCTGTATATGCGCTGTCAACTCTCGCTCTGACTCCAACCCGTTGAAAGAGACAACATGCATTTCGTGAAGACCCGCCCTACTCTGCCTCTGATTCGCAGACTGTGGGTGGGGGGGGGGGATTCTGACGGGACTCTGAATATGATTGGACCAAAGCAGTAGACAGACACAGGCAGTTGGAGCAGTGCAGGCGGACAGACAGGAGCAGAGGAGATAGCGGAGAATTTCGAGGATACCTGCTATACGCACTGATGACAGGATATATTTCCTTCCACTTGGTATCACTCTCGAATCACGTTTCAACCACTAACGTTGCTGCCATGAGCCTTCGCTATGGTAGCCTACAAGTGATAAAATAAATAAAACGCCCAACTCGCTGTACAAGAAATTCCTTCTGTGTGTGTGTGTGTGTGCTCTACTGGGCGCACCTTTCTACTCTAGAAAACTGCGAGATAACTCATCATAACTCGTACACACAAGCACTCTGTCTCTACTCATACAGTAGTTGATGTTTTAGCGCGACGTGGGTATATACACGGGCGAGGATGAAAAGCATGTTAGACTACTTTTTATTCATAAGTTAACGTTCCGTCGGGTCCGCGTGTATTCTCGAGAATGATAATAATAATAATGCAGGACCTCTTCAGATTATATTATCAACGACAGACAGTGAGAAAACACAACCCCCCCCCCTCTCGCGCTGAAGAATATGCATATTAGATCACTCAGTGATTAACACCTATGCGCTGTGTGTGTGTGCGCGCGTGCATGTACGTGACGCGTTGTAGTTTCGGGGGAATACAGGGATATTTAGAACTATACAATTGAGCAAGAATTAAACATATTTACAAGTCGTATTATGTTTAGCAAGTAAGGATACATATAGATTACACTATTATGCACTCGAAATTGTCTTTGTGCTATTTTTACAGATTTTTGAAAAACGGGACTTCCTGAGCATTTGTGAGAGATTCTAATTCTTTTGTTCTCCGCCCACGGGAGCAATAGGCCCTGTTGACTTCTAAGGGTTAAAACAGGGTAAAAGAGGGGTTCTGATTAGGGGGTAAATACTGTAAGTCAACATTAGCATAGGTGTTTGGGTTTAAGGCTGGTTGACAACAGCAGCTGACCAGTGTCCAGGGACCTGGTCTCCTTTAGATTAGACCATTCTGGTAGTCATGGCACGATCGATGTCACTCTCTTTTTGGGGAAAAGGTATACTGCAGTTGAATTTAGGGTTTTCATGGATCGGGTAATCAATCAAAAAGTGCATCCTATCATCCTGTCCTATAATTCCATATCTTAAGACTTGGTTCCGATACAAATTAGAAGACAGATAAAATAATTGATATTACCTAATTTTGGCCAAAATTAAGTTATTTTAATTAAAACCGGTATTGCGATGCTTGGAAAGACAATACATTTAAAATAGGATAAAACCACAGGGATAATTTGGAATGAATAAATAGCTTAAGTATCTTTCATTTACTAGGTTTAAATAATAAGGTCATCACGAAAGGGGGGTAAACCCTGAATTACCTTATTGTACTCTGTTTGTCTGTCTGTTTGTTTCTTTAAGTGAGTCATTAATAAGTGTTTCAATGTGTATCTTATTTGTTTGGTTCCTTCTGCTTTTGAAAAATTGAGGAAGCTTGAAAGTAAAGAGTGTGACTCAGGAGAGTATTGTATAGCACATTTTTACATTTGTTTATTGATAGGTTCAATTTGATTACATCATTGGAAAAGGAGATGGAACGTAGGAGAACGATTAGAATAATATTAACAATAATAATTTGACATGGTTGTTCCGTTACCGCGCAGTTTAGATAAAATTCTCGGGTTACTGTTTTCAGTGGGAGTAAATTTAAGGTAAATTTAAAGGGGGGGGGGGGGATTCCAGGGACAGATACTAAATTAGATTAATTTAGAAAATTAAGAATATATAGACAGAGAATGCCACAATAGGAGACTTTATGGAAAATAGTTCCTAATTAATGGTGGCTACTTCACTATATTTACTAGACTTATAGGTTGGTTTAGTACTCAACAAAATAATGAACAAGTTCAGAGGTCAATCCTGAATGGTTCTAGAATATAATCAAATTAGCTGAGGAGCCACTACCTGCCCAGAGGAAAAGGACCAAGAAACGTTTGGTTGCTCCATTGCTAGTGTCGACATCTAGAACATTTGGCTCACCGGAGGGAGAAGAATCCGATACATGTTACAGCCACAGCCAGGCTCTCTCCCTCTCTCTCTCCCCTGTCTGGCAGCAGTCTCCACGCCCTTATATGGGCAGCTTCCTGTCCCTCCTTCTCCACGCCATCTACCTGGTCAACCTACACACCTGAGGCTCATCAGATCATCACCGAGGCTGGATATGAGGCCTGTGCCCCTGCCACTCCCCATCCGAGGGAGGCTTCACCACGTGGATCACACAACCGCGGACTACTCTTCACTCGTGGACGTCTCCAGCCTGGACACAGCCCGGTGTCACATGGAGCGACCTCCTTGCTATACATTCAGCACGAAGCAGCGGAGAATACATGAAGGGGGAAAATATGTTGTCTCCCGCAGATTGCAGACTTGGGAAAGGAGTATGATATGAGTAAGAGCGGCCACAACACATGCTAGACTGTGAAAAGAACAATGTTGATCACTTTTGATATAGACAATTCATCACCAGTGACCCTTGGACCCTTCATCACCCGTGACCTTGGACCCTCAACTACATTGCAGGAGTTACATACAGTATATATGTTATCAACAGCAGCAGACATACTATAACAAGAAGGAGATCATAGGATTTATTTCATTTATAAAAATGTCTCTGCCCCTGGAATCCGATATAAGGTTTGATATGTTATATGAATTAAACTGACGCAACCAGTTATGATAATTTTTGAGTGAATGAAAGTTCTCCTCATATTGATTGTCATTGCTATATTTTGATTCACCACGCAAAAGGGGGGTGGTATTTTATTTCAATACATAACTATGAGGGTCCCCTTTTTTTTCCATTCCCTTTTCCTTGATGATTTATAGAGCCAGTGTTTATTTCCTTGTATTATGGATGTGTTATACAACTGTACTATTGATGCTCTTATTGTGTACTATTGATGCTCTTATTGTTCAGTTTTATGCCTTATGTTCTACTGCTTATGCAGTCTCACCCTTTGTGTATTCTGAGGAATATGATCGCTAAGGCCAGTGGGATGGTGAGTAAGAGTTTCCCCTGCAAAAGTAACGACTGGTCGCAGGGGTTTTCGCGCTCATACAAAGGGTTGGAGGTTTTTTCCATATCATTATGGTTGGTGTTCTGAGAGTTTTGGTCATTTTGTTTTTATATCTTTAGGTTGTTCACATCATTAATGATGTGAAAGGGGGGATTGTGGGATAAAATCAATTTATTTATGTCCCTAGATACATGTATTTTATGTCTTCCTATTCTGTGGCCAAACTGAGGTGTCACAATCTATTATTTACCGGAAGGGTCAGTGCAGCTGTTGGTAAAAAGCCACACAGCCCCAGGTGACGGTTTTGGCTGACCACTGATCAGGGAGCATTGTCAGGATCTAGAATAATGTATAATACCTATGAATCAATCCATTTATCTATTGTAAGAACCATAAGATATCTACAAATGTGTGTACCATTAAAATGTGTTATTATGATATGGTATTAAAACAGGCCTATGTGTCACCATGACCCCAGCTGTCTGAAACTACCAGGAGACAGATGTAATTCTAGACCCTTGTCATTTCAACTGTTTACCTTATATAGACATTGTTTAAAGTCCAGAACCTTTCTTCATGCTAATTTGGAAGAAAGCCACCTCATTCGCTCAGAACACCAACCAGCTGACTATAAAAATGACAATGTGATTCGGATCGAGGAGACTTCTGCTCGGCCTTCACCAAAGCTAAGTCGAACTCTCCACTCTCAGCTGTTTGTGTAAATACTCTGTAATATTGAATATTCACTCTGTAATAAATATTTGATTGCTAACACCCTCTCCTCATCTTTCAAGGTCAATAAAAGAATATGCCTTATCAATACTCGCAATTTAAGAATGGGTACAAGTCACAGGCTCTTAGTCCATTCGGTAAAAGCGATCACGCCGCCATCTTCCTTTTGCCAAAGTACAAACAAAGTCTCAAGCGAAGGCCGGTGGTCTCGCAAGAGGTTAAGCGTTGGGCCGTGACGTCAGAGGAGTCACTCCAAGCTGCACTTGGATGCACAGACTGGAGTGTATTCCGTGATAACACAGCCAATATTAACGAATACACCGAAACGGTGATTGACTATGTCTGTACTCTGGTAGAAGAAACAATCCCCTCCACCAAAATTCAAATCTACCCAAATCAAAAGCCCTGTGTAGACAAATCCGTCCGTGAGGCTCTGAAAGTGCGCACATCAGCATACAACACCGGGCTGGTGACAGGCAACATGGAAGAACACAAGATGGCAAGATACAACGTCAGGAGAGCAGTAATAGAGGCAAAACGGCGTTACAGGGATAAAGTTGAACTTCAGTTTGAACAGGCTGACTCTAGAGGCATGTGGCAGGGCCTCAGAACAATGACAGACTACAAAGGCACCCCCCTCAAACTGAACAGTGACATCTCCTTAGCAAATGATCTCAATTCCTTCTATGCGAGGTTTGAGGCTGTGAATAACAACACCAGCCTACAAACCACGGCAATGGGGGGGGGGGGGGGGGGGTCTGCTGATGGAGACTCAGTGTTCAGGGTAACAGAGCATGAGGTGAGACGGATCTTTAAAAAAGTGAATATCAGGAAGGCAGCAGGACCGGACGGCATCCCCGGCCGCGTCCTAAAAGTCTGTGCCGACCAACTGGCCCCGGTATTCACTGACATCTTCAACCTGTCCTTGGAACAGGCTGTCATCCCCACCTGTCTGAAGAAGTCCACCATCATTCCTGTACCCAAAAAATCTACGCCCGCTTGCCTCAACGACTACCGCCCTGTAGCCCTCACCTCCATAGCCATGAAGTGCTTTGAGAAGCTAGTGAAGGGCTACATCTGTTCCTCCCTCCCCATCAACCTGGACCCTCTGCAATTTGCATATCGCCCCAACAGGTCCACGGAGGACGCCATAGCCCATGTGCTGCACACAGCAGCATCACACCTGGACAAGAGGCAGGGGAACTATGTGAGAATGCTGTTCATCGACTACAGCTCAGCATTCAATACCATAGTCCCCTCCAAACTCATAGCCAAGCTCAGGGACCTGGGCTTGAACTATGACCTCTGCCAGTGGGTCTTGGACTTCCTGACGGGCAAACCCCAGGTGGTAAGAGCCGGCAACTGCACCTCCTCATCCATCACGCTCAACATAGGGGCCCCCCAGGGCTGTGTTCTGAGCCCCCTCCTCTACTCCCTGTACACACATGACTGCGTAGCACAGCGGAACAACAACACCATCATCAAATTTGCTGATGACACAGTAGTGGTGGGCCTGATCTCTGCCAATGACGAAAGGGCCTACCTGGAAGAGGTAGAGAACCTGTCACAGTGGTGTCAGGAGAACTGCCTCTCCCTGAACGTCAGCAAAACAAAAGAGATGATTGTGGACTTCAGGAGGTCGGGGGTCAAGGACTACAGCCCCCTCAGCATCGACGGGGCACCGGTTGAGAGAGTGAAGTTTCAAGTACCTCGGAGCCCACATATCCGAGGACTTGACATGGACCACACACATTGACAGTGTTGTGAAGAAGGCACGACAACGCCTCTACTTCCTCAGGCGCCTAAGGAAGTTCCAAGTCAGTCAGAAGATCCTTAGGAACTTCTACTCATGTACAATAGAGAGCATCCTGACCGGCAACATCACCTCCTGGTTTGGGAATAGCACTGCACAAGACCGTAGCAGACTACAAAGAGTGACACGTTCAGCCGAACGCACAATTGGAGGGGGGCTTCCCACCCTCCAGAACATTTACAACAAGCGGTGCAAGGGGAAGGCTAAGAGAATTCTTAAGGACTCGAGCCACCCGAACAACTGCCTCTTTGAACTGCTGCGGTCAGGCAAGCGATACCGGAGTCTTAAGGCGAGCACAGAAAGACTCAGAAGAAGCTTCTATCCCCAGGCCATCAGGCTGCTAAACGAACAATAATCACTATGCAACAACCATCAAATGCACACAGCACACACACCCACATGCACACACTCACTCAAACAAACAACACACTGCAGCACCCACTCTCCACACTTTAGATCACACAAACACACTTACACTTTATATTTATTGATAAAGGATTTGCACTACAACTCGTACACCTACTGTGAATTGTACCTAAATTGCACCTCGTCCCATTTCTCCATTTCTGCCTTGCACTATATAGTATTGTATATTAGTACACTGCACAGTATTGTATATTGTATGGTAACTACGTCTATTCTGCATCGAACATTGTACATATGTCTAAACTGAACACTGTGACCTCATTTTTTTTTACTTCTAATTTTACTATGTTATTTTATTTCATACTTATCTTGTCTTGCACAGTCTCTGGAGCGCAACAGTAAGAAGCATTTTGTATAAAAGTATTCTGTACTTCTGTATGACAACTATTAAAGAAACTTGAAACTTGAAACTTAGCTTAGCCTGTTCAGCAGCTAACATTATCCCATTGCTCGTGGCAATTATATTGCATGTCATTGATCTACTGGTCGACCACGGCCGACTGGTTGGGCACCACTGGTCTAATAGAAATAAATGCATTCGAACAAGAAACCAATGTATAGACATAGCAATGGCAAACAAAATTGCCAGGCCTAATGCGAGTCAGGGAAGTGTGCTTTGTGTAACGTGGCTTCATGTTTTCATCCACTGAGCTGTGAGGCTCCACATGCTTGTTTTTGGTTGAGGTCTGAACTCGCAAATTGCCCATAAATATAGTTTTTGTGGGTATTGTCCAGTTGTTGCTGTGTGGTTTTATCTGCCCAAAATTCAAGCAAGCATTACAGTAACGACGTTGTGTGTGTCACGCCCCCCGCTCCCACTGGCCCGCACCCGAGACCACCTATTTCATCGGTCCAGGTTCAGCGCCCCCGGGGACGAATCAGCGGGGGACGGGGGGGGAGCGTTCTCACTCAGACGGACACACCCTTTTCTGGTTCGACTCGGCGCTGATTCGACCCCGAATGGTGAGTGAGAAAGGGCCCTTAGAGTCAAACAGCCATATCACATAATCACATAAAAGCTTATATCTCCATGAAAACGGGTCTGATTATCCTAAGACTGGTAACATAGATTCCTTACCTGAGATCAGATGGTATCCAAATGGATTATTCCAATTCCTGATCGCCATTCGAAAAAATCTATCCTTTTATTGAACCCACGCGTATACTGTAAAAACACATAATCCCCGCTGCTCTGAGGGTCCAGAGTGAAGCTGATCGACGCCGGTTGCATGAGTGAGAAGTAAAATGTGGAGTCCGGTTTTTTTTTTCTCATTCATTTTCATTGAATCCAATCCAAAAGGGTGAATTACCATCTGGGAGACGATAGGGGGCGCTTTTTTCACATCTGAGCGCCTGGGGTGGCTGATTTTCCAACGGTAGACTCGGTTGATGAAATATGAATTCAGATCGCTAATAATAAAAAAAAAAACGAGAAAAAACGAATATTCTCATGATGGGCATTCAACCCGCGGGGGGTAAACCCGAGAAAACTCGGGTTGGGCAATCAAAGTGTTAAATGCCAGTGTTTGTGATGGCATCACAAATTATTGTTAAAAAAACACAACGGTTTCAAATGCAAAGTGGGGGATTATTATTTTTTCTGGGGGGGATTATTACAGGCTAGCATATGTCAATGATTAGCAACAACACTGATTTCGATGAATTTAATTTTTTTTTGTAATGTCAGATTGAAAAGAATACTCACACTCTTACCATTAGGGGACTAAATTGTCCTCTTTAAAAACGTCATAAAAATATTATATGTTGAAATAATTTACCACTTTTTCTTTCATAAATCTTTTATTCAGCCCTGATCATAACCACCACATATTCAATTCATTTTAGAATGTTACCCCTTTAACACATTTGGCTCCAGACCCGAGATATCCCGGGTTAACTCGCCCATGCGTTGGGTGCCAGACCCGAGATATCTCGGGTTTTGGTAGTTTTTTCTTTTATTTGATATTTGTATTCATTATTCATCCACTAACCTCGGTGTTGCCATAGGAAAGGATTTTGAGATCGCCAAAGTACAATACCGGCCGCATCCTTCTAGATGGCAGTGTGGCCCACCCTTTGAAACCTTATATCTCACCCTGTGTTACACTTAAATCCCTCCGGGCACTAAATTTAGACGGAGCCGAGAAAATCGCTTCATCCGACCACTTCGAAGCGCATCTGGCACACTCGATCCATAAATTGTGCCAAATTATGTCTGGGACCAGATGGACACCAATGCTGGAAATCGTGATCAGACATTTAGAATATTATTTTTGGAATACCCCCGATCAAAGGTAAGGACTATCTGACATAAATTTCGACTTGATCCAACAATGTTTTCATATTTCATATCGAGAGAGAGAGAGAGAGAGAGAGAGAGAGAGAGAGAGAGAGAGAGAGAGAGAGAGATAGTTCTCCAACTTGTGCGAGTTTAGACTGCGTTACCCTCTGTTGCAGTGATCTCCTGTTTGTTCCCCACCTAGGTTATCTAACTATCGCGCCACCGCAACTATAAACACTGGCCTGGCCTGCTTCTAAGTTCAGTGGCCTGACTGCGAAAAAAAAATATATATATTTTTTAATCTGTGCATGCCAGGCCGCGTCTACTTTAATCCCAGCCCAAGAGTGCTTCGCGTTTCTCTTATTGGCCACGACGCCCATGTGACCGCGGCGTGCGGAAGAGCGGCAGAGCGGAAATAGGCTGCTGCTCCGGCGAAAGAAAGACAGACAGGCATTCTATTGCCATGCTCTGCGACAAACTCTAACCTTAACCAACTCCGATAAAATGCCTAAACTTAACCCTAACCTTAACCAACTCCGAAAGAATGCCTAAACTTAACCCTAACCTTAACCAACTCCGAAATAATGCCTAAACTTAACCCTAACCTTAACCAACTCTGAAAGAATGCCTAAACTTAACCCTAACCTTAACCAACTCCAAAAGAATGCCTAAACTTAACCGGGGCGAAAGAATGCACGTTTATATAGAGAGATGATAAATTAATAAAACGTAAAAAAAAAAATGTTAAATAAAAATTAAAGTGATTAGAACTTGTCACCAATGCACCGCAGGCTCCACAGCAAGGCGGCGAACGAGTTGAGCTAACCGTCGATGGCAAAACAGGGGGGATTACGGCTGCATAATGCCGTGCGCCGCTGCCGCGGGGGCGTGCTAGGCGTTGGCCCGGCCAATCAGGGAAAACGCGTTAGCACTCGGGAGCACTCTTGGGCTGGGATTAAAGAATAGGCTGACAGGCCACTCCCGGTGCTCCCGATGGCCAGTCCGAGCCTGTCACCATACACTGAGGCGTATAGGAACTGCGTAATGGCTGGATTCAGCCGTGAAGGAAGCAGACTTCATAACTGCCTATGCTCACAGCAAATACTTCCAACTCGTAATAACGTTCTTCAAAAATACTGAATTATTATTTTCTTTTACAAAGAAAGAGGACTGCAGCACATTTTGCACAGACAAACTTGAACATACATGCTCTCTCTAACGCTAAACTACAGTATCTAACTAACTAACATGTCTCTGCAACACCAGTTCCATTAGTGAGGAAATGGGGGGGGGGGGGGGGTATATTGAAGACGCTTGACAACAGGTTCAAAGATAACACATTTATTGGCAATTCGTTTCTCTTTATATCGCTTCCTCCAGGTTCCAACTGTGTTGACAAAATGCAATCCTGGTGGCGTCAGCTGCGGAGCATCTAGGGTGACCAGACGTCACGCATTGCGCGTGATTGTACAGCATTCCTGTCTCCTTTCATGCGTCACGCATATTGAGACCATGTCCCACATGATTGGTTGTCATCCGCGCTAACGCCCCTCCCCCCCCCCCCACCAGCCAATGTGAAAGAACCTCTATGCGTCGCGTAACGTTACTACTAGTATCTGACCGCGAGTGACACTGCATCCTGGGCATCCAGCCCAGGCGACATGACAAGTCCCAACGGCGCATTTCTGGAGACTAATGTTATGTTTTGACAACAGATGTTTTGACAAATTGCTTGTATTGCCACCCATACTTGCAAATGTTTTATTGCACTTGTGGCAACGTGCGTTGTCTTCGTTTTGTTCTCTCCGCCATGATAATAATAATAATAACAATGAGCGCAGAGCTCGGTCTGAAGCGCTTGAAACGCTGAGGACACAGACCGAGCTCTGCGCTCATTGTTATTATTATTATTATCATGGCGGAGAGAACAATGAGCGCAGAGCTCAGTCTGTGTCCTCAGCGTTTCAAGCGTTTCAAGCGCTTCAGACCGAGCTCTGCGCTCATTGTTATTATTATATTATTATCATGGCGGAGAGAACAATGAGCGCAGAGCTCGGTCTGTGTCCTCAGCGTTTCAAGCGCTTCAGACCAAGCTCTGCGCTCATTGTTATTATTATTATTATCATGGCGGAAATATATTTGAAAGATGACAGCCCACCCCACGCCTCCTCCCTCTCCCTCCACCACCAGCCTCCCAGCCAAGCCAAGTCCCTTCACCAGCAGCTAGGAGGGGGGCGTACTAGCGTAGGTCAGTGGCCAATCAGAGCGCAAAACGGGAAACCGGAAACATGAACCTGTTGGTAAAAGCATAGACGCAACAGGGACAGTCCACCAAAAAAAGGGGAGGGGGCTGCACTGGGGGGGGGGGGGGGGGGGGTGTCCCACATTGTCCCTCACAAACATACCCTTTGTCCCACATTTGGTTTATTGGGATCTGGTCACCCTAGGAGCATCAGAATGCTCAAACGCGCTCTCTCTCTCTCTCTCTTCTCTCTCTCTCTCTCTCTCTCTCTCTCTCTCTCTCTCTCTCTCTCTCTCTCTCTCTCTCTCTCATTCAGTTCAATTCAATAATACTTTATTGGCATGACTGCATTTGTTACAATGTTGCCAAAGCAACAATTATTATTAAAACATTATTGTCAATAATAATCAAGTTAACCTTTGAACTGGACATGTCTATGATTGGATTTCACACGTCTAAGCCATACCTACCCTGGATCTATGTGAGATATTCTTTGGCTGAACGTGGATTTGATAATGTCAGTGACTGTTCAATTAGTATTATAGTAGTATATAAGGTCAAAGACATATTAGACACATAGGATATGGGATATATATATAACGCTAGGACAGGGGCGTCATTTTGGTATGGCAAGGTAAAAAAAAAACGTTATTTTATTACAATTTTTTATGTTGATTTAGAATTCGAATGCCAACATTATGAACGAAGCTTCGAACTATTCGGTACAGCCCTAGCATCAGGGGCGGAGCTAGGGGGTGGCTACCTGGGCTCAAGCCCCGGATGTATTCTGAAAAGCCCAGAATCTATTTAAAATAAAATAAAAAATATATATATATATTTTTTTTTTTTACAATTCATCATTGTTACATGAAAATATGTTTGCACCAGATTTAGCAGAAGCTAATTTCCATCTGTGGTCTATCCAGCTGCTAACTGTATTTGAGTGAGTTAAGTCCCCTCCAAACCACCCATTACCTGCCCAAAAAAAAATAATAAAAAAAAAAAAAAAAAAAAGGGGGGGGGCCCACCTGGGCTAAGCCCCGGATCTCCTACAATCCTAAATCCGCCCCTGCCTAGCATGTTTTGATATTGTCAATTATCTCACTTTTACTAGGTGACTTTTACTGTGACTAACTAAAATGCCCAAAAAAAAGGAAAATGGACATAGGAACGTTTTTTAATCAAAGGGCAGCAGAGACAAGTGATACAGGGACACAGGTAAGGTCTGGCTTAGTGATTATAATAGTGCAGTTCAGCATTCAGTAACCCATACTTTTTGTGAATGTGTTTTTGATACTACATTCTGTTGAACACACACCTCAAAACCGTACCTAAGGAAAATTGGCTCAATTGCAAGAAAAGTTATAGACAGTTATGATATTACATTCTGCATAATTCGTATGCAAAATATTGTGGTTCCCTGCTTTAGTCTGTTGACACATTTCTATACTAAAAATGCTTGTGTAGTCCTGTGTCATACCTAAATGTCATATAACTGAATTGTATAGAAACAACTAACCAAAAGTGACTATTGCACAACTGATTTGACAACAAAATTCCACCAAGGGGGGAAAACCCACCCTTCACCCCCCCCCCCCCCCCCCTACTCGCCATACCTTGCCTTTTACTGAAATGACGCCACTGCGCCAGGACGACTTTACATTGCTATGGTGAGAACATGTTTTTTGATAACATGTTCATGTCCTCTACAATCTGTGGTGTGGAGAGAGACAATAAAGGTTATTTGCTTCAAAGAGAGAATTGGCTAAATATTTCAAATACCCTTCAAACACAATTATTAAATTATGTATAGTTTCCGTTTGTTCATGAAGCTGAAGCATTTAAGCTAGACTGAGAGTGTGGGTGTGTGTATGTGTGCATTTTAATTTGATCTCTGCATGTAGCAAAGTGAAACAGTTGATATTAATGGTATAAAACAAAGAATGATTTTTGTACAAGATTAAACATAGTTACATTAGTATTTGCCACATAAAGGTTATCTGCGCCACATTAAATAACTACAATTTCATACTCTAATGGCTCATTCCCACTGTAGTGCAGGGCCGGTACAGTACGGGTAGGCTTGACATACTGTAGCGGGCAGTAATCTGATTACTTTTCCCCGAAAATAGTAATCTAACGCGTTAATCTTTAAAAGCCAGTAATCTGATTGCAGTTACTTGTCCAAGTGGCTGTGCGTTACTATTTCGTAATCATAAATCATAAATTCATAATGCAGGCGGAATGCAGTATTTTATTTCGTTTTCGACAGTCAAAAATACGTTTGGAGTTGTTTACCTTGCATTGGGACTCTTTGGGAGTGACGTCACATGTCACGTTTTCAAAGCGTGTCTGAGCACGCAACCTCACGTGTTGTACCATGCTGGTGGGCGGTGGCTGTTATTATCATGTTATCATCATCAGGCTGACCAAAACATAGCGAGCTACAATGGCGCAGGAAGATGCTGGTAACGCTTTCTTGCACTGGAAGTTCAGTCACTACTTGCACTGGAAGTTCAGTCACAAACTTTTGTTTGTGTCAGCTAAGCCGGGTGAAAAAAACATTCATGTGCGTTGCACACTATGCGGAGGAGGCAAAATACTGTCTACCGCTAAAAACAGCACATCCAATTTAAGAAAGCATCTGGAATCACAGCACAGCGCAACCAAACTGATAGAAAAAAAACCCGAAGCCGAAGCTTCGACTTCTACAGGACTCGGAGGTCCACCAGCCAAACAGCAAAAGCTGGATTTCAATAAAAAAAACACCCGTTAGTGAGCGAGAGCTGAAGAGAATGGTCGGGAGATATGTTGTAGAAGAAATGTTACCTCTGAACACTGTTGACTCGCCCTCTTTCCGTGCCATAATAGACAAGATCCCTTGTAGTACTAGTGCTGAGCTGCCCCGAAGAACGGCATTTTCCTCGTACTTGGATACGGAATATGCGGAGATGGAGAAGAACCTGAAGGCTGCGCTAGACGAGATTGAACATGTAGCAACCACAGCCGATATTTGGACTGCTAATAACCGAAGTTATATGGGGGTGACCTGTCACTGGATCAGCAGAGCAACATTACAGCGCAACAAGGCAGCATTGGCATGTCGGAGAATCCGTGGTAGACACACCTTTGATATTATTGGTGCAGAAATTGAAAACATCCATGCATCATATGGACTAACAAATAATAAAGTTGTAGCAACAGTGACTGATAATGGTTCCAATTTCGTGAAGGCATTTAAAGTCTATCAGCCTGTCTCTGTCACAGAATCCGATGCTGAGACGGAGGAGTCTATTCCCACTGATGATGATGCCACTTTTTTAGACGTGGCTGGAATCCTCTCAGCAGAGAATGAAAGTGATGGCCAGGAGGTGACTCTCCCCCCGCACTACAGGTGTGCTTCTCATACCATCAACATAATTTCTACAAATGAGGTGGAGAAATACTTGTTATCCAAAGCAGAGAGCAAAGCTGTGTATAGGAGCAGCACGGCTAAATGCACAGCCCTGTGGACCAAAGCAAGTAGGTCTACCATTGCTTCAGAGACAGTGGAGGAAGTAAATAAAAGGAAGCTCCTTGTACCTACATCCACTCGGTGGAATTCTTTTTACGATGCCATAAAGAGAATCGTAGAAATCCCCATGAAAGAGCTGAATACTCTGTGCACCAAGGTGGGAGTCACCTGCTTCAAAGATTCAGAATACCAGTTCCTGCATGAGTACTGCACCACCATGAAGCCTCTGACTGTAGCACTGGACATTTTACAAGGTGACTGTCCTTATGGAACTTTACTACCCACACTTGAAGAGCTGATGCAGAAGACCCTCGCTCTGAAGGACACCCTCTCCAAGACGACTGCAGGCCTTCCAGATGCCATAGTGCAGGTATGTTCCACCTTTGAGTTAAACATATTTTGCATTGCACTATTCAATCATGAACATGGAACACCATACTGCAGTATGTAGGTTGTCAGTAGCACACAATAATAAATAATAATAATAATAGCATAGGAGGAGCAGTACCGTTTAATAGACTAGTCAACTAGTCTCGCACATCCCTAAATAACAATATCAAAATATATTTCTCAGGCTATCCAGACTCGTTTTGCCCCAGTGCTGGACAACAAAGATGCCCTTCTCGCAGCTGTCAGTTGTCCAAAGTTTAAACTCCGGTGGCTGAGAGACGAAGGTAGGAAGGAGCAAGTGAAGGAGCTCCTGACAGAAGAGTGTCGCTCCTACAATGCTGGAGCACAGAGGCCTGCCAGCGTCCCCAACCCCAACACATCTGCCGGCGAAGGTGAGCTGGACTTTTTCTCCTTTGAGGCCGAGCCAGAGGAGGAAACCTACGTGGCAGAAAAGGAGGTGATGGACTACCTAAGGTCAGAGCATGAGCTTCAGATACTGGATAGGTATTCAAACATAAAGAACATTTTCTTGAAGTATAACACTCCAACCCCATCGAGTGCTCCTGTGGAGCGTCTTTTTAGTCTCGGAGGGTTGGTGCTCACGCCTAGAAGGAACAGACTTTCTGACAAGAGGTTTGAGAAGATTCTGTTACTGAGATATAATCACTGGTTTACTCACCCCTCTCCCCTGTTTCACTAGGAACATTATACCATATCTGAATAGGATAGGCCTCAAAGGTAGGGTACATATCAGCCTACATGTGGTGTTATTGACCATTTATCTTTTGTGAAATCTATAGATCTATAGATAGGCCTACCTGCCCTATTAGTACATTTATTTTTTTATAACTCTTTATTTTTCTATTTTCAATTTTCACTTTTCACTTCAATTTACTGTGTACTCGTTGCTGCTAAACAGAAAGATTGTTGCTTTCCCTTTTGATTCATATATATGATGGTGGCAGAGCAAAAGCTCTTATTTGCCAAATGCTGTTCATTTACAGGTTAAAGACAAGAGAGACTGATTGAATGTTCATAGACATTTTTAGCCTACATGTGGTGTTATTCACCGTTTTTGTTTTGTGAAACCACTCGTTGCTGCTCAACAGTCAGGACTGTTGCTTTCCCTTTTGATTAATGTTTTTTTTTGAACAATGTTTTTTATTTTCCCTTTTTTAACATGAAACTAGACAAACAATATAGTAACAGTAATAATCAATGATAAATCACAGGATAATGACAGAAATAATAATAACAATAATGACAGTCCAGTAATAAGATCAAAATAAATGTAGATTAAAAGACATACAAATTATAAATACAATACATTTTGATTAATGTATATTAAGATTGTGGCAGAGCTAAATCTCTTATTTTCCAGATTTACAGTTCATTTTCATGTTAAAGAGAAACTGATTGTATGTTTATAGAAAGACATTTATAAAAACTATTTAATAGTTACAGTTGATATAATTGAATAGTTCAACCTGCATTTGTTACAGTAGGTGTATGTTTTGTAAAACCACTGTCTGGCTGCTCTAATGCTGTGAGCAGGAGAGACTGTTGCTTTAACATACTTGATGGTACAGAAGCTGAATTTTAACAGCACTATTTTAACAATGTACGTTATGTGCAGAGAAACAAGTTAAAAACAATGTATGCACTTTCAATAAAGCGTTTAAAAAAACTGTTGTCATTCTCATGTTGTGGCAGCAGCAGGGGGGACGACGACGACTTCGTAACCTAGTTACTTTCAAAGTAACTAAGTTACTCTGATAATCAAGTAATCAGTAAAGTAACTAAGATTACTTTTTAAAGGAGTAATCAGTAATCAGATTACTTTTACAAGTAATCTGTGGCATCACTGGTAGCGGGTCATTTTACCTGTGTTGAATTTACAGTATTCACCTACACTCGTACCAGGTAGGAGGAGTTGAGACAATAGAGGGAGGGGTTACTCCACTTGCTGTTGTGCATTTTACATTTCACCTGAGGGAGTTGAGGCTATACTGAAATTTTTCGTGGTTTTGAATTAACCATATAGCTATTTTGTCAAATGCATAAAGAGAGTGGAAGCTAAACACAGCAGCCCCGAAAGCATGAATAACGATCCTTAACTCATTCAGTGCCAGCTATTAGTGTTGGCCTTGTAGCTAACGTGCCAGGGCCCTCATTCATCAACGTGGCGTGGAAAATGTTCTATTTCCACACGTAAGCACAGAATTTAGAATCAGTGCACGCACAGAAATATTGGGATTCATCAACCGTGCGTACACAGGTCCTATGCTCCTCCGTGTTGATGAATACCACTTTGTTCTACCGTCAATGCTCGTGCATGATTATCCATATATGGTCATGAAAGTGATGAAACACCCCCCATGGGATGTGAAATAATGGACTGACCCGAGCGGAACTCTGAGAAACTTCACGGAGATTGTTCACTGCTGTCGAACCAAGAAGACACAACGCGTGTTATGGGATAAATAAAAGGCGGACTTGTAAACGGTGATGTCAGATATCAACGGCTCCCTAAGACCATTGCTGCAATTCTGCCTGGACAGCTCAAAATACTAATAAAGACCGTTCGTTGACCACTGTTTGGCGTTGGTTGTGTGTCATTATAACCGTGCTGTAATATGAATGCCTTTATTAGTTGTGTTCGATTGGCTATATGATTTTTAGAGGCATCTATTTTTAGATGCCTCTAAAAATCATATACTATTAGGTAGCCTATATGAATTACATATAATAGCAGCCATAGCCTACATTATGCAACAGTAACTTGCGCATACCAGTGTATGCGACGGACCAGTGTATACCTTATATCATATCATATTCATATAATAGTTTACTCTATCAGCATACCAGCATGTAATATGTTCTTTGTTAGAACTCAACCCGTTATTATTTTGCACATAGATTGCAGAAATACGGGAACGTTTTGATTTACATTAAAAGGCTTTGACATTGTAAAACTAAATACGTGGAATTCTGTAAGCATAATACAAGTCATATCACCCACACGATATTCTCTGTGTCCAGAGCATGTATGCTTTTCATTCATTTAAGACACATTATTGCAAGGGTTTTGTAATACACATACACCCTGGTGTCATTGCAATGCGTTTTTTATTCTTTCTTATACAGTAAAAAGGGGGAAGAACACTATATCGTGGGTGTTCATATGACTTGTATTCTGCTTACAGCTTCGAAATTCCACTTGTTTCGTTTAACGTAAAGCCTTTTAAATATAATCAAAACGTTCCCGTGTTTCTGCCGTCTGTGCGTAAAATAATAACGAGTTGAGCTACGCGGAGCGCAGTCAGTCAGTACACCCCGTATATTCCGATAACGCTATATAAACCATGCTGCATTCATTCTGAGAGAAAGATCTATTATTCCAAATGCTATTTATAGGGTTTTGACCATAATTACACTACTGTTGCTATTTTACAATGAACTATAATGAATTACGGTTCATACAGAACATGCCAGTGTTGAAACTAATGCACAGAAGCTCATTTCCTTGTTGTAATAATATATTCTACCACTGGGCGTCAGCTAAGTGTGCTCCGAGCTGTGCGTAAATATAAGCACGGAGTCAAGTTCAAGTTGAAATTGATGAATCCCACTCTTTGAAATGGTCGTACGCACAGGTTAAGCACAAATCTGTGCGTAAGACACGTTGATGAATGAGGGCCCAGGTTTCCATTACATATTTTCACTGTGTGTCACTATGTTTGGAGAGCTATATCTATATTCTATATCTATATTATAGCTATGGGGAATACTATGGTCATTTGACAGTGACTTTCTTCCGTCCAAGATGCAAAAAAGAGATGCATTTTCATGCATACGTTTGCGCGTTATCCTGTATAATTTCAGAGTGATCCGGGATAATTCCTGGGAAGCGAGTTATAGGGCGCAACGTGAATTCTACTATAAGCGTTGGGCGTTTCTTGCCTGGACACGCTACTATTTCCAAATCAAATGTATATAATAGGTATTATGTTTCATCATGAATGCATAAATGGGGGGGGGGGGGGGGGGGTTCGTTTTTTATGGCCAGTAACGGCATTCGTGTTGAACACTACAGAAGCCGATCAGCTGGATCGGTATGAAAACATTGTTGGATCAAGCTGAAATTGATGTGGTTGGGGGTATTCCAAAAATAATATTCCAATTGTCTGATCGCAATTTCCAGTATTGGTGTCCATCTTGTTAGATTCTGATCAATCGGCCAGTATCACGTCTTCGTCTGTTTGGTTTGTGTTCTCATTTACGTCCACTGACTCTGCGTTGTGTATTTGATTCCCTCGACGTCTCATACACTGGCTGATCCACAATCCTTATCATTCCCCGTTAGTGCAACCCGCAACCATAATAATTCTCCACCTCCGTAAGAATCCGACACTTTGACAGCATGATACCTTTCTTGGAAGAGTGTTATTTATTCAATAAACAGAACCTCATAATCAGATGTTATCGAATTGTATTGTCCTTGCTATCGTCCTTCTGCTATTCAGTCCAATAGTGGTCAGGCCTGGTCATTAGCCTGAACCCTCCTCGTGTTAGCCAAAGCTAATGATGATGTGTCATTCCCCCCCCCCCCCCCACCGGCGAGGGTGAGAGGGATGAGAGTCTCTGATGGTTTCTTCCCTCCTGTGGGATTTGTTCCTTTGGTCTGATTGTAGTCTGCCCTTACCCGGAACCACTGTCACTAGGCCTGCCACGATAACACATTTTGCTGGGCGATTAATTGCCCCCGAAAATATCGCGATAAGCGATATTATTGCGACCGGTTAGAGAATTTTTTTGAGAAATTTATTTCCCAAAACTTTTATTTTGAAGCCCACCGCTCCGTCTTTTCCGGTGTTTAAGACTTTTATTTTGAAGGCCACCGACCGGACCGGAAGTATTGTTGTGATTATCCTAGCCGACAACTTGTCTCGTCCGGTTCTGTGTTTTTTTGTTTTAACGTTAGCTACTAACGTTAGATGCAGCTACTACAGGCAATCAACGATGAGGAGGAAGCGCCAAAGCAGAATAGCTGTGGTGCGTAGGCACTGCAGCACGACTCGAAAACGACCTGTTATAATAAATTAATTCATGTTTAACTTGTCCCCGTCTCCAGTCCTTTGACTAGCCCCACCCGTTCATTGTAAACAATGATGCATGTAATTGTATTAACGTTATTCTGTGTTATTCTAACGTTACACTACAAATAACGCTACTTGGTTAAAAGGAGCAACACTATTGAGAAATGTAGTTAAGCTATGTGGCGTTGCCCCACGGAGCTCCTGTGCTGTGCTCTGTAGTAAAGCCAGCGGCCCGCCTCCCAACACGGACAGTGACTGACAAGGGGCACTGGTTCCGCCTCATTAAAACAAACGCGCAAATAGCAATTAATCGCGCCCGTCAAAATCATTGCATTCATTTTAATTATCGCGGCAATTAATCGATTTATTGCTTATCGCGGCAGGCCTAACTGTCACCTTTATAGGATCTTCGTCATAGCAACGACGGCCCGCCCCTCTTCTGGTTGTCATGCAACGCACTGTCATGACAACTACTAATAACCTTTCACACATTTTAAACGCAGTTTCTACTGTCAAACCCTCTCCCTCGCTCTGCTCTGCCTCTGTTATCAATGTTGATGTACTGGGGAATTCAAAACATTCTGCTGGCTGCTAAACATTCTGCTGGCTCCTGCCTCTGAACCGCTTCTTCTATCACTGTCTGCTAAGGCAAGCACATTTCTGACCTCTCTGACCTGGCCCCTTTTTAGATGCGGTCATCTCCCCCCAATCTAAACCACCGATTTCTATCAATCTGGTCCCGGACATAATTTGGCACTATTTATGGATAGAGTGTGCCAGATGCGTTTCGAAGTGGTCGGATGAAGCGACTTACTCGGCTCCGTCTAAATATATTGCCCGGAGACATGAGTGTAACACAGAGTTAGATATAAGGTTTCAAAGGGTGGGCGACACTGCCATCTGGCAGGATGCGGCCGGTATTGCACTTTGGCAATCTCAAAATCCTTTCCTATGACTACACCAAGGTCAGTGGATGAATAATGAATACAAATATCGAATAAAAGAAAAAACGACCAAAACCCGAGATATCTCGGGTCTGGTGTCCAACGCATGGTGAGTTAACCCGAGATATCTCGGGTCTGGCAATTAAAGAGTTAAATACTTGACCTGCCATTTCACCTTCTTAGTTCATAGATCCAATTGTAACTAATAGAGATGAGCACGAATTCAGTTACTGGTAAAAGGAGATACTGAATAAAAACGTGCATCGTGATGCTTTTGTTCTCCAGACACTGTTCCAAATATTATTACAAATATGTCCACTAATTCAAATCAATACAAAAACAAATGGCTTAGTTTGGCGGCGGACATGATGGTCATGTCAGTTTAGCGATCAGATGCAGAAAACTACGTTATTGGAACCGGGCGGTGTCCGCTCCTTTTTCCTAATGTATGGAAAACAGCCCACGAATTTCATATTTAGGCTATTTATCATTCTTATGTATGTATGAGCCCTGTGACAACTCCTCTTGCGAGTCGTGCTGTTTCTATGTGCAGTGAAAACTCTGCAAACGGGTCCAATGCGTCTAACATGCTTTGCATCCTCGCCATTCCTGTATGCCCACGTCGCGGTAGAAACGCGTAATTTTTTTCCGTAGCCGCATTTCTCGGAGACGCTCTCTGATTGGCCACTGACTGACACTCTCTGATTGGCCACTGACATGTGTGCCCAATCACATGACGAGCTGTGTCTTTGCCCATTTCCGCGTCGAACAGCCTGAAAAGTAAACTACCTGGCGTTCTATCGCCATGCTCTAAGACAAACTCTAACCTTAACCAACTTCTAAAGAGTGCCTAAGCTTAACCGTCGAAATAACTTGCCGTCACGCTCTAAGACAAACTCTAACCTTAACCAACTTCGAAAGAGTGCCTAAGCTTAACCAGTGTAGAAACAGGCGTCGGCCAATCAGAGAGCATCTCCGAGAAATCCGGCTATGGAAAAGAATTATGCGGTAGAAACCTTAACTAACGGTAGCTAGCTAAGCTAAGCTAAACTAACCCTAGAAACACTCACAGGCACAGCTGAGAAATCTGTTTAGTTTTCGCAGAGTTCCAATAAGAAGGAAAGGGAGGGGCTAAGCCTGTCTGTCTGTCTGTCTGTCTGTCTGTCTGTCTGTCTGTCTGTCTGTCTGTCTGTCTGTCTGTCTGTCTCTCTCTCTCTCTCTCTCTCTCTCTCTCTCTCTACATATCTCTCTTTACACTATAAAAACTAACTGGATAGTTGATGATAATAAACATTCTTCATTAGCTGAAATATTCTAAAATCATTAAGTCCGCTATACGCCATTCTGTGCGTGTGTGTGTGTGTGTGTGTGTGTGTGTGTGTGTGTGTGTGTGTGTGTGTGCGCCTGCGTGTGCCTGCGTGTGTGTGCGAGCGCCCCATCTCTGGTCTTTGGAATTTATTATTATTAAAATTTTCTAGCCACAATGTCACACAAAGAAAAATTAGGGGACTAATAATCAAACATCAAGGTACTGTATACGCCTCAACATACCTAACTAATTCCCCAACCTGTCAGTATACAGTCTGCTGCTCCATGGTCCATATGCAAATCAGACTCTCTTGGCATTCCCTGGTGTATAATGCCTCTCCCTCGAGGGAGTGATAACAGGAGCCATTGAGAGTCCAGTGACATTTTGAACCTTTCCAGTGGAGCCGAGGAGGATGAGCTGAGCACCACTGGGCATAATGTCCTCCGGCCTCGGCTAGGCTCTGATAAGACCCTTGGTTGGCATCAGGGAGGTGAGTGATCTGAGCGTGGGGGTGGAGGGGGGGGGCATTGTGATCCCCTGTGGTGCAGATAAAGAGACCCCTTTGTGCTTAGGAACCACCCGATCAGAGGAATTCACACACACACACACACACACACACACACACACACACACACACACACACACACGCACACACACACACACACACACACACACACACACCTACACACACACACACACACACACACACACACACACACACACACACACACACACACACACACACACACACACACACATACACACACACACACACACACAGGGACCTGTGCTCATCCATCCCCGCATTACAGTCTCTTCTCCCTCTATAGTCTCCTTGAGAATGTCGCTTGGGAATTTCGCCTTGGAAGGGGAGTCCGATTATGCAAATGGTGGAATCATGTGGAATTACAGGCACGGGGCTCAGTGGTGTTGCGAGGGCGGAATGCGAATTGAGCGGGGCTAACTTGTTGGGAGAGACAGACAGAGAGGGAGGATAGAAAGGGAGAGATAGAGAGATTATTTTTACTGCATGTCGGCTTTTTCAAGTTTTCCATCTCCGGTGCCTCTCGTTCTGGTAGTGTTTTTAACCTGTGTCGTTCCAAGATGCTAAGGGGTAATGGTGAAGACATGGCGAGTCAGACAGACGAAGCTGTTTGAACCATTTTCACTGTTTTAAGTAAAAGTGCTGGATGGATGAAATGCTGGGGATTTACACCAGACTGCCATAAAGAAAACACAGAGAGATGTTGACAGCTCTAAGAATTGACAGTGAGTGACAGACGGACTTCAGATTAAGTCAGTGGATGTATTGTAACGTAATGTAATCAAATGTATTCTCTTGGAATCTAGATGGTTCTGCTGGGTTGCTGGTAACACACATCCTACCCCATATAGCTGCGGAAACTCGCGACAGGCAATCACGTTGCATTTGTGAGAGCTGATAAATTAATTGACTCTCACAGTCAGAATATGTATTTAACGAAAGATGGGGAATCTATTTCATATTCTGTCTATTGCAGGAGCTGTCAGGGCTCCTCAGTCTCTCACCTTAAGAGTCTAGATCCGACTTGATCAAGATAAAGCTTTTGTCTCCAATATGTCCGATATGCATTCGGGTAATAACCCTGGGGAGTCACGTGATAGTTATAAGACCTGTATGGACCTGTATGGTCGAGATTTTTTTTTGCCTAAGGTCTTTTAACATAGGAGTTTATCAAGGTAGACAGTTTATACGGTTCCACATATTCTATTGGTCTGTCACAGCTAGTACAGAACACAGAGACAGGCAGGTGGACAGACAGACAGTGAAACCCAATAATGGGCGTTTATTGACGAGTGCAGGCTGAGGGGCGTTTGGGGTGAGGTGAGCCAGGGGAGGGCTGACACGAGGGTGGAAAGGAAGGCATAGTGGCTAGGCTGGCAGGGGTTTGCAGAGCAGCCTGGGTCCAGGGTGAGGCAGGCAGAATCCTCTGTAGCATAAGACAAAAACAAGAATCAAGAGCATGCCAAAGATGCTGTCAAACAGCTAACCTACAAGAATTAATGGATGGAGAACCAGAGTAGGCCTACTGTTGGGTTGATGAACCGATGGAATGCAGCTGTGCAGGCTGAGCAGGTGAATTGGATGAACCATGATGAGTAGGGGACAGGGAGATGACCAAATTATGTAAACAGGAAGGATGCTGAAAGTAGATAGAGAAGGAAATAAATAGAAAGAGCAGAAAGAGAAAGAATGAATGGGGGCGGGGAAATGAGGGCTAGACAGGAGTAGAGGAGATGAGGAGGGCTAGACAGCAGTGGGGGAGATGAGGAGGGCTAGACAGCAGTGGAGGAGATGAGGAGGGCTAGACAGCAGTGGAGGAGATGAGGAGGGCTAGACAGCAGTGGAGGAGATGAGGAGGGCTAGACAGCAGTGGGGGAGATGAGGAGGGCTAGACAGCAGTGGGGGAGATGAGGAGGGCTAGACAGCAGTGGGGGAGATGAGGAGGGCTAGACAGCAGTGGGGGAGATGAGGAGGGCTAGACAGGAGTGGATGAGATGAGGAGGGCTAGACAGGAGTAGAGGAGGTGAGGAGGGCTAGACAGCAGTGGAGGAGATGAGGAGGGCTAGACAGGAGTAGAGGAGGTGAGGAGGGCTAGACAGGAGTAGAGGAGGTGAGGAGGGCTAGACAGGAGTAGAGGAGGTGAGGAGGGCTAGACAGCAGTGGAAGAGATGAGGAGGGCTAGACAGCAGTGGATGAGATGAGGAGGGCTAGACAGGAGTAGAGGAGGTGAGGAGGGCTATACAGGAGTAGAGGAGATGAGGAGGGCTAGACAGCAGTGGGATGAGGTGAGGAGGGCTATACAGCAGTGGGATGAGATGAGGAGGGCTAGACAGGAGTAGAGGAGGTGAGGAGGGCTAGACAGGAGTAGAGGAGGTGAGGAGGGCTAGACAGGAGTAGAGGAGGTGAGGAGGGCTAGACAGGAGTAGAGGAGGTGAGGAGGGCTAGACAGCAGTGGGGGAGATGAGGAGGGCTAGACAGCAGTGGGGGAGATGAGGAGGGCTAGACAGCAGTGGGATGAGGTGAGGAGGACTAGACAGGAGTGGGATGAGATGAGGAGGACTAGACAGGAGTAGAGGAGGTGAGGAGGGCTAGACTAGTGATGTGACGATTCATCGATTCACATCGGTGCGGCATAAACATTCACGATGCGAGTGCACCGGTGGAATAAGTCTGCATCGGCTACAATTCAGGCTGAACTCGCGATGCATCTTGTTGTAGCGTCTTTGCATCGGTCAAAACCGATTAATTCATATAATTTCCTCTCATCCACTTCTGTCAGCAGTGCACTGTGACTGCACAGTACAGCAGATACTATCTTTGCTTCGCTACTAGTACAGAAGGCGAGAGCCGCGTCACAGTTATCAACAACAAACAGTGGAAGTCGAGGAGACATGAATAGAATTGTTCAACTGGCTAACGATAGTAGCCTCTGGCTAACGCCAGTTAGCCGTTCAGCTAATGCTAAACTACAGTATCTAACTAACTAACATGTCTCTGCAACACCAGTTCCATTAGTGAGGAAATGGGGGGGGGGGGTATATTGAAGACGCTTGAGGTTCAAAGATAACTTCACATTTATTGGCAATTCGTTTCTCTTTATATCGCTTCCTCCAGGTTCCAACTGTGTTGACAAAATGCAATCCTGGTGGCGTCACCTGCGGAGCATCAGAATGCTCAGAATGCTGAATCGTATCGCATCGCATCGCCCGGTGCTTCAAATGTATTGTTAATGTATCGTATCGTTGGCACCGTATCGAGATGCGCATGGCATCGGCCTCAGTGATGGAGATGCACATCACTACTAGACAGGAGTGGAGGAGATGAGGAGGGCTAGACAGGAGTAGAGGAGCATAATCAAATAAGATCTACGTTTTTACATTTGAGGAAAAAACAAGACTGTACCTAATGCAATCAAATCTTTACTCGTTTCCATGGTAACTATTGCAGTACCCATATTATTTGAAGACCAGTCGTGAACAAGGATGACGTTACGAAAACCAAATAGTCAAAGCGACAGACAGAATACACTATTGGAATTATATACTCATGATGACCTGACTTGTTTGTTTTTAAACACTCATGTTTTGAATATTTTATACATAGCTATAATGGAAACAAAGATGGTGGCAAATGCTGTGAAAACCAACGAGAATGACCCGGAATGACACAAACGTCAAAGTAGTTTAGTACTAGATTGCCATGGCACAAGGGTACTCTAATAATGACCATGGAGACAAGTAAATATTACAATATAAAACACATTTTCACAAAGATGAACACATTCAGCGCCAGAGGTCGCTGTGGGCCGTATGGCCGTGTGCCAGCGCTTTAATGAATGGGGATACATGCCGGTGTTTGCAGGGCTAAAACTATATTAATATAGTTATCTAACTATTAACTATATTATCATAGCTATTGATATAAAACTATTGCCCATTTGACATCGAGTATCTATCTATCGTTCAATTTGTGAAAAATAAAAAAAAAATTCATGCATACATTCCTGTTTTATACCGTGGTGAATATGAGTATAGTTTTAGAGTAATTCTGTGTAATCCCAGGAAACGCCACTAAGCAGCGTTTAGTGCATTTCACTAGAACCTGTGCCATTCCTCGCCTGGATCAATAATCAATCTAAAACCAACGCTATATTATTGGTATTATGTTTCATCATGCATGCATGAAAGGGTGGGGGGGGGGTTCTATGTTCGATCGTCACCAACGGCATACGTTGTGGAGTAACGTTACAGTAACACTTTCGGATCACAATGAAGGCATGCTCGGATCATCACAAGATTGATACCATATAGCCCTTACCTTGACTAGGATGTACTGCAAAAAGAATATTCCAATTATCTGATCGCCATTCCAAGTATTGATGTCGATAGTGTTGCTAACATAATCCACCAAAGAACATGAATCGGCGGTGATTGATTCTCGCCAATCCATGTGTTATAAGCGTTACTCCTGCCCGACTAGGAAAACCTGGACCAGACTTTTTAGATCGACATACAGGCCTAGCCAGAGAGATTCCAAGGATGTGCAATACCGGCCACAAGGCGTTAGGCGGTGGTATTGGACGTTTGCGATCTCAGACCCATTCCCAATGATAACATCAGGCTCCCTCGATGGAGTATGAATGGAAATAGCAAATAAAAGAAATAACGACCAAACCAGACTTTTCTCAGGTTTAGTGCTCAAGCGATGGCGAGTTAACCCGACTTATCTCGGGTCCGGCGTCCAATGTGTTAACACTTTGATCGCCATGGTTAAATTCATAATTTACCATCCCTAGCCAGCTCTATTTGTCTATGGAGAAGTTCCCCTTCTTTGCAGGGCTATAACTTTTTAAATTGTATTGCTAAATTGACATTATTATGGCCCATTCAATGTCCTATATCTATTGTTCAGGGTGTAGCAACGTTATACTTTTTCATTCACATATTCATACTAAAATACGGTCTAACGTATAAGTATGTTTTTATCGTTTTCTGTAGCTTTCTCCAGAACTTGATTTATAGCCCCAAATGCATTATATTGATGATCAAATACAGTTTGGTAGCGATCAGTGCCAGATAAAAAATTTCAACTGGAGGTACTTCTAGAAGTTACTACGTATGATCTGATGTTGACCGGATGGGCGGGGGGTCGTTTATAATTCCGTGGGCAACGTTATATCATTCATCTAGTGTGGGTTATATGATCATCAGAGCAGTTAGTATAGAAGGCATTAGAAAATAACGCTTAACCTCACCGTATCTTCCTCGCGCCATTGGGGGATGAGCGTGGAATAGAATTTTTTCTATTATGGGATGTCGAAATATCCGATCCATTTCCAGGTTGTATAATAGTATATACGTCCAAATCATGTTGTTTATCGAGTTATGTGCACCGATCGGTGTTCACTGTGTCAAGATGGAGTCCTGCTAATGATAGCGAGTGCCCGGACGAAATATGGGTGAGCACCACTTCATCCACATGACTTCCTGTTGGGCGATCTAGAGAGTTGAGTGGAGCTCAGCAGTATATCTCAGGTCCCCGGGAGAGAAATATGATTTCGATCACAGATATTTGAAATATTGATATCAAAGACGTGTTACGGCGTCTTCGGCAGAATGAGCATGGCGGGCAATGACGAGTTTCGGCGTTTCCGGCGATTAAAGTGTTAATAATCTATACATAATAATAATAATAATAATAATAATAATAATAATAATAATAATAATAATAATAATAATAATAATAATAATAATAATAATAATAATAATAATAAATGTATCTATAATCTATATAGTTTGCATGTTCTCGCTGTGTTTGCGTGGGTTTCCTCCAGGTACTCTGGTTTCCTCCCACACCATGAAGACATGCATGGTAGGCAGGGACTACAGCTCATTAGCTAATTCTGGCAGATTTGCATTGATGTGGAAACTGAAGATGTTGATTAATGTGCACTGTCCCTGGGTAAAATAAATAAGTTATTAACTAACTATACCTTTGTTAACACTTTCAGCGCCACGCTTAGCGGTTATCTCTACCACTAGATGGCCAGCTTGATAGTCGTTTCCGCTGTGTTTCACTATGTTTGCAAAGCTGTGTGTGTGTTCTGTATTATAGCTGTAGAGACAATGGTGTGGCTCATTTGACAGACATTACTTGTAGTGCAACATGGAAAATTGTTTGTTTCTACACACTGTCGTTTGTAGTTTATTACACGCTAAACATCGCGCATTTCCAAGATAATCCAGTGTTTTTTTCATAGATTGCGAGATAAAACATCTTATGTGCAATAAGCCTGAATCATTCTGGTTGATTCCCTGAACCCCGTAATACTCCCAAATCAAAGGTATATAACATTTATATATGTACCTTCACAAAATCATCAAGAGGGGGGCGGTCGTTTTAACTCAAAACTGTGATTGTGTTTGCCAAGCATGTTTTACGTCCGGTGAAACACACAACTGTGATAGTTAGAAAAACACGTTTCAGGTTCGGTAAAATAGACATAGAATATAGCCTACCACCTTAGCCAGAAAGTATTCCAAAAAGAATAATTCCAAGTGATCGCATCGCCATCGCGATTACCAGTGTATATGTCTATACACGTTTCGATGGTAAAATACGCTTAGGTAACTGAATTTCGAGGCGATCAATGTGAATCTCTGTTCAAGCAGGAGGAGGAGCCCCTACAAAAAAAAAAAAAAAGGAAGACGTGTATCCACGCCAATGCAATTCCAGTTCAGACACAGACGATACTGCCACCTGGTGATAGTCAATCAGCATTGCAATTCAAACACATACAAACGACCCAGGGACGGCTAGAATGATCCGGATGATGATTTAGAACAGGGATCAGAGGAAAAAAAATCAAAGGATCAAAACCCGAGAAATCTCGGGTCTGGCGCTCAACCACTGACGAGTTAAGCCGGGATATCTCGGGTCTGGCGCCCAATGTGTTAAAGATGATGAACCTACACAATATGGTTTGACTATAATTCTTAGTTATGATAGTTTCGATTTTCAATGGGTGGGTACAATGGGGGAAAATCACAGATGGAACTCTATCATCTCATCTCTATACACAGATGCTGTCCACGTAGTTAATTTGATAATACATGGACAGGACCATGGATGGAAGTCTGGTTCATAATGTGGACGTGAACTGTCAGTATTGCTCACACAGTGTAACTGTGAATCTGAAAAGCAGGAACTTTGATCTCCCCCGACCGACTGTAAAGGGATGTCTTACTTGCTACAGTGTAGGCTACATGGCCGCCTTGACATCAATAATACATCAACCATGTTTCCCCTCCCATTTCTTTTTTCTATCTCATGTTCTCTTAGCAAATCGATATTTATAGGCACAGAGGAATATTTCCTATTTTCTTGTGCTAAGCCTTATTCTGTAATGGTTGTCTGTGGCAGTCCATAGAACCAATTGGCCATGTTTTGTGAAATTCTGCACATCCGCACACCAAAATTAACTGACCTCTAGCGCCACCAACAGACCAAAGGTTCAGTTTTGGAATTAGTGTGTTCTCTGTCAGTTTCTTCACAGATTTATTCACATGATTTATTCACTGACTACAACAAAGACACTCAATTGACTTATAGGTTAGTATCTTTGTCAGAGTCTAAATGGACTTACATATTGTACACTAGCTTGAGTCGTCAAATAACTGTGTCTAAATATTATGTTACGCAGAAGTCACATGATCTACTTGATACAGTTTAAAGCAGGGGTGTCAAACAAATTGTACTGCCTTTGATCTCAAGTGGGCCGGACCAGTAATATCATAGCATAATAACCCAGACACAAGGACAATATTTCTTGTTTAAGTGCAAATAAGTACAAGCACATTTAGAATATTGCCACATTTAATGAGCTATCTTTTTACAAAACAGTATGAACAAACTGAAATGTATTAAGAAGAACAAGAGCAATTTCATCAATACTGTGCTTCAGTTTATCATTATACACATGTGCATTACAACTTACAGATCACAGTGGATCTACAAAGACGCAACACATTTAGTCACAAGTAATTAGAACTGAAAAATATAGTATTTAACTTTGAAGAAACATTTTAAATTGACTAACATTTCCACATCTGTGTAGTTATCTGTCCACCTGAACTGACTAAGCACAAAATACAAACAAATGTGGGAGCTACAGTATTAAATAAGAATGTTAGGTTACCCCCCATGCCTTGAACATTTTGAGTTTATACGTTTATACATTGAAACAACGTTGGGGCAGTGCATGAGCCACAGTGTTCCACCAAACCAAAATATGTTGTACTGAAGCTGCTCATTGACATTATATTGCACACAATGTTCAGTGTCAAATATTTCAACAGTAAGTTTTAACCCATAAGGATCCACCGTGACACAGGTGTCACATGTACTTTACATGTTCTGGCAATGTCCATATAAAGCTTTATCCTTGATTTTACCTCATGAAGTCCCACAGGGACACCGGTGGAACATCCTGGTGGGGTCATGTGACAGATCATGTGATGTTGTGCTCCCATAACCACCTTTCCACAATGCCTGAACACTTAAGGTAACCTACTTGCGTTCAGCGTCCCACGTGACCACGCCTAGCACGCCCCCGTGGCGACGCGGCAGCGGCAGAGCGGCAGCGGCGCGCAGGTTGCCGCGGCATTATGCATACGCAATCCCCCCTGTTTTAACATCGACGGTTAGCTCAACTCGTTCCTGTGGAGCCTGCGGTCCAGTTGGTGACAAGTTCAAATCACTTCAATTTTTTTTTTTTTTTTTTTACGTTTAATTAATTTATCGCCTCTCTATATAAACGTGACTAGCGTCTGTCTTTCTTTCGCCGGTTAAGTTTAGGCATTCTTTCGGAGTTGGTTAAGGTTAGGGTTAAGTTTAGGCATTCTTTCGGAGTTGGTTAAGGTTAGAGTTTGTCTTAGAGCATGGCAATAGAATGCCTGTCTTTCTTGCCGGTTAAGTTTAGGCATTTTTTCGGAGTTGGTTAAGGTTAGGGTTAAGTTTAGGCATTCTTTCAGAGTTGGTTAAGGTTAGGGTTAAGTTTAGGCATTCTTTCGGAGTTGGTTAAGGTTAGAGTTTGTCGCAGAGCATGGCAATAGAATGCCTGTCTTTCTTTCGCCGGAGCAGCAGCCTATTTCCACTCTGCCGCGGTCACATGGGCGTCGTGGCCAATCAGAGAAACGCTGAACGCAAGTAGGTTACCTTAAGTGTTCACGCTTCCACAATGCTGATTGATGGTGGTGACTAAGCTGACATAAGTAGCTAGCATTCAAAAGCTAGATTCTTGTTGCTAAAAGGTAAGATTTGCCCATTTAAGAAATATAATGCTTACATAACATGTTCTTTATTATATATAACCTGTTGTGAACACATTTATTGAACAAAATGATAAAGAAAACAATCGATAAAAATCGCTGTGACACATACGTCACAGCGGGCATATAACCTTAAAATGTTCATGAAAATTGTATGTGACATATATGTCACAATAAGAACAATTATTATGATCTGCTCAGTTAATTTGTCTGATTCAATGATATTTAGTTAATATATTTAATATTGTTCAATTGTTCAAAGCATATTAAAACAAATATCAGTAATATTTCAATGTAGTACCCTGTACTGTAGTACTCTGTAGTACCATGTAGTACCCTGTATTGCCATGTAGTACCATGTAGTTCCATGTAGTACCATGTAGTACCCTGTATTGCCATGTAGTACCATGTAGTACCCTGTAGTACCATGTAGTATCCTGTAGTGCCATGTAGTACCATGTAGTGCCATGTAGTACCATGTAGTGCCATGTAGTACCATGTAGTGCCATGTAGTGCCATGTATAGTGCCATGTAGTACCCTGTAGTACCATGTAGTGCCATGTAGTGCCCTGTAGTGCCCTGTAGTGCCATGTAGTGCCATGTAGTGCCCTGTAGTGCCCTGTAGTACCATGTAGTATCCTGTAGTGCCATGTAGTGCCATGTAGTACCATGTAGTGCCATGTAGTGCCATGTAGTACCATGCAGTGCCATGTAGTACCATGTAGTATCCTGTAGTACCATGTAATACCATGTAGTACCATGTAGTATCCTGTAGTGCCATGTAGTGCCATGTAGTACCCTGTAGTATCCTGTAGTACCCTGTAGTACCCTGTAGTATCATGTAGTGCCATGTAGTGCCATGTAGTGCCATGTAGTACCCTGTAGTACCCTGTAGTACCCTGTAGTATCATGTAGTGCCATGTAGTGCCATGTAGTACCATGTAGTACCCTGTAGTACCCTGTAGTACCCTGTAGTACCATGTAGTACCATGTAGTACCATGTATTACCCTGTAGTACCATGTATTACCCTGTAGTACCATGTAGTAACATGTAGTGCCATGTAGTACCATGTAATACCATGTAGTACCATGTAGTGCCATGTAGTATCATGTAGTACCATGTAGGAACCTGTTAATCTGTAGACCGTTTTCGCCTAAAAGGTACATGCCTAAGTAAATGGAAGATTGCTCCACTTCTGCAAGGTCAATTTGCATGTTATTGGTATCTAGGAACATCTAGGGACCTGGGGGTATGTATTTCCAGTGTCAGAAATATTGTGTCTGTTACTAGGCTGAGTAAATTGTAATGAATAAATTAATTATGATTAATTATGATTTATGATTTTGATGATGATGATGATCAAAAATGTATGCGGGGCATGAGAAAATGCTCACTGAGCTCATTCACCACCTTATTGAGATGATGTGTACAAAAAATCTAAGCAAATGAACCGCGGGAAGATGATTAAACAGAAGGATTTGTAGATACAGTAATTAATGATAATCGACTTTAATTATAAATTCACATTTGACCTTGACCTTATTATAGCCAAATCATACATCTATGGATAGGGAAAATGCTCCTCTTTCCAATGGCAGGGTTGAATCTGGATTTAGTCATTTCTTGCGTTTTTTACGATAATTAGCATTTTCCAATAAATTTGTATTTCCGATAAAACATATAAAACATCGGTAAAAATGAAAATATACACTTTGACTACTGTTTTTGATAGGGTTATGGTCTTTACTCTTGGCTACAAAAAAAATTCTTTAAAAACATTGACCTCTTAACATCCAAGGGCCCACATGTGGACGATTCTTTGCCGACCTCTAGTGGCTCGGGTGTGCATTTCTTTTAATACAATATATAGATAGAATTAAAGCCCTATTTGTTGCCTGTCGATTGCCCTTTCAGGTGACAAAATCCGTTCAGCGGTTCTCGAGTTACATGCCGATATGTGAGGCGTGCCCCAAAAGTATGCAAAAGTACACATTACCACCCCGACTCCCGGGATCTAGCTCCGTCAATCATTTGGCGATCTCGAAAATATTTGCACAGGGTTGTAGCCAATGAGTGTGGCTTTCCAATGATACCCCATGATATGATAATTGGGGATCTAATACGGTCTCTATTGATCGATTTATGATAAAGAAAAGCAGGGTCCCCCTATAGGGGGACCTTAAGGCTTAACACGCCCAATGTGACATATATGTAACATTTCAGATCTTTGCCATTAGGGGGTGCTATTTTGAAAAGAAATTCAGAAATGTGTTCTTTGTAGTCTCAGTCTTATGCCCCTCATAATTTTCCTTGAAGGATAAATGGGTGTGGGTTCTACTGGGTTAATTTTCACATAACTCTATTCTTCAGGATGCAAACGTGTCTGAAGCATTATCTTACATGAAGTAGGTCAACTCACAGATGAATTTGCTCCCGAAACTTGCCATATTTTAGCCTTCACAAGTGCATAAATATCAGGCTTAAAATCCTGAGGAGCAGCCAATTTAAAAATATCATTCAAATGCTTGTGTGTGAGCCTTGAGCGCAGCTTTGTTTTAGTGATGTTCATCACAAACCTGTTCACAAAGGTAGGTAGTCCCAAACATGCTAAAAACTTTTGCTGCCAGGTCTGTCAATTTGGGGTATCCTGGCAAAAGATGCCTATACACGATTAGCATGTTTTCACGAACTCACCCTCACAGTATGACTTTGAGGCTGGTGCTATTTCGCTAGCAATAAGATAGCTAGCTTTCTTATCTCATCACTTATCTCTCAGCTGTTGGTAAAAACGGACTGTTGTTTCTTTAAACCCGCTAGCAGGTCATTTATCTTCTCTTTTCTCAGTTGTCTTTGCAAGCAGTCATATTTTTGACAGGTGGATTGATGCCATCTGCTATTTAGTTCTCAATGTTGTGTTACAGAATCTCGAATTTCGAAAGTTTAAAGCTGTACTATGAAATATTTCGCACCCTGTGGCGATGAGAGGTAACTGCAATGTGTATAAACTTGATGGATATGAAAAAATGACGACAAAAAAAGACAGTTCTTCAACCAAAGTAACTTTGGGCGCTGTTTGACATTGTATCGTTCACATTTTTAGATGCAAAACACTTCTAAAACCCACAATATCACTCACTCACTCACTCACTCACTCACTCACTCACTCACTCACTCACTCACTCACTCACTCACTCACTCACTCACTCACTCACTCACTCACTCACTCACTCACTCACTCAGTCATTCATTCACACACTCACTCACTCACTCACACTTAGCAACTCTGCCCCTAGTGGCGACTCACATACATAGCACTTTGTGGAAGATCTGTTCAATCTATATGAGAATGCTTCACATCTAATCTACACTTGCATGCCTAGTTCTATTAGATGCAAAGCACCTCTATGATCACTAACTCACTCACTTATCCAGTCATTCACAGCTTAGCCGCTCTGCCCCCTAGTCGCGTCCCACAAGCATCAGCTTGACATCATGACAACAACAATCATACTTCCATGTGCAAAACATTTGCAGACTGCGCTGACACAAAACCCAGAGCGAACCATCTCAATACCATGCTATGAGAGCCTATGCTGAGTAGGCCTACAACACGCACCACAGCTCCCCCTTATAGGAAAACGCCAACATTATGGGAAATGCACTTACCATCTTCACCCGAGTCGGGTCCTACTAATCACCACAAAGTACCCCAAAATACCCCAAAGTACCACAAAATACCCCAAAGTACCCCAGAATACCCCAAAGTACCCCAAAAATACCCCAAAGTAAACCCCAAAGTACCCCCAAAGTACCCCAAAATACCCCAAAGTATACCCTAAAATACCACAAAGTATCACAAAATACCCCAAAGAACCTCAAAGTTCCCCAAAGTATACCCTAAAATACCACAAAGTATCACAAAATACCCCAAAGAACCTCGAAGTTCCCCAAAGTATACCTCAATGTACCACAACATACTGGCTCAGAGGTAGAGCAGGTCAACTAATGAGCATATGGTCTAGGGCTGACCCCGATTAGTCGAATAGTCGACTAATCGATCAAAAGGAGCCGTAGTCGACTGCCAACCTCTGTCGAATGCAAAAAATAATATATATATATATATATTTTTTTTTAATTCTTTCCAAAAGCAAAGAGGCCTAGAAACATGGCTAACACTAATGGCGCACATACCAACGAGGTTAACTGCCTAAGAAAACAGGCACACAGGCAGGCACGTGTACACATAGAGCCCAAGGGGTGCTCGAGCACCTGCCCTTTTGAGCCTCGTAAAAAAGTGTCATTCAAATAAAAAAAATGAAATCGTATAATTTATTTTTATTTTTTTACCGTTGCACATATAGACTGACCTTCCAAGTGAAAAATGTCAGGATAGAATCTAAATATTAGGTAAAGAGAGAGAGATGCCCCATATTCCATTGCAGTTTGCACGGCCTCCTCAGCGTGCCTCTCCGCGGACCTATATATTTTATGCATAGCGTGGGTGGTGATGATAATGATGATAGAAACCGCTGTGACGCATACAGTTGAATGCTGGTATTACACTGCACTGAGGGACACGAAGAAGTCAGGTCCGATGGGATTTGGGAATCTCAAATACAAATCGGGATTGGAATAAAAAATGCATTTATATTAAACAATACAGAATATACAGCACTTCTTGGGGTCTGTAGGGTAAGCACTTATTCCCTCCCCCCTGAACATTTATGGAGATGTATGGGCCTTTTAAGTCAGTGATAAAAGTGTCTTTCAAAGATAAGTGAGCTCCTGCACTGATTAATATAGTTCAATATTCAATATTTGATCACCAAAACCCCCCAAAAAGCATAAAAAGCCCCCCCCCCCAATGGTCTATATATATATATATATATATATATATATATATATATATCTTTTTTTTGCATTCAGGGGGGTAGTCGCCTATCTGCAAATTTCGGACAATTTAGTCAACTATCCAAATCCTTATTCAGGGACAGCCCTAATATGGTCAATGGTTTGGTCAGTGGTTTGAATCCCAGCTCCTTCTGTTCACATGCCGAAGTGTCCTTGGGCAAGACACTGAACCGCAAATTGCTCCCAATGAGCAGGCTAGCACCTTGCATGGCATCTGGCTGCCATTGATCTGTGAGTGCATGTGTGAATTGGTGAAGGAGAGGCAATTATAAAGCTCTTTGTGCAGGTAGGAAAGCGCTATATATGTCTAGTCCATTTCCCATTCCCAAAGTACCACATATTTTCAAAACGAATGTTTATTTTAATATATTATAATCTCCAAATGTAATAACATCTGTATTGAACACTGAATGAACAAACAGTATAATTTTTTGTTAATTAATTAATAAAAATGTATTCCAATAACGGACAACAGTCTCTTGATGACATGTATACATGACAACATAACAGGACATTCTAACTGTGTCAGATTCAGATTCAGATGACTATTCACCATATTGTTTGTACAAATGGAACGTGATTCGACATTTACAGTGCATGATTTTTTTTCACAATTAAGAACAACACACAGAAAATAAATAATTATAAAATGCAAAACAGGGCGGCTGAGTGGCGCAGTGGGCAAGACGCTCGCCACTAACGCAGGAGATGCTGGTATCGAGCCCAGCTCTCTGCGTTGCTACCGGCTTGGCCGGCCGTCATACTAACACAATTGGCAGTGTTAGGGTGGGAAAGCCGGTGGGTGGGGATTGGACAGAAACAGGAAGTATCGGGGGCAGCGTGAGCCTCCCACGCGTTACTCCTCGCCACTGAGAGTTCGAGCTGTCTGGCGAAAAGATGCGACAGGCTGCCTCCTCGTGTACCGGAGGGGACACGTGATGCAAGGCTTCTATCCTCACTACAGCCGAACAGTGGGAGGCATAGTCTAGCAACGTTCAAGACAGGGTATGGAATAATTGGAATCACGAAATTGGGATGGGAGAAAAATTGAAAAAGTGGATAAAAAAAAATTAAATAAGATATGCAAAACAGGACAGAACAGTGAGACAACAATAAAACAGTAAAGTGCAGTGGTTGGGACATGGATACAGTGCAGCACAAAGTTCAAGTCCAGAAGTCCAGCCCTAGCAGCTCGCCATAGAGGGGGGGGTGGGCAGGGGGACACCTGACTTGTTTAGCAGGCGAGCTGCTGAGGGGAAGAAACTTAGTCTATGGCGGGACCTAAGTGTCTTGGGCAGCCGTAGCCGCCTGCCGTGGGGGAGCATGGTGAAGAGGTTATGACCCGGGTGGGCGGGGTCTGCCATGATCTCCCTCGCCCTCCTCAAGGCCTTGGTGGAGTGTAGGGACTCGAGGGAGGGAAGGGAGCAGCCAATCACCCTCTTCGCCGAGTGTATCACCCGCTGCAGCTTGGCCTTGTCCCTGACCGTGGCTGCAGGGAACCAGGTGAGAGAGGGTGAGGATGGACTGGATGATGGCGGTGTAAAACTGGACTATCATGGTCCTCGGCAGCCTGAGCTTCCTCAGTTGACGTAGAAAGAACATCCTCTTCCGGGCCTTTTTATTGAGAGCGATGGTATTCAGCTCCCATTTTAGGTCCCGGGAGAGTGTCATGATGAGGAAGTGGCAGGACTCCACAGAGGCCACCGGGGTGCCTCCCAGAATGATCGGGGTGGGGGAGGCTGCCTTGCCTGAAGTCCACCACCATCTCCACTGTTGAGGTCCAGGTTGTTGCAGCTGCACCAGATCTGCAGCCTCTCGATCTCCCTCCTGTAGGCAGACTCATCCCCCCCTGGATATAAGACCCACCAGGGTGGTATCATCTGCAAACTTCAGGAGCTTGTCATTACATTACATGGGGTGCGTCGGGAAAATGTACATTGGAGGTGGTTGGGTGGGTGGGTGGGGGTTCGGTAGGCGGGTGGGGGGGGGGGCGGGGACTGTACATTGGAGGGGGTTGGGTTTGGACATTTACAGGGGCCAGTTTCGAATTGCGGTCTCCCGTAGGTGCTCTTTTAGAAAGGTTTTGAAGGTGGGTAGTGATTCACATTCCTTTACAGCTGTGGGTATGTCGTTCCACATTGTTGTGGCATAATTGCGAAACGTGTTTAGTCCCTTGTTTGAGCCGAATCTGGGTTTAACATGATTTGTGGAGCTCCCTCTGGTGTTGTGGTCGTGGTATTCACTGACCTTTGGGAAGTATTTTGACATGTACATAATAATAATAACTTTATTTGTATAGCACTTTTCATACAGAGGTTGCAGTTCAAAGTGCTTCACAACAGCAAAAAATACAGGCATAAGTGAGCATAAAAAGATAGACAGGTAGAATCACAGTGTTTCACATTAGGATCTAGCATCCCAATAGGCTCTCCGCTTACAGTTTTCAGTAACACAAATAGTAAAAATAGTTTAAAATGATTCAGTTTAAAAATAGTCAAAAAATTATAAAATAGAACGGACATAAAAAATACAGGCATGAGCGAGCATAGCAAGATATGGCAAATCAGTGTTTCACATTAGGATCTAGCATCCTAATAGGCTCTCTATTCAGTAATACTCCTGTAATTCATGAACAAATAATCACAGTGTTTCACATTTGGATCTAGCAAATAATAAGAATAAAATGATTCAGTTTAAAAATAGTCATAAATAATCAGTGTTTCACATTTGGATCTAGCAAATAATAAGAATAGTTTAAAATGATTCAGTTTAAAAATAGTCATCAGTAAGAAGTAAAAAGTGCAATAACCGACACATGAATTTGATAGGCAGTGTAAAAGAGTAGGCAGGGTAAGAATAAATACAAGTTGTGTCAGGATATCCCTGATGTTTCCTCTTGCCACTAGGTGGTAGCAGATATCTATCAGTGAAATGCCTGAGCAAAGAGATAGGTTTTAAGCTGTCTTTTAAAGATGTCTAGCGAGTTGGCTTCCCTGATGTTTTGGGGTAGTTTGTTCCATAGTTTTGGGGCATAGTTGATAAAGGCTGCATTACCGATCCTCTTTTGACTGCTTCTGGGAGCCTCTAGTAGTCCAGCAGCTGATGATCGCAGTGTTCTTGCTGGTGTGTAATTTATTAGAGTGTTGGCGATGTAGCTAGGTCCCTGTCCATTTAGAGCTTTGTATGTAAGGAGAAGGACCTTAAAGTCAATTCTAAATGTTACAGGAAGCCAGTGTAAAGCGGCTAGGACTGGACTAATGTGCTCTCTCCTTTTGGTTCTAGTTAGCAGTCGGGCTGCAGAGTTTTGGATTAGCTGAAGCCTCTCTGTGGTTTTCTTAGGGAGACCTGTGAAAAGTGCATTACAGTAGTCTAACCGGCTAGATATGAATGCATGAATTAGCTTCTCAGCATCGTTCTGATTAATAAATGGTCGTACTTTTGCTATATTTCTGAGATGGAAGAACGATGTTTTCGTCACTTTGCTAATATGAGAATTGAAGTTCAGTTCTGAATCTATGATAACCCCAAGACTAGTGACCTCAGATTTGATCCAAGGGGTTAGTCCCCCCAGGTTCTTTATTAATGTTTCTTTTTTAGTTTTGGAGCCGATAATTAGAATTTCAGTTTTGTTCTCGTTTAGTTTCAGGAAGTTCTTACTCATCCATTTATTTATTGCCAGTAAGCAGTCTGTAATGGAGCTAATCGCTGTATCATTTGGTTCAGCAGATATGTACAGTTGTGTATCATCCGCATAGCTATGGAAATCTACATTATGTTCTCTGATGATATCACCCAGCGGTAACATGTAAAGGGAGAAGAGTAAAGGACCTAAGCAACTCCCTTGTGCAACTCCATAGTTGTTGTCGTATATATCAGACATGTGATCTCCTAGTTTAACATAGAATTTCCTCCCTCTGATGTATGTTTTAAACCAGCCCAGCACATGGTCTGAGAAACCGACATGGTTTTCAAGACGATCGATTAGAATATCGTGATCGATTGTATCAAATGCTGCACTGAGATCTAACAGGATAAGGATGGAGATCTTATTCTCGTCAGAGTTTAGTCTGAGGTCACTGATTATTTTGGTGAGGGCAGTTTCAGTGCTATGATATTTTCTGAATCCTGACTGAAATTCTTCTAAGATGTTGTTTTCTTCAAGAAAGGAATTTATTTGAACTGAAACTATCTTTTCAAGTACTTTACTAATGAATGGTAGGTTGGATATTGGACGATAATTTGCCATTTCATTACTATCCAAGTTAGGTTTTTTTAGTAATGGCTTTACAACTGCTGTTTTAAAGGCATCCGGGAAAATACCAGTCCTAAGGGAAGTGTTTATGATATCTAGCACAGGGCTTGAAACACTATTAAATACCCGTTTGAAGAAAGCTGTAGGTATAGGGTCAATGTCTGAGGTGGAGGAGTTACATTCTGAGACAGTTTTGCAGAGTACATCTAATGTGATGCATGTGAAACTTCTCATGGTTACATTGCACGGTTTGCCGCAATCAACTTTATTTCCATCATGAGTAATGCTGGCCCTGATCAAGGTTATTTTGTTGTTAAAGAATAGTGCAAGTTCTTCACACTTAACCGTTGATGACTGAGGAGGTGTAGGGGCAGTGTTGAGTAGTACATTAATAGTGGAAAAGGTACATGGGTACCTTAGTGGTGTAGTGTATCTTGTAGACCAGGCCCATTGCAAGTTGCTCTACTCTACTGTCGTCTATTCTAAGCCAGGGGTTCTCAACCTTTCTGCTGCCAAGGCACCCCTGTGTTCAATAAAATATTCCAGGGCACCCCTACATACGATAAAGACTTTTCCGGTCCTATCTTTTTTGCTACAATGATGACAAAAGTGCTTGCTTTCAAAATTATGTTTATTTAAGAAACCGGGAAACACATTTGTGTGTGTATATGCAGGCTATATAATGCATTATTAATAGGTGTTTCAGGTCTAAATGGCTTAGTACTGTTGACATTACACTGCTTGTAGTAGTAAATCAATAGCATATTTCTTTAAATACATTTACAGAAAATTATCACTAAAGTGCTATCTGTTGCAGCTGCACTCTTTTCCATGAAAATAGCATATTTGGATAAGTGTGACCATTTCTCAAAAACTGAAAATCATGTATTTTTTTTTAATACAGAAAAGGATCACTAAAGTGCTATCTGTTGCAGATGCACTGTTCTCCAAAAAAATTGCATATTTGGATAAGTGTGACCATCAAGTTACCATTTCTCAAAAAATATAAATAAATACAGAAAATAAGCACTCGTTCACTCAGTGGACATTTCTAGCTCAATGCGAGGTCTGCTGCTGCTGGCTAATAATACGGTCAATACGTGGGGAGATCTTTGACAAGGCAACACGCATGTCATCCTCAAGGCTCAACTTGGCCCTATATTTTGTTTTCAGAGCTGTCATGGATGAAAAGCCAGCTTCACACAGATATGTGGTGCTGAATGGTATCAACACCTTAACTGCTGCATCATGAGATACTTGGTACTCAGCACCACACTCTGAAACTAGCTCTCCAGGTGGTATCAGATGAGATTTCAATGAGTTCTTCCAAGAGTTTGGATGGAGATGTGTCAGGAAGCTTTGTCTCAATGTTGTCTGTAAAGGTTTTTTTTATCCAGAGTAACTTGGTAATCCTTTTCTGTGTTTTATTAAATAATGATTTTCAGATTTTGAGAAATGGTCAAATTTATCCAAATATGGTATTTTCATGAAAAACAGTGCAGCTGCAACAGATAGCACTTTAGTGAACATTTTCTGTAATCCAAAAAGAATTAAAAAAATATATATATTTAAAAAAAAAAAAGTATCTCAAGGCACCCCTGGCAGCTCTCTGAGGCACCCTAGGGTGCCGCGGCACCCCTGTTGAGAACCGCTGCTCTAAGCCATCCTAGGTTGTCAAAGTGGGCAGGGGTGAGGTGGGTTTTAGTCTAGCAGTAGTCTGACCAGTTTGTTTTGTGATGTTTGTAATTTTGTTTTTAACGCCTTTGAGGTGCTTTGGTACCATGAGGTGCAAGCATAGTCTTCAGGGTATTCTTGTTTACAAGAGAGGAGATCCGGTACAAGAATCTAGTTCATTGGTTGATTTTTTTTTATTACATTGGATGCCATTTTGTGACAGTAAAGTTGGTTGATTGATTGGTTGATCCCCTGAAACCCCAAATACTCCCAAATCAAAGGTATATACCATGTACACCTGTACCTTCTAGGGGGGGGGGGGGTCGTTTTAACTCAAAACCGTGATCGTGTTTGTCGAGCATGTTTTACGTCCGGTAAAACACAAAATTGTGATCGTTAGAAAAACATGTTTCAGGTTCGGTAAAATAGACATAGAATATACCTTACCTTAGCCAGAAGGTATTCCAAAAAGAATAATTCCAAGTGATCGCATCGCCATCGCGATTACCAGTGTAAATGTCTAATAATAATAATAATTCATTGCATTTATAAAGTGCTTCTCAGGAACCCGAAGTCGCTGACATTAGGTGGGGAAAACAGAGAAAACAAAGAAACAAAAGGGACATAAGACCACGGGAAAACAGGGAAAACAGCATGATACACAGAAAACATAAGGCCACAGTAACAAAGATTACAACAGGTTGGAGGGGGGGGGGTTAAGGTTGGGGAAGGTTGAAGGCTAGGGCAAACAGGTGAGTTTTGAGGCGGGATTTGAGGGTGGAGAGTGTGGTGGAGTCTCTGATGGTCTGAGGGAGGGAGTTCCAAAGTCGAGGTGCAGTGCGTGAGAAAGGTTTTTGAGCTTGGATGACGGGACAGTGAGGGAGGCAGTGGAGGAGGACCGGAGGGAACGGGTGGGGCGGTAAGGATGAAGGAGATCAGTCAGGTAGGGGGGGGCCAGTTCGGTTTGCAGGATTCAATGTGACTGAGGGGTGGGTTGTGAGGGGATTGTGTGCTGATGTATATTTGTGCTGACGTCTATACACGTTTCGATGGGATAATACGCTACAGCAATGGAATTTTGAGGAAATCGATCTCTGTTCAAGCAGGAGGAGGAGCCCTAAAAAATTTAAATAAAAGGAAACGTGTATCCACGCCAAGCCATTCCAGTTCAAAGGTAGGCGATACTGACACCTGGTGATATTCGATCGGCATTGCAATTCCAACGTATACAAACAAGCCAGGGACGGTTAGAATGATCCGGATGATGATTTAGAACGGGGATCAGAGGAAAAAGATCAAAGGATCAAAACCTGACTATACTCGGGTATGGCGCTCAACCGCTGGCAAGATAACCCGACTATACTCTGGCATGGCGCTGAATGTGTTAACCTTCAAGAATTTTTTATATAGCTCATTCTGCTCATCTTTAGTTTTAGTGTCCCATATGGCATTGGGGACCTCATATATATTTTTTAAATTCTAACGAAGAATCATTATTATCATTTAGACCCGGACTTTTTATTATTACATAAATAAATGATTACATAAATAATGTGTGCGTTAATTTTTTTTTTTTTAAACATACCCAGTTCTCTTCCTCAAGCCTTGTCTTCCACCATGACTCTATGCCTCTTTCCAAGCTCCTTCCCTGGGACAACAATGTTGATTGCAGGGCTGGTTGTTATGCTAGCAGAATGCTAGCAACGAGCCAGGTACGAGGAGGCTAAGTCGGGCAAACAAATGCATTCTATTGTACTTTACTCACATGAAAACAGAAAAGAAGATAGATCTGGCTGTAAACTAGCCTAGCTTAGCACAAATGAATGGAAGCCGATACGGACCACTAGCCTAGTTTAAAACTGGGAGAGGTGTTTTTGGCCAACAGCTAGGCTAGCTGGTCCGTATCCGCTTCCATTAATTTGTGCTAAGCTAGGCTAGTCTCTGGAGAAGACATTTCCCATAATGCTGGCGTGTTCCTTTAAAGCCTGTGAAGTTCTGCCTCTATGACACTGTGTGTCCTTGTTAAGCTCTAGAATGAGACTAAAGCCTTTTATAGATTTTGCTGCTAGATTGAGCTTGTATGGGCAATTTCACAGTTTTTTCTGCGTCACTGCTGGTTGGATATTCTCTTGTTCAACACAACTGGCCCAACTCTGTGATTTTGCTTGCTAAAGAATGTTCTCGTGAAAAAGTTCCTTGGTGCAGCTTTCCATTCTGAGTTTATAATCAGTTTAACAAATCTGTGTTAGACTATTACACGGCACAAACATAACAACTGTACGTTTAATTGAAATGCTAATTTTAATAAATTCAAGAAGAGTGATTTTGAAAAGTCTATTATAATTCACGATAACAATCCTCTCGTATTCTGAAGAGTAAATATGTATTCATTATATCTGCAAGCACGCTATTCTTCAAAGGTAATTACACATTCATTGAAATATCATATAATGGTTACTATGGTAATGAGGTTTTCATCAGTTTGCCTCAGGGGCTGAGGGGTGACTTTGCCCCACCAAGCTGCCTGTGTTAGCATAGCCTACAAGGCACAACAATATGACTACCATACCTATAATCATTCTTACTAAAGGGGCTTCACTCTTCTGTAGTCCCCCCTTTCTGTCAGCAATGCATCTCCCCCTATGCCAAGCTCCTCTGACATAAGCAATCATGATTAATTGAAAATCCCTTCAAAAAGAGGGAAAAAAGCAAGCCTGTTGGAATCTATAAAAGGTTTTAATGTCAGGAGCCCTTCCTGATTGCCAAGGCATTTATCTGTCATTCACCAAATCAAGGCATCACACACCCTTCTTCTGCTTGTCTCCGACAGGCCAGAGACAGGCAGAGAGCATCATGGGTAATGGGCAGCAGCAGGTGGATAGCCAATATCGTATCAATAGTAATTGTATCTGCTTGACAGATCATCTTACCCATGTCATAATTTTACCCAAGGGAGAGAGAGAGAGAGCAATTTATTTAGTTTTGTCTTTTGAATGTAAATAATGAAAAGAAAAATGGAGACAGAGCAAACTAATAATACACCCCCATGTCAGGAAGGCTGTGATTTGAAAATATTTTCCAAATGCAACAATGTTCTTTGTAAAGGACCACTTGAGATTTGTAGGGAAGAACGGGGATGGTTGTCACACTTTTTACTCTAGTGTGAATTGCTCATCATCAAAACATCTTTCAATAGTCATTCCTACATTAAATTGAAGCTTAAGATGTTGGCTTGAAATGTGTATCCCTCTCATTTTCCAACATATTGTAACAAAGAGGAAATTACCTATCAAAGACACTCTGACACATTGTGACAACCAACCCCATCACAGGGATGGTTGTCACACTGATCTGTATGAATTCAATAACTATAAGCATATTCATAGATGCAGAGAATGCCAAAAGGGTGGGGGTGTTTCTCTATATCTCAATCCGAACATGGTGTATAAAGAAAGGCATGACATCGAAAAGTATTTAACCCTTTCTGCTGAGGCTGTGTTTGTTGAAACCCACCAGGCCATTATTGCATGTATTTATAGACCTCCCAGCTTTAGCTTGTCTGCATTCAATGCTGATCTAACAAATGTTCTGGATGTAATTTCCAAAGAAGGGAACAAATGCTATTTAATGGGTGACCTTAATATCAATTTTATAAACCATAAGAATGATAACTCAACTAAGGAGTTCATTGACACAATGTATTCCCACTACTTTCATATGATTGCAGTACCAACCAGAGTGACGGAGACATCTGCCACTCTGATTGACAATATCTTTACTAATGTGTTGGATAAGAGCATGAAATCAGGAGTTCTGTGCATGGATATTGCTGATCATTGTCCAATCTTTCTCATATTATATAGGGAACATGATAAGTCTCCATCTATACTATATCCTAAATATAAGAGAAGCTTTAATGAAGCTAGTTTGACCAGGTTTGGACTAGTGGTCGGTGAGTATCCATGGACAGATATCCTCCACTCTGTTGATGTAAAAAAGTATTTTAGTTTGTTTTCTGAACGTATCTCCCAGGCCTATGACCTGTGTTTTCCCCTTGTACAGGCATATCCCAAGCCTCATCATAAACTGATCAAACCATGGATAACCCCAGCTATTATCAAATCCCTAAATACTAAACGTAGATTATATAAAAAATATCTTCTCAGTCCCACTCCATTTTATCTTGCTCAATTTAGGAACTATAGAAATAAATTAAACCACATTATCAGAGGAGCTAAAAAGCATTACTACAATATGGAATTATCTAAAAACTAAAATAACATGACTCTCTTATGGAGAACAATTAACTCTATCCTCAACACACACAAAAAACGTAATCAGTTGCCTAATGAATTTAATGTTGATGGGGGTATTATCACTGATCCGCAATTAATTGCCAATAACTTTAATACTTTTTTCTCAGAAGTTGGTCCAACACAGGCTGTCGAAAAATGTATTTGCAGATGACACAAGTGTATTCTATTCACATAAAGATACCATCATTAGGGTCATAAATGAAGAACTTAACAAACTATCAATTTGGTTTAAATGCAACAAATTATCACTAAACATTGAAAAAACGAATAAAATTTTTTTTGGTCTCAAATCTGTGATTTTTAACTCCTCATCTAAAGTAGTGATCAATGACATCCCCATAGCTAGGGTGTGTTCTACACGATTCCTTGGTGTTCTGCTTGATGAATCCCTATCATGGAAACCTCATATCACAGCCATAACTACAAAAATGGCCAAGAGTATTGGTATTCTGGGAAAAACACGTCATTTGCTGAGCACTGAGGTTGCCACAATGTTATATTACTCTATGGTTTACCCATATATCAATTACTGTAATTTAGTTTGGGGTAGTACTCATCAGACCAAACTTGAGCCCATATACCGTCTACAGAAACAAGCTCTAAAAATAATCAGCTGTGTTCAACGAAGTCATTCTTCTCAGCCTCTATTCCATAAGTTAGGTATACTCAGTGTTTATCAAGTGAATCATCTTCAGACTGGTTTATTTGTGCATAGTTCTTTAAACAGAGCCCTTCCCCCTTTTTTTCATGACATGTTTGCCCACAATCACCAAATTCATAATTACCCCACACGTAGTTCCTGTTTGCTTTCCCGCACTTCCCAATCGGTTTTGTTTGCTCTACCGAGGGTCAAAGTTGTGGAACTATTTGCCTCCACATATTTTGGAATTTTCTTTTCTGAAATTCAAAAGAGCACTGAAATCTCACCTCCTACCTAGATCAGGGGTTCCCAAACTTTTCAGGCCGGGACCCAGAAAATAAGGCGTCAGAGAGCCGCGGCCCAATGCACATCGTCAGGCTTTTTGCCAGGCGACCGATTTTTTAAGCCAAATATCACTTCAATCCTATTAAGTTAGTTCAAGTTAGTTATTCATTTATATGTGCTATCTATGAGAGGGCTAACTTGTGGCAAAATAATAATGATAATAATAATAATAATAATAGCCTCATTAAAATACTATTGTTGCTTCGGTTGTTTTCAGCGTTTTATGTGCATAATCTGTTATTTAGTTTGAAATGTTCGTTGAAATAAGTAGATTTTTCGTTTTTGTTTATTTATTAAGTTAATATAAAACCATAGTCACATTTTAGAATACAATAGAATAGAATTTTAGAATACAACTAGAAACACTGTCCTGGCCGCCTAAATATTAAAGGCAACCAACTTGTGTCTAGCCACGCCCAACTTGCGTCTAGCCACGCCCCCGCGGCGACGCGGCAGCAGCAGAGCGGAGCGGCAGAGCGGAGCTCTGTCGCGGCAGCATTATGTAGCAGTAATCCCCCCTCTTTTAACATCGACAACTAGCTCAACTGGTAGCGCCACCTTGCTGTGGATCCTCTTGCTGTGACAAGTTCGATTCCCTTCATTTTTTTTCATTTTTTTTTAACGTGCATTCTTTCGCCGGTTAAGTTTAGGCATGTTAACTTTAAGCATTGTTTCGGAGTTGGTTAAGGTTAAGGTTAGGCATTGTTTCGGAGTTGGTTAAGGTTAGAAGGGTTAAGTTTAGGCGCTGTTAAGGAGCTGGTTAAGGTTAGAGTTTGTCTTAGAGAATGGCAATATTCTTTCGGAGTTGGTTAAGGTTAAGGTTAGGCATTGTTTCGGAGTTGGTTAAGGTTAAGGTTAGGCATTGTTTCGGAGTTGGTTAAGGTTAGAAGGGTTAAGTTTAGGCGCTGTTAAAGGGGAACTATTTTACTATTTCTTTCACTATTTGGGCACTTTTACACAATTCCTGTGAGTCTATGGAACACCTCTGTAATATATATATTTTTTTTATTCATTGTTTTGTATTTCTAATCAAGTCCTCAAAAACAGCATTTTTCTACCTCAAGATCTCGAGCCGTTTTGAGCCTGGGCTCCTAAACCACGGCACCGTGCCGGCCCCCCTGAACATTAACATGCAGCGGTGACTATATGACATCACATATAGGCACATTTTCAAACGACTCAGTTCAGTGAGGGTGAATATTGTGAGAGGAGAATTGGAAGAATGCGCCAATATGAGAATTTTGAGACATAGATCATATTAATATAAGTTCACATAGCTAGGAAACAATGCTAAACACTCAAAAAGGCCATTTATAAGATAGTTCCCCTTTAAGGAGCTGGTTAAGGTTAGAGTTTGTCTTAGAGAATGGCAATAGACAGCCTATTTCCGCGCTGCAGCTCTCTCGCGCTGCTGTGGTCACATGGGCGTAGTGGCCAATCAGAGAAACGCTAAACACAAGTTGGTTGCCTAAAATATTCACGTGTCCTGGCCTGCTTCTAAGTTCAGTGGCCTGACAAAAAAATAAAATAAAAATCTTTTTGGATTTTTTTTTTTTTGGGGGAATTCATCTCGTGGCCCTCCCGTGGCTGCTCATGGCCCACCTTTGGGTCGCGACCCCGACTTTGGGAACCACTGACCTAGATCACCAATATTTCCCATATGGACTTCCTTTACAAACTGTGGTCTGATGGCTTGTTGTATTTAGTTATTGTATTTTCGTTTTATTATATATTCTTCCTGTCATTAGTTGTTTTCTCTATACCAGAAATCGTATGGCATGGGTGCCTGCTTCTGTGTCTATGTAGACCTGCTTGTGTGTGTTTGTTTGGGGGGCAGGTTTTCTTTTATATTTTATCTTGATATAATATCAGTGTAATTTTGCTTCCTGGTGAATGCCACATGCAAGCCCCTAGAGGGTTTTTAGGCAATTCTCCTACACATCCCCTGTGGATTATATTGTATTATATGTAATTGTTTTTATATGTGTAAATAAACAAACAAACAAACAAACACTATGGGGTTGGTTGTCACTATGTGTTTTAATGGGAAACATCTTAAAAAGAAGGCAAGAAGGAAGAACTAAATTTGAAAGTTGAATTGCATTGACAGGTTGACAAATACATAACTTAATGCATCTTAACACATCCAGTGCCGTTCACCAGAGGGCGCTGTGGTCCGTGAGTGCCAGCGCTTTGTTCAATGGGGATAAATGCTGGTGTTTGCTGTGCTAAAACTATATTAAATATTATAGCTATGGATCTAATAACACAGTCGATTTTCAGTGAGTTTCTTCCGGTCAACATGCAAAAAACAGATACTTTTTTCATCCATACATTTCCATTTTATACCATGGTGAATACGAGCATAGTTCCAGAGCGATTCTGTGTAATCCCAGGAAACGAAGTCAAACAGCGCTTTACGGCATTTCACAATAAATCGTGCCATTCCTCGCCTGGATCAATAATCAATCTGAGATCAACGCTAGATTATCGGTATTATGTTTCATCATGGATGCATGAAAGGGGGGGGGGGGGATCCGCCAATCCGTGCTTTGATAGCAACCAACAGGACACCCCACACACACACACCGCAGCAGACACACGCTCCGATCGCGGGGAAAGAATAATCGTATCAATGCAAGATTGATAATATATATCCCTTACCTTGTCTATGATGTACTGCAAAAAGAATAATCCAATTATCTGATCGCCATTCCAAGTACTGATCGCAATCATGTTTCCAATGTAATCCAGCATTGAACATGAACGGGGGGGGGGGCCCTCATCGATGCAACTGCGGTAACCGCTTGTCTTGCCCGAGTGTTTAGACCCCGCCCCCACGCCGCAGCTCGGCCCAGACAACAAGCCACATCGTTTCAAATGGAGTGCAATAGCGGCCGTTAGGCGGCGGTATTGGACGTTTGCAATCTCAGACCCATTCAGGACAGCCTGCACAAGGTGCCTCGATGGATTATGAATGGTAATAGCGAATAAAATAAATAACGACCCAGAAATGAGAATCTTTGTTTTTCGGCACTCAACCGTTGGGCCACAAAAACGAGAATTCTCGTGAACGGCAACTGTCCAATTATCTAGCAGTCACCGTCAATATGTCAACTAGATCTCCCCATTGGAAGGGTGCAGGCGATCAACTGTTTCATACCGGACCAAAGGAAACAATTCAGACTCTTGCTTGAACGTTATTTATTTAGGATATCCCATCCAAATGCTTGAATACTCCACTGTCATTGACAAACAGCCACCAGATGGTCAATTTAGACAGCTCGTAGCTGGTAGCATTAGTCCTTAGTTAGCAGCATACAGTCAGTAGCATTTAGCAGCTGTCAGTAGTAGTGGCATTTAGCCAGTAGTAGTAGCACTTAGCCAGCAGTAGTAGCATTTAGCCAGTAGTAGTAGCACTTAGCCAGCAGTAGTAGCATTTACCCAGTAGTAGTAGCACTTAGCCAGCAGTAGTAGCATTTAGCCAGTAGAGTCGATACAGTCAGTAGCATTTAGCAGCTGTCAGTAGCAACAGTTAGTAGATTATTTACCTATAATGCAAACGAGAAAGAAAACAGCATTCAATTAGCCACATGTGCTATGCATATACAAATGATAATTCCGAACATAAACAGCGCATACAAGAGACAGCAATGCAACATACCGTTAGCCAGTTAGATCGCCTACGGGGCTTTTCTCATTACAGGCCTATGGCTACGAGTGTCTCTTAAATAGTGCATCACGCAGACGCTGAATCAGCCTCACCTGTCCCCAATATCAGTCTCCTGGAGTCCCACAGTCTGCAGTAAACGCCCACTAGGTGGCACCAGATGATAAATAATACTTGTATAATGAGTGCCTCTATAATAATAATAATAATAATAATAATAATAATAATAATAATAATAATATCTCTGTAGGAAGAGCGCTGGATAATTCTCCAGCAACCAAAGGGTTAACATGAACATAAACAGGAAAGACATCTTTAGGCCGTACTATATAACAAAATAAGAACAAAATAAATAGGCCTAACAATAATAGCCAACACAACTAGGCTACACTCATTCACTATCTGAGTTACAGTGATGGCAAATGTAGAGTCTGTAGTGTGCCAACTGGTTGCACATCCAACACTTCTCCCATACCTCCCCTGAACGGCTGTTGGAAAACGTTTCCATACAAACAAAACAAAAACAATCATCTTCATCTGATGAAGACTCCTCCTGTATCTTTATTTTCTGTTTCTTCTTCTTGCTGGCTGCCTTTTCCAGCTGTGGTGGAGTACACTGGGATGTACTAGGCTTGGCAGGTGGTCTAGGCTGGGATGTACTAGGCTTGGCAGGTGGTCTAGGCTGGGATGTACTAGGCTTGGCAGATGGTGTAGGCTGGGATGTACTAGGCTCGGTCTGTCCTCAGCTCATCCATCACCTCCAAGTTGGTGAAGAAACGGTCCATGTTGTGCTCATTAAAGCACTGTCATGTGCTTGGCACATGTGACAACCAACCCCAAAGAAAATGTGATGACCAACCCCAACTGGAATGTCTTGCTAGTATCAAGGCTAACAACCATATATAAATGTGTTAGCCAACAACAATCTAAACTATTAGCTTTCCCTTCACACCTTTTAAGGGTAACAATTGTTTCATTATAAACCAATTGGGTAAAAGCATAGAAGAAAAACACAGAGGAGCTGAATCAGCCGCGGATTTATAGGCGAGGCGACTGAGGCAGCCGCCTTAGGGCCCGCGGGGGGTCTAGGGCCCGGGCCCGGCCCGGGACTGAATGGAGTTGCCGTTCGTTCGTGGGACTGGATGACAGACTGCATTGCGCCATGCCCCGGGGCCCGGGTCCTATGTTCCCCGGGCCCCCTATGTTTCCCATGTTCCAAAAGGGTTCTATGTTCTCCGGGCCCCCTATGTTCCCCCTATGTTTTCCCGGTAGCGATAAAGGCTCGCCCCAGGCTCGCCACAGCAGTGGATGGATTTTAAAAGATAGGGCACTTTTATAGATAATTTATTTGTATCGCAACGGAGTCATGGATCTAGTCGTGCCACGTAGCATTATGTCGAATAAATTCAAATAGAATAAACAAGTCTAAAACAAAGACTTTTAAACGAAGTTTAGCCTATTAAATCATTTTATAAGCGTTCGTTTATTTGTGGTCTGCGTGAGAACACTGAAGCAACAATCTGCAGAACACCAGCCCAGCCCAGCCCTCCCCCTCTCCTCTCCTCTCCTCTCCTCTCCTCTCCTCTCCTCTCCTCTCCTCTCCTCTCCTCTCCTCTCCTCTCCTCTCCTCTCCTCTCCTCTCCTCTCTCTGTCCCCACGCTGTCAGGCTTGATTGATTGATTGAAAACTTTATTAACAGATTGCAGAATGGGTACAATACAGTACAGCTCAATACACACAATTGTTAAGGGGATGCAGACCAGAGAAAGACTTTCGTCTTGTTTACATCAGGGTCCCCCATTTTCAATTCATCAGGACATTTATGACATACATGACATACAGATAGTCAGTACTGCTACATGATGAGGAGAGGAGAGGAGAGGAGAGGAGAGGAGAGGAGGGGAGAGGAGAGGAGAGGAGAGGAGAGGAGAGGAGAGGAGAGGAGAGGAGAGGAGAGGAGAGGAGAGGAGAGGAGAGGAGAGGAGAAGAGAAGAGAGGAGAAGAGAGGAGAGGAGAGGAGAGGGGAGGGGCTGGGCTGGTGTTCTGCAGATTGTTGCTTCAGTGTTCTCACGCAGACCACAAATAAAACGAACGCTTATAAAATGATTTATTTAATAGGCTAAACTTCGTTTAAAAGTCTTTGTTTTAGACTTGTTTATTCTATTTGAATGTATTCGACATAATGCTACGTGGCACGACTAGATCCATGACTCCGTTGCGATACAAATGAATTATCTATGAAAGGCTTTTAAATCCACTGTTGTGGCGAGCCTGGGGCCTGCTTTATATACCGCCGCTGCAGTGCAGAGAACACTCTCCGTGGTGCTGAAACGTTTTTCCTGTTTTATTCCACTATTCCAGGAATTTCCAGAATTGTGTGTGAGAGATATTGGGATCATAGGAGAGAGATGGGAGAGAGACCTGCATGACCAAGCTTGGCTTCACAGTAGAAGAGAGAAGACAAAAGCGATTTGATCACTTTATTTTTTTATGACCCTCCATGCTCCGTGACTTTCCTTATTGAAGCGTTCTTATTAATGTCCGTGTTGCGCACACGTGGGAGGAGGGAGGGATGTCCCGGTAACCCTCCATGCTCCGTGACTTTCCTTATTGAAGCGTTCTTATTAATGTCCGTGTTGCGCACACGTGGGAGGAGGGAGGGATGTCCCGGTGCCGGGTCAGGTGGTGTGGGGGGGGGGGGGGGGGGGGGGGGGCCGAGCTGGCCCGAGCTGTCAAGAGCTGTCAATCTCGCCTCAGGGCCCGTGGGGCATTCCAACCGCCACTGAGCTGAATATTTACAATTCCACATGAAAAACACAAAAGTCCTCTCACCTAAAGTTCAGCTGTCTTACTCCAAAGAAGACTATGTAGTAGGGGTGGGAATCACCAGTTTCATCACGATACGATATCGATTCTTTGGACAACGATACGATATTTGCCGATATCACAAAGTCTGCCACGATACGATACGATACGATTCGATTCAGGTGCCTGCGATTGATATGAGGCGATATTATGTGCCCATTTAACAGTCAGTCACATTTAGATCAACTAAAAAAAGGCTACGGAAATATCAATTGATGTTTTTATTTTTGAGCTCTTCCAGACATTTAAATGAAAAACAATCTATTGTTTTTAATACAAATAGACCTCCTGTTCACTTTTTCTATATTGAGCTTTAAACTTAAAGTAAAATGTTTTGGAACTCACAACACGCAAGCTAAAACCCCTTCCTCTCCCAAACTTCCTACAATTGTTTTATGTTACATGATGATCATGAATACATTTCATGTTTAAATATCAACATTATCTGTCCATCCTCAGTAACACACACACACACACACACACACACACACACACACACACACACACACACACACACACACACACACACACACACACACACACACACACACACACACACACAGATTGCCCCTCCCCCAGTCCCCCACAGAAAGGTAGACTGCCCCCGCCCCTCGTCCTTCCCCTCTGTTCTCTCCTGTTCTCTCTCACGGTTAGCTGCTTATCTTAAGCAGCCAACGTGACGTTCATTTAGATATTTAAAGCGACGTGGGCATAAAGGAATGGCGACGATGTAACGCATGTTAGATGCATTTGACCCGTTGCGGGGAAAAAACTGCACAGACTTATATCGGGTCGCAAAATAGACGCTCTGTAGTGCTTTACAGCAGACGCTATTTTCAATTCATAGTGTCTACACAGAGTTTCACAATACTGGGCGCCGGCGGATATGACTCTCGGGATTTTCAAAATAAGAGTATCGCAATATGAATCGATCTTTTTACGTTGCATCGATCCTATTTGATTATTGATAATAGATCGATACATCGATCTGAATCGATGTATCGTCCCACCCCTACTATGTAGCAGTGGAGGTTATTGTATCACTACTAGTGAGGCAGTGCTTCACTAGTAATAGATAGACAAATTTTTTATTTTATATAAAAAAAAATTAAAAAATGTTTTATTAGAAATGTTTGCCTATTTGGAAAAAAAATTCCAGTGAATTTCTTTCTTTCAAAAATGTCCAAGTGACAGACATTTCACATTTCACTGTCCATCTGTCAATCATTGATGAGTTTCAGCCTCACTGGGTGAGGACCAGGATTATAATAATCCAATCAAAATAGCAATTTGAGCTTCAAATACGTCATCTAAGACTGGCCCGTGCAGTCGAGCGTGCGCCACTCACGAACGGGGGTTGAATGATTGACAGCCCTCACAATGTTCTGACACTCAGTCAGAGAGGACCTGCGTGACTGTGATGATGTCACAGTGATCTCCGGCTGTAACAACACACTGCGGTGAAATTTGAGAAAAGAAAAAGAGATTAGCCTAATATAATAATTAATTCATCTTTTCATCTTTATTTAGCCTATTGTGCAATGTGTATCGTGTTTAAAAAAAAATATTATAGTGTAGTTGACCGTGGCGGGTCGCTAACGCTAGTTGTAGCTAGCTACTAGTAAGCTCCTGTCTTTCGCAATTTTTTTCCCCAAAGTCATCGAAACGTTTGCCCAGAGGAAGAACCGCTGTGCTGCCTTCCTCTTCATGTGACCACACAGCTTTGGTTTCTCACTGCTTTGGCAATGCTATTGTGTTGACTTGAATCGCTTGGGTGACCACCTGTTGGACAGTCCCGAAAATGGAATGTTTGTCCCGCATCCCACATCAACAGAACAATGTTTAGTGGATTTAGTGGAAGTGGCAATAATCAAATAATCTGGGTAAAACCATTGCTTTATCCGTCTGATTCAGATGACACTAACGGACATTTCGAGACTATCTAGTTGGTCCATATATGGGCATTATGCGAGTGCCGTGACGTGAGGGATTCCCCTCTGCAAGCATCCAGTTTACGGAGGAGACCAGACTGTCAACACAGCGCTGCTCAAGCATGCAATTATGACTTTTGAAGAGAAAGGATTATTATTGCAAGAGGACGTCCAACTCCCGAACTTGTTCTAGCTTCCTCGTCCTGCTTGGAGTGTTAAGGCGACGCACACGCACATGGCCTATTGTTTGGATTTTATTTACAAGTGATCAAGGGACTGGGACACTTTTTCCTCGTAAAGAAGTAACATCAATGGTGAGTGGATTTAAAATATACATATCTATATTTAGTAGCTGTGTGGGTCTGTGTTGATTATCAATTATTTGGCTGTATTTTACTCTGTGGCTACATTTAAACCGCATCATAACTCCTTACAAAAACTACACCGACCATGTCACTTTTCAAAAGGCATGAATGAATGAAAGTACAGGTACAATACAGTACGGCTCAATACACACAATTGTTAAGGGGATGCAGACCAGAGAAAGACGTTCGTCTTGTTTACATCAGGGTCCCCCATTTTCAATTCATAGTGAAATGCATCTTGTGTTATTATGAGCCCCGCTACATTAACATTAGCTATAGCTAGCTAGTCGCACAGCCATGTAAGTTAAAGTTGGTACTGGTAGCTAACGTTATATTGATAATAACGGTCCCCCCCACCCCCTCCTAATAGACAGTCTCCTCCCCACCATATGTATATATTCTCTCCCCACTGTATGTATATTTTTTCTCCCACCCGCCCACCCCCTCCTAATGTACAGTCTCCATGAGAGATATCGGTGTTTTCAATGTATGTAATGTATATTGGGGGAGATGACAGCAGCTGGAGGGGCCAGGTCAGAGAGGTCGAAATGTGCATGGTTTAGCAGAGGGTGGTGGAAGCAGTCAGTGTGAGCAGCACACTGAGCAGCGAGCAGGGTGTTTACATTCCATCAAGAACATCAACAAGCTGATAAGAACAGCAACAGGAACAGGAGCGAGGGAGAGATGTTTGACATCATTAATGAAACAGACGTTTAAAATGTGTGTTTAAATACAATTGGCAGTATTAGAGGGTGGGAAAGCTGATGGGTGGGTCCTGGGCATTGTAAACAGAAAAATACTCCTACAGTTCGGTCGGGGCGCCTGCTCAGCAAAGGAAGGATCTGGAGGGAGGTAGTGTGACCTTCCACACATTACACTGTAACAGTGAGAATCTGAGCTGCCAGGCTGGCTGCCGGCTGGCTGCGCATGTGTCGGAGGATAGCATGTGATAGTCTCCGGCCACTCGGACCAACAGTAGGGGGGGTGCGCAACAACCAGGAAGGGAGTTGGGAATTGGCATAACGACTAACAGTGGGATGGGAGAAAAATCGGAAAAAGAGGAGGGGGAAAAAGATAATAAAAAAATAAAAAGATGTGTGTTTAAAGGTTAAAGCTGTTGTCATGGCAGCAGCACATAGTAACCAGGAGGGCGAGGCTGTCGTTTATTTAATAAACAACGCTCTTCCAAGAAAGGTATCATGCTGTCAAGGTGTCAAATTCTTACGAAGGTGGTGAATTATTATGGTTGCGGATTGCATTAACGGGGAAAGATAAGGATTGTACAGCCAGTATATGAGACGTCGGAGAGAAACAAACACAACGCAGAGGTCAGTGGATGGAGATGAGAACAAAAGCCAAACAGACAAAGACGTGATACTGGCTGATTGATCAGAATCCAACAGTTGGTGCCGTGACCCGGATTTGCAAAAGATAAGAACAATGGGGCGACAGTGAACAACAGTCATCGGAGAGGAGAATCATGATCGAAGCAAGGCCGGCCAGCCCTGGGAGAGAGCGTCGAGCCGAGCGGTCATGAGGCGCAAACCAGCGCTGTGGGAGAAAGATGTTAATTTGTACCCACGGTTGTTTGATCTTTAAGCCAAATAAAAACAAACAGATAGTGCATCCGTAAACAGAAGTAGCGACAGAGAAGCCAGCTATAATAATATGAGGAAGACAAACTGAGAAGTGTGTTTTGGGACAGGCAAAGATGCAGAGTGTTGTTTTGAAAACCGAGAGGGGTTTTATCTACAGAGAATGAAAACAAAACGGGGCCGGTGCAGAAGGAGTGTAAATGCGAGATGAGGAGAGGGGGGGGTGCGGCTGAAACCAGTCGGAAAATTGTTATGGCGGGATTGTTATGACAAGACTGTCGCCTGAGACGGCCCACCTTAAACTGGTCGCTGTGGTCTCAAGACGGCCGGAAGTTGTTATGACGGGAGGAAAGCTAATGGGAGATTTACCTTAAAGTGTGTATTATGTCCAATCAGGCAAGAGTTTCGTCCAGGAGAAGCGTCCCCTGATATGGATAGGAAAGAGAGAAAGATGGCCGCACAGAGCCACGAGGAGGCCAACAGATAAGAACCAGAGAGTGACACGTCAGCTAAAATACTCTAGACTGAGTTTGGCCGCCATCTAGGGGTGGTAGTGGGATATCGCAGGCAAATAGAGGATGAGTAGGTCGCCACCTAGTGGCGGAGGGGGGTAGTGCTGGGAAGTTTCCATCACCCATAGGGGAATATTTAGATATAGGTCTCTACTACCATCTAGTGGCGGAGTGGGGGAGTGATTCAAGTTAGAATCTACTGGAGCAGGGAGAGAGGGGATTATTATAATAATAATTTTGATAGACGAGTTAATTAAATAGAGTTAAATTATACAGGATTAAATAAGAACTGCACAGAGAGATGAGGTGCAGTTAATTGAATGGGTTAATTATGGAATAAACAGGAGAGTTTGAATTCCAGTGGGGCCTTCTCACACCTGATAAATAGGCAGAGTTTTCAGAGTACACAGTCACCAGAAGAACTGGCGCGCGCCGGGGGCCAACCTGGGACGAAGATAGGGCGATGAAAGTGGGGATCGGTTAGCTGCTGGTGTCACGACGGAAGACGACAAACAGGGACAGATATGGGTGTGGAGAAGGTGGTAGACTAAGAGAAAAACAAGGGAAGTCGAGTGTACAGACGACTGCTGGTGTTGTGTTTCTGCTTTCAGAGTCTGGAGATGACCGACAGCGAGGGAGACACCGACAGTGGTGGAGACGACCAGGAGACAGACTGGAGGAGGAGGCAGCAGCAGGGGCCAGGCACTGCAGCCTGGTACACAGATCATCTACGACGAAAGGGAGGAGACGGCGGCGGTGGGAGAGCAGATGTGGAGAGGACAGCCCAGAGACACTGAGGCCGTAGCAGACCAGAGGAGACACTTTTGCCTAGGGGACCGCGCCCTGGAACGGGGACCAGCTCAGGAAGGGAGCTATCTCAGGAAGGGGCCCTTGGCCCTAGAAGACGGGACCGGCCCAAGATGGGGGGTGTACTGTAATAGAGGGAAGGGAGCGCCCTGATTTGACGTTGGGTGTACCCGAGTAAGGGGGGCCAAAGGGGTTAGGTGTGTTGTCTGAAAAGTTGCAAATCTGTGTCTCTCTCTTTCTTCTCTCTCTCTATCCTCCCTGACCGTGGTTTATCCCTGCTGGTTTAGGTGTGGTGCGTGTAAGGGGTACAGGTCAGTTGAGGCTGCTGACCAAATTTTTAGGTGAAGCACAAATTATTATATTATATATTAAATTATATTTTTTAAACATCCCCAATGCTGCAACACCCCCATTCCTCCCAGGTGTCAGGCTCCTCATTCGCTTCCATTCATTTTGGGGACCATGTTTAAATATCATACTTCTGAACTATAAACAAACTATACTGCTGTGACGATTTCAATAAAACAGACCATTCTGAGTCAATGGTATGCAAAACTGTACATTGGAATATCTAACACGTTTACCACCTTCCTCTGTACGAGGCCACAGATGGGTTTTATGTAACACAAGGACAATGAATGAATGAATGAAAACTTTATTTAACAGATTGCAGAATGGGTACAATACAGTACGGCTCAATACACACAATTGTTAAGGGGATGCAGACCAGAGAAAGACTTTCGTCTTGTTTACATCAGGGTCCCCCATTTTCAATTCATCATAACATGACATACAGATAGACAGTACTGCTACATCTATATATGACATACAGAGATATAGACAGTACTGCTACATCCAGACATTTATGACATACCAGATCTACAAATATACATTACTGTTTAAGAGTACAATGCCTGTCATATAGACCTATAGCGTTGGAAACTCTGATTAAGGAGAGGGAGAGGAGAGGAAAGGAGAGGAGAGAGGAGTGTTACAGTAACATTACACAAACTGACAAAGCCAAGACACTTACCCATAAAGACGGTATCTCGATCGATCTTTCATTAATCCCATGGAAAATGTAAACAATAGCCATGTGCATCGCGAGCCAGCTTGTTGCATCAAATTGATGTATATATGTAAATTAATAATAATTATGAATTATGAGTGAATTTGTGTTCACGTGTTGTCATAGAGAAACCTCCACTGGTACAGATCCATTAATGAGTATGATTGAAAAAACCAAGTAGTCTGTTGATTCTGAAGGTTGATTTAGATTCAAAGGGGGGAATGAGAGATATTGGTGTTATCAATGTATGTAATGTATTTTGGGGGAGATGACAGCAGCTGGAGGGGCCGGGTCAGAGAGGTCGAAATGTGCATGGTTTAGCAGAGGGTGGTGGAAGCAGTCAGTGTGAGCAGCACACTGAGCAGCGAGCAGGGTGTTTACATTCCATCAAGAACATCAACAAGCTGATAAGAACAGCAACAGGCACAGGAGCGAGGGAGAGAGGTTTGACATCATTAATGAAACAGACTTTTAAAATGTGTGTTTAAAGGTTAAAGCTGTTGTCATGGCAGCGGCACATAGTAACCAGGAGAGGGGCGAGACCGTCGTTGCTATGACGAAGATCCTATAAATCCGACAGTGTTTCCGGGTGTAAGGCAGACTAGGGCAGACCAAAAAAATGAATCCCACGGGAGAGAAGACACCATCAGAGACTTTGAGACGGCTCCCTCCTCTCACAGAGAGGGGGGGAGGAAATGCCACATCATCATTAGCTTCAGCTAACACAAGGAGGGTTTTGGCTAACGACAAGGCCTGACCCACTATTGGACTGAATATCAGGAGGGGCGATAGCAATGACAATACAATCTGATAACATCTGATTATGAGGTTCTGTTTATTTAATAAACAACGCTCTTCCAAGAAAGGTATCATGCTGTCAAGGTGTCGAATTCTTACGAAGGTGGTGAATTATTATGGTTGCGGATTGCATTAATGGGGAAAGATAAGGATTGTACAGCCAGTATATGAGACGTCGGAGAGAAACAAACACAATGCAAAGGTCAGTGGATGGCGATGAGAATACAAGCCAAGACGATATACTGGCTGATTGGTCAGAATCCAACACCAGCATATGTATATATTCTCTGTTAGGATCTATGGGTAACAGTACTGTATAATTGCATATTGTATATGTCACAAATGTAACAGTACTGTATGTCATGTATTTCTAGAACCTTTATTAGGTATCTTCTTACTCTCATAGTACATGTACATGTTTTTAGTTTATCATTTTTAGTTTCATCATTTATATACTGCATACTATCATGACTTTCATTACTTATCTCGTATGAAGTAACGATCCATTCCTATCCTTGCTTGATTTGTGTTTTGTTTTGTTTGTCCTGTTTATTTTGTGATCTTGTATGTTGGTTTACTTATTTTGTAATGTCATTTCTCAGTTGATTTTGTTGTTGTAGACTGTTTCGATGTCCAATGTTTTTGTGTGTTTTTATTATTATTATTATTATTTTTTCTGAAAATGTACATATGTTGTATTGTGTTAGGAGCCCCTCGAAAACGAGATGCTACATCTCAAGGGGTTATTCTGAATAAAGAATTTCAATATATATGTATGTCCCTATGTCATAAATGTCATGATGTCATGTATGTTGTGTATGTCATAAATGTCACTATGAATTGAAAATGGGGGACCCTGATGTAAACAAGACAAATGTCTTTCTCTGGTCTGCATCCCCTTAACAATTGTGTGTATGAGCCATACTGTATTGTACCCATTCTGCAATCCTTTCTTGAGTGTAAATTTGATTTGATTTTATTTGGGATCCCCATTAGCTGGTGCGATAACAACCAGCTAGTCTTCCTGGGGTCCACACACAAAAACAATCACTATTGCAAATACAAAATTATGGACCCGTCTAATATAGTGCAGGGGACCGCGGAATGTAAACAAACGTGTTGGTTTTGTTTTAACTATATCTATGCTTTATAGTATTGCTATCTGTCCATTCTCATTGTCACTTGAGTGCATAAACCGTGCCTTCATAATGGCTTAAAGAAAATAAAAATCCATCCGTTGGTTGTCATTTTATAGCGTCGTGAATATAAGGTATAACACACTTTTCGTCTAGGCTTTTTTCCCGGGAGCTAGATAATAGCCTAAACGTTGGCGCCGTTATATCAAACGCCATTTCTGCTGTATATATACGAATGAAATAAAACAAACTCCGTAGCATCCGGACTATTACAGAGCATCTATGGATGAAATGGGGGCAGCGCGGAACGCCGATTACTATTATTGATTAGCAATACAGTGTGCGTTCAATATAGCATTTTCATTGACAATCACGTTATGTTATAAAACAATGTCCAATCCAGCTGTAATTTGGGGTAATATTATCATACCGTCAGGCCATGTGATCGCCGGCAGAATTTCCTCACCACTCATCGGATTCTGGTAGATCGATATGCACATTGGCTAATCATAAATCCCATTATTCCTCGCTGAAAAAACCGCTCGCCAAACTAATCCAAGATGGAGGATGTTCGGCTGGGATCAGGGAAGTATGATCCGCCCACAGAATTGTACTTAAAAAAAATAAAATTCACAATGATACTGCAGTGGAGCGATGGCGCCCCTAAGCGGGTTTGGCCGGTACTGCATGTTTCGAAAATCAAATATCTGAAAAGAGGCTGGTAGTGGATCGGGTACCTAAGAAGCGCTGTAAATATGGAATAAAACAATAACAACTCGTCACGTATATACTCGTGGCTCTGGTCCACATCGCGCTTTTTCAAAACCTGTATATATACGTGGACGGACGCCATAGTGTTACAAGTCAGTACACACAATGCATAATGAAACTACTGTAACAATTAAGATAGCTACACATTAGTGTAAAACAAAAACAAAAAATGACTTTACAGTGTTAAAAACTATTTAAAAACAATTTAAGATTCTTTTAAAAAGTGAATCTACTGTAAATGCAGCAGAGGTTCCGAGGCAGGCCATTCCAAAGAGTTAATGCTCTAAAAATAAAAGATCTCCCCAAAGCACTGGTTCAAGGAACTGGCAATTCAAGCTGCCCACTACTGGAACCCAGGGGCGTATCTAGACCAAGCACTGTACTGGGGCACAGGGAGGCACCCAGGAATATGAAGCGGGCGCGAAAAAAATTGTGTGCCGATTTTGCCTGGTTTTTGGGCGAAAATGGGCAGATTTTGTAACTATTTAATTTTTTTTACTTTATTTCGGTTTTAGGGTTAGGGTTAGGTTAGATGCATCCATCTGTATGGAGAATTGGATGGGTTTGTCTGATGTTAAGGCCTTGAGAACATCACCCACTGCCTTTGGAGCAAGGACCAGGGCCTCTGCCTTTGTTCTTCCTAAAGTCATTTTCTTCACTATTTTGGAATCATGTAGAATCTTTTGATTGAGCTTGTTTTTTTTTAAGAAAAAAATTATAATTTAGATGCCTTTATTTCATATTTGACGCAGACGGTAGGGTATATATATCACATTTAGTTTGGTTTTCAGTTTTCAATCCATAATAAGTTAACAGAAAAAATAAGTACACAACCACATTATTTCGACCTAATAAAACTATGTTTATTGTCATTGTTTTAAGAACACAAGGTGACTTGGTAATACTCACATTTTGAGTAAAAAGAATCCCACTGGTCACAATGGTGACCATAATAATGTTTTTGTTATAAGGCTCTGAAAATGTTACTGAATGATTTATCAATGTATTTCCAGCCAAATTTAAATAATAAAGGGTCTCAATTAAATATGTGTAGTGTCACATGACCAGAACACAGCTCAGTCGTCGCAAGGTTTAACTGAGGCACACCCTCCTCCAATCCCGCCACCGGAGCAAGGCCAGAGAGAGAGGAGAGGAGAGAGGAGAGGAGAGGAGAGGAGAGGAGAGGAGAGGAGGAGAGAGAGAGAGAGAGGAGAGAGAGAGAGGAGAGAGGGAGAGAGAGAGGGAGAGAGAGAGAAAGACGTTCAAGTTAACATGCTGCAGCGCCATGTGTATGAAAATAAACAGCTGCCTACCTGCATGTCGCGTGAGATCCCTGGCACTGTTTTGCTTTACTGAGCTCCGTTATCTGGGGGCTGTGTTGGTTAAGCTGCACACCGGAGCATCTTTTAATCCAGCTGTTTGCTGTTCTCTGATATTTTCGGACATTTCGTTGATGCGTCGCTCGACACTTCGAGCTGACATGGGGATATCTTTTATCCTTGATTTGATTGTCTCTTTGTTTGGCAAGCCTTCAACATAAGTACACACATCACGGTCCTTCTGACACACAAACCCGTAGTAGTCTGTCCACGAGGGCTGGAATGCCCGAATTGTCCTTGCTTTAACTTTCTTAGCTGTGCATCATGACAGAATGCAACGCAGCACTGTGTGATGATTACCTGTGAACTGCGCGAGGTCAGCTGCCTGCTGACAGCTGAGCACCATGGGATGTACCATGTATTAGCTGTCATAGGGGTGTGCAAACCAGTCAACTTACAAAAAAGAGCCTGTTGGAGGATTTCAACAAGATAAATGCGAAATATTTCACTATAATATTTCAAAGCGAAGTAAAAAGAAATTATATATAATACAAATTATTTTTCTGGGGACATTGGATCAGTGGGGCACAGCTGATCAACAGTGGGGCACGTGCCCCAGTGATAGTGGTCTAAATACGCCGATGCTGGAACCTCTAGTGTAATGCTTGTGCACAGTATTACTAAAAACAATCTGATTATGTATAAAAACAGGAGTTTTACTGCTCATGACCAACTTGAACAGCACAAGTATATTAAAAGACAATCTATTTTCAACGTTAAGCCAAGAGAGGTGGGCATGCATACGGCTCACATTAGACCTTAGTGAGCAGCCCAGTACCAACCGTGCTGCCCTGTTCTGGACCACCTGGAGCTTCCTGAGGTCACCACTGGCAGCAGATGACCACATCGCAGAGCAATAATCATGATAACATAAAACTAAACTTTGCACAATCTGACATAAAAGGGGACGGGCAACAAAAGAAGCACATTTCCTGGAAATACCAATTGCTCTTCCCATTTTTAAAACAATATAATTAATATGCTGAGACCAAGACAGAGTGCAATCCAGCATCACTCCAAGGAGTTTAGTACTTTCAACTTGTCGAATTACACAATTTTAAATGAAGCTTTGGATTTGTAGATAACCTGTGCCTTGTTCCCAGCACAATACATTGGAGATATTAAGGACAAGTCTATTTGTTGAATGTCGGATATTGCGTATTGGCTAGACATCATAACACAGACCTTACAGTATATAGAGAGAAGGAATAAAACGCTGACAAACAGGATCCGTGTATCAAGGAAGCAACTATTTTATTTGTGAAGGTCGCTCTTAATATACACACACTCAGCTGGTGTTAATGAGTCCATCACTCAGCTGGTGTCAATGAGTAAATCATTCTCATGAATGACGGGAGAGCACACTCATGATTGTCAACACCCCCACTTGCTCTCTACTGACATATCTAAACTGCAGAAGGAAAAATAATAAAAACAATTTAATAACAATCAGTTATTGTAACACTTTTACATTCCATTAATCAAACGAAGGCCATCATTGATATGGTTCCTCTCCTGAGTGAAACAAGAACATAAATCATTAGATTTCATTATTTACAAACAGTCAGTTTTTCACTGGCATTCTCTTATAACAATTGAAAATAAAACAAGAAAAACAAAAAATGTGACCACTTGGTCACTACTCACACTGATGTGGTTTCTCTCCCAAACATAACCTTTGTGAACCTATTTAACCCTTTAATCGCCGTTGACGCTGAAACACGTCATTCCCCGCCATGCTTATTCTGCCGATGACGCTGGACAGCGTCTTTGATATCAATATTTCAAAAATCTGTGATCGAAATCATAGTTCTCCCCCGGAGACATTATATGTACTGGTGAGCCCCTGTCAACTCTCTAACGGTTCAAGAGCGCCATCTGGTGGCCGATCAGCAGATCGCCCAGGGAAGAAACAGGGAAGTGGAAGCTGGTGCTCATTTCAATTTGGTCCGATCACTCGCTATAGGTCCCGGGACTCGAGCTCGACACAGTGGATATCGATCCGTTGCCAATAACTCGATAAACAACATGATTTGGACGTATATACTATTATACAACCTGGAAATGGATCGGGTATTTCTATATCCCATAATAGAAACAATTCTGTTCCACGCTCATCTCCCAACGGCGAGAGGAAGCTACGGTGAGTTCCAGCGTTATTTTGTAATGTCTAACTGCTCCAATGATCATATCACCCACACTAGATGAATGATATAACGTTGCCCACGGAATTATAAACGACCCCCGCCCATCCGGTCAACATCAGATCATACGTAGTAACTTCTAGAAGTACGTCCATTTGAAATGTTTTATCTCGCACAGATTGCTATCAAACTGTATACAATCATCAATATAATGCATTTCGGGCTATAAATCACGTTCTGGAGAAAGCTGCAGAAAACGATAAAAACATACTTATACTTTAGACCGTATTTTAGTATGAATATGTGAATGAAAAAGTATAACGTTGCTACACCCTGAACAATAGATATAGGACTTTGAATGGGCCATGGTAATGTCAATTTAGCAATACAATTTAAAAAGTTATAGCCCTGCAAAGAAGGGGAACTTCTCCATGTTAAATAGGGCTGGCGAGGGATGGTACATTATGAATTTAACCCCGGCGATCAAAGGGTTAATTTGTCCTTAGTTGCTGGTTTGGTAAGTACATTAGCCACCATTTGATCTGTGGGACAGTATCGCAAACATATCTGTCCATTTAGTACTGTAGATCTGACAAAATGGTACTTTATGTCGATGTGTTTGCATATTTGTCTGCGGACTGGGTTCTTAGCTAATGCTATGGTTCCCTGATTGTCCTCATGGTGCATACTTACATGCATCCATATGTGTCAGCAGTTGTACCAGGTGTAAACACTCTTGGGTGGTTGCAGCTAGTGCCATGTACTCTGCTTCACATGTGGACAATGCCACCGTCTGTTGCTTTTTGGTCTTCCATGAGACCAATGGACCAGTCTCATGTAGACTAACACAGTACCCTGTTGTGCTGCGTCGGTCTGTGACATCTGCTGCCCTGTCCGCATCACTGTAAGCCTGTAACCTCAAATCAGAATTACACTTCTTGTAACACAACATTTTATCACTGGTGCCCTTTAAGAACCTCAATACATGTTTGACAGTGGCCCAATGTTCCTCAGTTGGTTTGTTAAAATACTGAGACAGTTTACTCACTATGAAACACAGATCTGGCCTAGTACACATAGTAAGATAGATTAGGCTACCGACCACCTCTCTGTACCGGGTGACATCACTCATTAGTCCTGCCCCTTCAGTGTAATTGAGTGCCCGCTCACATGGTGTTGATCTGGGTTTACAGTCATGCATGTCAAACCTCTTTAGCATGTTCTTTACACACTGCTTCTGTGACATTGTCACACATCCATCGCACTGTTCAAAGTCGATTCCTAGGAAGTGTGTCAATCTGCCCATATCCTTCATCTGAAATTTCTTTGTGAGCATCTCTTTTACAGCATTCATTGCATTCTCATTACTGGCAGCAAGAACCAAATCATCAACCCATATAATCATGATTACCTTCTCATGCTCAGTTTCTCTTGTATACACAGTGATCAGCAGGGTTTTGCACAAATTCATTCACAATTAGATAGTCATGTAACATGTTGTTCCAATTCCGGCCAGACTGTTTTAGACCATACAGTGACTTCTCTAGTTTACACACCAATGTCTCTGTGCCAGATGTCTGTTCATAACCCTCTGGCTGTTCCATGTATATCTCATAATCTATCGGTGCATGTAGGTAGGCAGTTTTAACATCCATCTGATTTAAAATCAAATTCTCTTGTGCAGCTTTCTGCATCAACACTCTGACACTGGTCAGGTCGGCTGTGGGAGAAAAAGTCTCTCCATAGTCAACACCCCTTCTCTGACTGTAGCCTTTAGCAACATATCGTGCCTTGTATTTATCTGAACCATCTGCATTTTTCTTGATACCATACACCCATTGACCCCCCACTGCAACTTTGCCCTGTGGCAAGTTGGTCAAAGTAAATGTACCGTTCTCTCTCAGTGATTGCATTTCATCCTCCATGGCACTGACCCATTCCTTTGATTCGGGTGACTTCACTGCATCACTGTAAGTTAAAGGTATGTTATACAACATTTTGTAACAATAATCAACATTAACCTGTGTCTGGTCTTGACTGCTGTTTGACCTCCTGTTCCTCTTTAGCCTGATCCTGGCTGTTCTCTGGCCTGGTCACAGGAATCTGCTATTTAGCAGTCTCTGGACTAGCATCCATTTGCTTGCTTGTGCTAGCCCTAAGTTGCCCACCATCAGGCCCCTCATCTTAACACCGCGTCCTGGCTCGCCTTCCCTCGCCAGAAACGCATATGCGTTGTTGTCATGACAACTCACTTGCACAGACACGCCTCGCGCATCGTTCTGCTCCGGTCTCCGTCTGCAGGTCGCCCCTTGATGTGTGGAGCTTTTACAGTGGTGACACCACAGCTTGCGTCGACAGGTCCTTCTCATATGCCCACTTTGGCCACATCTGTAGCATATAATGTCTGTACGCTGTGCGTTCTGAGTGCGCGCGCTCTGGGCATTCTGTGCACCCCGGTCAGACAGGGCTTGGGCTCGCATAACATTGTCATCTGACGCGGTAACGCGCATTTTCTCAGTGTCCTCAAAACTCCTGAGCTTAGTCTTAAACTCAGAAAACAGTATAGTCTCATCACTCTGTGTGACATGTATCGCAAAGGGGTTAAATGCCTCGGGCAGTCCTTTTAATACCATAGCCACGAGTAGACTATCACTCAAAGTCTCATTTGCGGTTCTCAGTGCAGTTATTGCCCTGTCTGCCCGAATTATATAGTCAGTCACAGTTTCACTGCTAGACTTGTGCAGTGTAGTCAGCTCCGTATAGAGACTGATAATCCTCGGCTTCCCTGAACCCGCATAATAATTGCGCAATATTCCGATGGCTTTCCGTCCATCATCAGACGCTTCTCGCATTACCAGCGATAAACTCTTATCGTCCAGAAACTGGATGAGCTCTGCGTATATCAATGCGTTTTTCTCACCATCTTCTCTCAACTCGTCAGCAGACGCCTCGTCAGGAAGATCCGTTTCGAGAGTATCTTTTAGTCTCTGTAGCCGGAGATGGCCCATGAACTTAGTCTCCCACAGTTCATACCTTTGTTCATCTCCGTCAAACACTAGACGAGACCAATGCGAACTCCCTTCCGATTGTCTGGTCGTCATGATTCTAGCGCTCTGGGCCCATAACCTGTTGAATGTCGGATATTGCGTATTGGCTAGACATCATAACACAGACCTTACAGTATATAGAGAGAAGGAATAAAACGCTGACAAACAGGATCCGTGTATCAAGGAAGCAACAATTTTATTTGTGAAGGTCGCTCTTAATATACACACACTCAGCTGGTGTTAATGAGTCAATCATTCTCATGGATGACGGGAGAGCACACTCATGATTGTCAACACTATTACATACTGTACTACCCAGTCATGCACAACTTTAAGTTCTCTACTCAAAACTTCATTAAGTACATTGCATGATGGTGCAGCGTAATACAATGTTGAATCATCTGCATAAATAACTGTTGTAGCACATTTTGGTAGCCCAAGATAGGTCATTAGTAAATACAGAGAAGAGCAAAGGTCCTAGGCAACTTCCTTGCGGAACGCCACACTCTAGACCTCTGCTACTGGACATGCTGCCATTTAGATACACCTTCTGTGATCTAGAGGACAAATAACTTAGTATCCACTTTAAAGCAGAAGAGTTAAAACCATAACATTTAAGTTTCTCAACCAGTAGAGAATGGTCCAGCACATCAAATGTAGCACTAAAATCTAGATACACCTTCTGTGATCTAGAGGACAAATAACTTAGTATCCACTTTAAAGCAGAAGAGTTAAAACCATAACATTTAAGTTTCTCAACCAGTAGAGAATGGTCCAGCACATCAAATGTAGCACTAAAATCTAACAGCACAGCTCCCACCAACATAGAGTTATCTATAGCTTTAGGCCAGTCATCAGTCATCTGTATCAAGGCAGTAGAAGTAGAGTGACCAGCTCTATAGGCATGTTGAGAATCTGTTGCAAGCTTGTTTGAAACTAAATACTCTTGAATTTGTGAATGCACTTTTCCATGATTTTGCTCAAGACAGGTAAAATACTTATAGGTCTAGAATTTCCCTCATTAAAAGCAGCTTTGGTATCCTTAGGTAAAGGAAAAACCTTAGCCTCCTTCCAGGCTTCCACATCTTTGGAAATAGGCCCACATCCAAACATCTTGTTATGGATTGTGTTGTCTGAGGACACAATCGCGGAACAGAACGAGGGGAGAACAGGCAGACGAGACGTGGAGCCAGAGGTGAATTATATCAACAAATGTCTTTACTTCAAAAAAGGGCAGCAACAAAGATATTTACAAAAATACTTCCAAAGGCAGCAAAATACAAAACAAAGAATAGCACAGCTGAAGACTGGCAGAGGGCAAGATACAAAAACAAATAATAATCTCATAAAGAGAGCAAGTCCAAAAAACACAAAACAAAGTTACTGCAGGGAAACTTACTCTGAAACAAAGGTGAACAAGGACATGGACATCAAACATGGGACCGAACAACAAACAAGGATCTCAAAAACATGAACTCCAAAAATGAACCGACACTGGATGGTAGGGAACACACACCAGATATAGGAAGACTAATTAAGACATTGGACGCTAATTACCAACGAGGCACAAATGGGGAGAACACAAGACAAAACACTCTGTGGAAATAACAGGGAAACAAACAAACTAACCACACAAGAAAAGACTGAACACTAGACAGAGTAAACACCATACAAGGGACAAATAAAACAAATACAAAGGGAACAAGACTAGAGATAACACAAGGTTAAAACACATGGGAGACAATACAAACGCCAAGAGTAAAAGTTTGTCCAAAGGTCCCAGGGACAGGCGAACCCTCACAGTACCCCCCCCCCCCCCTCCAGGGACGGCTCCCAGACGTCAAAAGGGACCGTCTGGGAACAGGCAGGACAGGGGGCCGGGCGCCAGGGAAGGGGAACACAGGGAGAGTCCGGGGGAAAAAGTCAGGATGGACAAGGCCGGGACGAGTGACACTGGGGCAGCGACAGAAACCCAGGAGGGGCACAGGAGAAACGGGGCAGAGGAACAGGGCCGGAGAGGGGGCTGGAGAGGGGAACAGGGACACGGTGAGGTGGGCTCGAAACGGGGACAGAGGGCCGACAAGGGGGACGAGGGCAAAGGGGCGATGGTGACAGGCCCGGAGCAGGACCCCGGACAGGGGACCCACCAGACGCCGGACTTGGGGCCGGACGCAGAACCCCGGATGGGATTCCCTGCAGCTGAAGACCACTCACGTAGAACATGGCGTATACCACGGCGTAGACCACGGCGTAGATCACGGCGTCGGACTGGACCAGAAGAGGAGTCGGGACCAGATGAAGAGCCGGGACCAGTCGAGGCGCCGGGACCAGACGAGGAGCCGGGACCAGATGAAGAGCCGGGACCAGATGAGGAGCCGGGACCAGACGACGAGCCGGGACCAGATGACGAGCCGGGACCAGACGACGAGCCGGGACCAGACGAGGAGCCAGGACCAGATGACGAGCCGGGACCAGACGAGGAGCCAGGACCAGATGACGAGCCGGGACCAGATGAGCCGGGACCAGACGACAGGACCTCCCCAGGAGCTGGAGGAGGAACAGGGGCAGCAAGAGCCGCTCTAGCAGGGGCTAAACTGGCAGTAGAGACCGGGTTAGCTACCTGGCTAGTGCTAGCAGCAGGGGCTCTAGCCGACGAGACTGAGGTGCTAGTAGCAGGGTCTCTAGCAGACAGGACTAAGAGGCTAGCAGCAGGGGCTCTAGCAGACGAGAGTGAAACGCTATTAGCAAGGGCTCTAGCGGACATGACTAAGAGGCTAGCAGCACGGGCTCTAGCGGACGAGACTGAGGTGCTAGCAGCAGGGGCTCTAGCAGACGAGACTGAGGTGTTAGTCGGAGTAACACGGAAATAACCCATCCTTATAACTGAAGGGGCCGTTCTAGCAGGATAGTTAACGCTGGCTGGAGGGCCAGACCAAGGAACCGAGACCAGAGAAACTGGGGCCATAGGGAACGAGCTAGCTGACGGGGCAGTCCTAGCTGTTGAGGCCTGGTTAGCTGCAGAGGCTAAGCTATCAGACGGGGCTGTACTAGCTGTTGAGGCCTGGTTAGCAGCAGGGGCTAAGCTAGCAGACAGGGCTGAGGTGCTAGCAGTAGCTATGCTAACAACTGGGGCCATGCTGGCAGTAGGAGCTAACGGGGTAGCTGTCGAAGCTACAAGGGCTAGGCTAACCACAGGGGCAGGGTTAGCTATAGGGCTAGTGCTAGCTGCCTGAGCAGTGAGAGCTGCGGGGCCTAAGCTAACTGCTACAGGGCAGGGCCGCGGGAAGTGGGGGTGCTGAGATATTGATCGTTTTTGATTAAAACATTTTTATTTTATATAATTTTTTTTAATAAAAAATATATATTATATAATTATACTTGTAGTTGTATTGTCTGCGAGACATCGCCACCACGCAACAAGTCGAAATGCTCGCTATCTGCAAACAGCTCCACTGTCTGTGTGTATACTCTGCTTTGGTCAAATCACATTCAGCGTGGGGCCTGAGAGTGCTGGGGCTGACGTTCTGCAGATGTATACTATTGAGTCAGAGCGTTCAACAGGGTCTGAAACGTGTTATGAGGGGGTGCTGAGATAAGTGATATAATAATAACGTCATAGGTTTACCACTCTGGTAAACCAACACTCTCGTTCACTAGAGGAGACCACTGCCCAACTCCGCGCTCTCACGCTCAGCTCTCCGGAGCGTGCGAGACAAACAATGTAACCGTTTTGATGCATACATCACAGCCCAGCTTACCCCACCTGTTGCGCCCTCCCTCTGCAATTCGTTCCCCCCGCATACATGATCGCCGACATGCAAAAGGTCTTCGACCACCCTCCCGGGGGCTTGGATAGTTCTGCTGGCTTTTTCACGCCAGGGAAACCGCAGATATATATTCCTTTACTGCGAATTCAGCGTCCCAAAACTATTCCAGGCTGGCTGCGTCTATTTATTTACCAACGGATTTCCAGTTCCGCGTTGACGCTTCCAGGCCGCGTCTATTCGAATCCCAACCGGTTCATGCGTCGGCTACACGCTGTTAATAACACTGCATTATCGAGACAGCGCCCCTATGAGGATCTGGCAATGAATTCCAAGAGTAGGGTAAATCTGCAGTGCCGCTCCGCTCTGTGACATTGAGTAGCCTTGGTTACAATTAAATGGAATAAAAGCCAAAACAACCTTGCAGTTGCAGTTACACTCCCCGCCAGCAGGGGGTGCTGCAGCCCCCGCCGCACCCCCACTTGCCGCGTCCCTGCTACAGGGGCAGTGTTAGCTATCGGGCTAGTGCTAGCTGCCTGAGCAGTGAGAGCTGCGGGCCCTAAGCTAACTGCTACACACACCGTGGGGCTAGCAGGCAGGGCTGAGGTGCTAGCAGTAGGTACCCTAGCAGGTGAGGCTATGCTGGTGGTAGAGACCTTACCAGCAGTAGGGGCTTGACTGGAGGCTGGAATAGGCACTTGATCCAGTGTCTGCCATACTCCTCCAGCTGTGGGGCCAGCTCAGGGTGCCACTCCCTGAGAGAGTATAGCAGACGCAAAGCTAACTTCCTCTCCTCCAGGGAGGAGGAAGGTAAATCCCCCAGTCTGAACGCCTACAAGGCGCTCAAAGCCTCCCTCGTTCTGTTTGCTGGGTCCAAACATGGTCGGTTCATTCTGTTATGGATTGTGTTGTCTGAGGACCCAATCGCGGAGCAGAACGAGGGGAGAACAGGCAGACGAGACGTGGAGCCAGAGGTGAATTATATCAACAAATGTCTTTACTTCAAAAAAGGGCAGCAACAAAGATATTTACAAAAATACTTCCAAAGGCAGCAAAATACAAAACAAAGAATAGCACAGCTGAAGACTGGCAGAGGGCAAGATACAAAAACAAATAATAATCTCATAAAGAGAGCAAGTCCAATAAACACAAAACAAAGTTACTGCAGGGAAACTTACTCTGAAACAAAGGTGAACAAGGACGTGGACATCAAACATGGGACCGAACAACAAACAAGGATCTCAAAAACATGAACTCCAAAAATGAACCGATACTGGAGGGTAGGGAGACCAATTAAGACATTGGACGCTAATTACCAACGAGGCACACATGGGGAGAACACAAGACCAAACACTCTGGGGAAATAACAGGGAAACAAACAAACTAACCACACAAGAAAAGACTGAACACTAGACAGAGTAAACACCATACAAGGGACAAATAAAACAATTACAAAGGGAACAAGACTAGAGATAACACAAGGTTAAAACACATGGGAGACAATACAAACGCCAAGAGTAAAAGTTTGTCCAAAGGTGGGGGCTGGTGAGGAGGAGAGGAAAGTTTGTGCAAGGGTGGGGGCTGTTGAGGAGAGGAGAAGGTCCCAGGGACAGGCGAACCCTCACACATCTATTCATAATATGACATATAGGAGATGCTATGATACCAGCAGTCATTCTCAGCACTTTACTATCCAGGTTATCTAGGCCAGGGGTTCCCAAAGTCGGGGTCGCGACCCACAGGAGGGTTGCGAGCCGCCGCGGAGGGGTCGCCAGATGATCAAAAATAAAAATAAAAATTCAATTTTTTTTTTTTTTTTGGCAGTCAGGTCACTGAACTTAGAAGCAGGCCAGGACGCGTGAATATTAAAGGCAACCAACTTGTGTTCAGCCTTTCGTTCAGCGTTTCTCTGATTGGCCACACGGCCACGTGACCGTGCTGCCACGCGGCAGAGAGTTGCGTGACCGCGCTGCCGCGCGGCAGAGAGTTGCGCTGCTTCCCAATGACTTGTTTTGTTTACATCAGGGTGAACGCTGTTGTATTCGCAAATATGAGAGCCAGCTTATGTAATTGGTTTGTCATGACAAAACAATAAAAATCGCTACTTTACATCAGGGTGAACGCTGTTACACTGCCACCACCCACTTCAATGACAGAGCTCTCATATTTGCGAATGCATAAACTATATCTTAAATTATGGCTATGTGTCTAATATGGCTGTCGCAAAGTCATTGATAAGACACATAATTTAAGATATAGTTTATGCATTCGCAAAATATGAGAGCTCTGTCATTGAAGGGCTTCACAACGGAGCACGGCCGCTGCTGCTGGAGCTGGACCGAGTCAAGCCGGCGGCGGCGCACGGAAGGCGGGGACAAACCACCGTATCGCCCCGCTGTCGATTCAGCAAGCAGCCTCCACAGCTCCAGTTAACCTAATTTATACCGTAATGAATCATTAAAAAATATACCGTTAACTGGAATATGTTGTTTCTTTACACATATGTTGGATTATGTAATTGATTTGTCATGACAAAACAATAAAAATCGCTACTTTACATCAGGGTGAACGCTGTTACACTGCCACCACCCACTTCAATGACAGAGCTCTCATATTTGCGAATGCATAAACTATATCTTAAATTATGGCTATGTGTCTAATATGGCTGTCACGAAGTCATTGATAAGCGACAGCCATATTAGACACATAGCCATAATTTAAGATATAGTTTATGCATTCGCAAAATATGAGAGCTCTGTCATTGAAGGGCTTCACAACGGAGCACGGCCGCTGCTGCTGGAGCTAGACCGAGTCAAGCCGGCGGCGGCGCACGGAAGCCGGGGACAAACCACCGCATCGCCCCGCTGGCGCTTCAGCAAGCAGCCTCCACTGATGTACAGTGACGAGTGAATCTGGTAGTGCGTTGGTTTATGACATTAAAAACGCGAAATAACGCATAACGTTACAGCTTACAGTTCCACACTGATGTACAGTGACACCCAGAGTTTCTAGTTACAGTAGTGACGCGTGAATCGAGATAGTCCTAACACTGTAACAGTGTTTATTATTAAGAGTCAGATAGTCCTAACAGTGTTTATAGTCCTAACAGTGTTTATTAGTAAGAGTCAGATAGTCCTAACAGTGTTTATTATTAAGAGTCCTAACAGTGTTTATTATTAATTAACGTCATAAACGAACTACCAGATTTATTTTGCACCAGGGAACTTGAAGGTTCCTGCCGCACTCGCGGCAAAAGGGGGCGGGCTAGCGGCGTGGGGTCGTGGCCAATCAGAGAAAAGCTGAACACAAGTTGGTTGCCTTTAATATTCACGCGGCCAGGACAGTGTTTCTAGTTGCAGCAGCGCAATAGTTAGATAACCTAGGTGGGGAACAACCAGGAGATCACTGCAACTCACACAAGTTGGAGAACTTTCTCTCTCTCTCTCTCTCTCTCTCTCTCTCTCTCTCTCTCTTGCTCTCACACACACACACAAAAGGAGCCGCATGTGATTGGTGGAGGCGAGACCCTTACAAAAAACTGTTGTTGCTAATCATTGACACATGCTAGCCTGTAATAATCCCCCCCCAGAAAAATCTACTTTGCATTTGATATATTGCAAATATATGGCATCACACACACTGGCATTTAAAGGGTTAGAATTATAAAATGAATATGTGGTGTTATGATCAGGGCTGAAGTTGAATAAAAGATTGTATTATTTTCAATCTGACATTACAAAAAAACTGAAAATCCATCTAAATCAGTGTTGTTGCTACAGTAATCATACATATGCTAGCCTGGTTTTTAACAATAATTTGTGATGCCATCACAAACACTGGCATTTAAAGGGCACAAATAAAAAAATGCCTGCACCAGAATGCTGGAAATGAAGTCTTTGTAACAAGAAATTTCCTGGTGGGGGACCCCCAGACCCCCTGCTTAAAACGTGGCCTGACTGGGGCTATATTTTGCACTATATTTCCTGGCCTGAATGATTTCCCCAGTCCGGCCCTGGTTAAAAGCCTCCAATGCTTATTAGTGTGTGTGCGTTTGAACGTGTGCATGTTTCAACCATACATTTCCATTTATACATTTTTTTTACCTCCTATAATAGTGGGGGTCGCGGCTCTCTGACCCCGTTATTTTTGGGTCGCGGCCTGAAAAGTTTGGGAACCCCTGATCTAGGCCTGCTAACTTACTATCAGGAAGAGAGCGGAGTTACCGCTCCACCTCACTGACTTCAGCCTGATGAAATTCAAATTCACACATTTTGTCTTTCATTATAATATACTTAATACAGTAATTTGTTTTAAGGTTGTTTGAAATATTCATAGCATGCCTTAGTTTAGATACTTTACCCACATAATAATCATTAAAATGATTTGCAATCTCACCTGGTTTCGTGAGAACAAATCCATTTGATTCCACTAAGGGTGTGCACACAGTTGTCTTTCGACCCATCTTTTCATTAAAAACATTCCATATTTGTTTGCTATCATTTCTCGCATCATATAACCTTTGTTTAAAAGAGTCCCTTTTTTTTTACCTTGTTTAGTTTTGTCACCTGATTGCGTAAAGCACAGTATTTATGCCTGTCATCAATTGAACCAGAACTAACTGAGGCTTTTTTAAATAGCTGTGCTCTGGTCTGCTGTGGCCAGTATAGTGTGTGTGTGTGTGTGTGTGTGTGTGTGTGTGTGTGCACACATGGGTGTGTCGGTGGCTGTTCATTTCATATAGTGCTGAAATGCGTGTGTTTGACCCCATCCAAATCTGTGTGTGCTGTAGCTGTACTGTAGTCTGCCTAATGATTGCCTAATCAATGCTATTGGGTATGTGCCTGCTGTATAACCACTCTGATTGATCTGGTGATACGTTCTTGACTTGTATTTGTCACGATCAGAGCTCGTGTCTGCCAGATGAGGAGCAATCAGCGCGGCTGCAAGAGATCACCTCATCAAGCGTTCCCTACTTCAACTGGCAGAACCCGTCATCCAACGTCGCAGTGTTAAACTGCCTACCGAGGTATGACGACGCTACCTGAAGACCAGCTGTAACTACCCCTGTTTATGCTTGCCCTAACCTTCTGTTTCTTGTGCCCCAGGACTTCGCTCCAGCGTCCTTCCACCCTGACGTCTCGAGCTCCAGCGTCCTTCCACCCTGACGTCTCGAGCCCCAGCGTCGTTCCACCCTGACGTCTCGAGCCCCAGCGTCCTTCCACCCTGACATCTCGAGCCCCGCAAAGAGGACTCCTGCTCGCTCTCAAGCGCAAGACCTGTGTCCTCTCTCTCTCGCTGCCGACAGCTGCACTGGAGTGCACCTGCTCTCATTCTTCCCCCCCCCCAAGAACATTATAACCTCCGTGTTGTTCACATTCCTGTTTCACATTCCTGTTATACTCTGCTTGGTTGGGAAGAATAATTAAAGAACCCTAAACCGCTCCATTCTCTCCTCCTGTGTTTTGCTATTGGGCTCCGCAAGAACCCCCCATCCTCACAGCTGTGTGTCTCTCCCGTCCTCCCCAATTTTTGAACTCACCAGCCACCACTGACACACACATTGGGGGATGTTTTAAAATATAATTTAATATAATATAATAATTTGTGCTTCACCAAAAGATTTGGTCAGCAGCCGCCACTGCTATGTAGGTGAGCTCTGACATTTCCATACCAAAATATGGGAGAAAGCACCTTTTGGTAGCGAAATATAATGAATGTGACACCCTACCCGTGTGACAACCATCCCCGTTCTCCCCTATCTGTGCTATGGGTTAGGGATACATGTTGGGAATATAAAAAAAAATATTCTAGGCAATATCCATTGTAATTTACTAAATAATATTCAGACATGTATGCCTTGAAATGACGTGTGGGATCTTACCGGAGTTCAATACCCGTAGGTCTACATAAATCTGTCCCTATGGGCGCACCGTAGATCAATACAGCTGGAAGTGCCTGTTAATGTAGTCGGCAGCAGGAAAGTTTGATACCGTCTTTTGTATCGCTTTGTATTTCGAAGCGACTTTTATCCTTTTGTATCCCCATGTATTGACCATGTTTTTAAACAGAAGAAAGGACCTTTTCGGATTATGTTTTGCATTCCTTGGAGAGCGCAGCAAGGTATGCTTTGTTGTTTATTGATTATGGTTGTACCTTTGTAAAGTGAAATTTGTGAATGAATGATTTATGTCTGTGTAGCAGTGGAGGCTGCTGACCAAATTTTTAGGTGAAGCACAAATTATTATATTATATTATATATTAAATAATATTTTTAAAACATCCCCCACTGTGTGTCAGTGGTCAGTGGACACAGATGAAAACATATTAACATTAGGTGACAGCGGACCTGACCAGATGAAAACATATTAGGTGACAGCGCACCTGACCAGATGAAATCATATTAGGTGACAGCGCACCTGACCAGATCAAAACATATTAGGTGACAGCGCACCTGATCAGATCAAAACATTTTAGGTGACAGCGCACCTGACCAGATCAAAACATATTAGGTGAAGGTGACAAGGAAGCCACAGACTCATACCCCCCCGACACTCAACTAACCGCCTCGGACAGTCCTTCATACCAGTGGCCATCAGGCTCCACAACAGTGGGCAGCGACTGCTGCCAGACATCGACCTAGAACTAATAGGAACCCAAGTAGGACAATAACACTACCTTATGCATACTGCACCTTATGTGGATACTGTGATACTGTGAATAATGAATAATGTATATTTCAGTTAGTTAGATAGTAAATTATATTGACCTATTTGTTTACACTGCTTGTGTTGTTTTCACTACCTGTACCCCCCCCCCTTCCCCCATGCTGCTATGATGCCTGAATTTCCCCAAGGGGATCAATAAAGGAATATCTTATCTTATCTTAAAAGGAAAGATGAAATTACCTACCTGGGTTCCATCCTATAGAGGCAAATCTTTCCTGTGACAAAATGGGATCCAATGTAATAAAACTAAGTCAACCAACGAACTAGATTCCTGTACCGGATCTCCTCTCTGGTAAACAAGAATACCTTGAAGACTCTAACAGGAGCACTCATTCAAGGGTACTACGACTATGCTTGCACCTCATGGTACCAAAGCACCTCAAAGGCACTAAAAACAAGATTACAAACATCACAAAACAAACTGGTCAGACTACTGCTTGACCTTACTCCTAAAACCCACCTCACCCCTGTCCACTTTGACAACCTAGGATGGCTTAGAGTAGACGACAGAGTACAGCAACTTGCAATGGGCCTGGTCTACAAGATACACTACACCACTAAGATACCCATGTGCATGTCGAAATACTTCCCAAAGGTCAGTGAATACCACGACCACAACACCAGAGGGAGTTCCACAAATCATGTTCAACCCAGATAAAAAAAAAAAAAAAAAAAAAAAACGTTTTTTTAATAAAAGAAAATAGTCATAACTTAGAAATTAGATTGCATAGGTCTATGAATCGATATCGCGATTCTGTTTCGATTAATTGCCCAGCCCTACAGTGTGTACAGTAAGTTAGCTTGGTGATTATCATTGTGATGTAGGCTAAGCTGCCTAGCTACTGTTAGCATACAAGCACTGTAGCCTACTTACTTTTTCATCCACAACGTTTTTTCTGATCCAGATGCATAAATCCACTTCTTCATGTTGCTCAGTTGCTGGTTTATACTTCGGTCCTAATGTTGGCGCAAAGTTTAATTTAGCCTGACTTGTTATAGCTGTACAGCTTACTAACTACTAAACAACAACTTTCTCATAGTCTCAACTTTCACATAGTCAAAATGGGTCCAGCTGCATGTGAGGAGGATAGGTTTAGCTCGGGCCAATCTCAAGTTTCTCAAGTTTCTTTATTATTTGTCATACAGAAGTACAGAATACTTTTATACAAAATGCTTCTTTATGTTACATTTTGTATAAAAGTATTCTGTACTTCTGTATGACAACTAATAAAGAAACTTGAGAAACTTGAGATTGGCCCGAGCTAAACCTATCCTCCTCACATGCAGCTGGACCCATTTTGACTTTGCAATGCAGAAATCTCTGATTGGATTTGCAAGGCTGCCAATCATATTCAACCTCCGTGTATTGGATGTCAAGGGCTGTCAATCAATCAATCCTCCATTCAATGGCAAGAGTTTAACTGCACAGACCGTGCTTAGATGAAGTTAATAGCCTATTTTGATTCGCTGTTATTTATTATTTATTTAACAATGGGTCACACCTGTGAAGTTTTCTTCACGAATAATTACTGCAGGCAATACTGCAGTGCAGGCCTGCTCAGAGCTGTACATTTTGGCCATTTTTGAAGAAAGAAAAATTCACTGGCATTTTTTTTACAGAGGAAAACATTTATAATAAAAAAAAAATAATAATTATTATTTAAAAAAAATATATATATATAGTTTTTTTTTTTTTTTTTTTTATATATATATATATAGGTATATGTAAATTAATAATAATTATGAATTATGAGTGAATTTGTGTTTCACGTGTTGTCATAGAGAAACCTCCACTGCTGTGTAGTAATGTAATCCTTGTAGTTTGATACCAATGTTATTTAATTAGTGTTTGTACTATACTGTGGAAACCATTATGTGAAATGTTTGTTTGTCTGTTTATGTACGTTTCCAATGCAGTTTTCACTAAGATGACGTCACGGATTGGAATTAAATAAAGAACGTCTTATGCATCAGTCGAGACTCTGTCGTTTGGATCCAAGGGCTGTAACATAATTTTTTTTCTAAGATGAAAGAAGCACTCAAAGTGCAGCCTGTTCAGTTTCAGGTTTTATACTGGATAGGGGGACTTTTTTGGGAGAGTTATAATAATACTACTAACAATGCCCGTCCATAAAACGAGATAGGGAGCTGGATATTCTGTAGTGAGTAAAGCTAATTTACAGCAGCTATTTGCTCATGTTCACAGTGGCATTGATCAAAGGCACCACTCAGGCTGTTCGTCAGACTTTAAAGGCCAGAAATAATTTACCTCTGCAGATGAAATACCTCCAGCAGAGCCGTGCCTGTCCATTTTAATGAGCTGCTTGGGAATTAAAACATCACATGTTCAGAAATATTGAGGGCACAGGGTTGTATTATTAGTTTGCTAGTTTGCTAAACCAGACTGGCCATTTTGATGACTCCATTCAACCAGGTTCAAATGAAATTCGCCAGCAGTAATTTACCATCAAGATTCATGACACATGGACAGAATATACTGTAAGTTGTCAAACATAATTTTTTTTTTAAATAATGCAGGCTGATACACAAACAAATATAAACTTGTTCTATATATGTATGGATTGCATAGCAGTTGCAATGTGACAACAAAAACAAACACCCTTCTAGAACCAACTCCATTTGATTTCCTGTCAGTAGTAAAAACAGGACATCAATTGTAGTTGTAGCTGTTTCCTATTGCAACATATACGTGGACAAAATGCGCTTGCTTATTCCTTACCTAATGTAAAAAAGGCGGGGCAGCTCACAGGTGTTCCTGACACCTTCCATCATCATTGTGATTCAGCAGCTGCTCGCTCCTATGCCAAGCTGCAGTGACTTGTCTGTTCCGCAGAGGGGTCATCGGTCACAACCTGCCAGTAACCCTCACAGCAAGGAGATGTCCTGCAGAGATTGCTCCAGACCTCACTGAATTATGTCAGTCAGAACAACACAGCTCCATCAAAACAAAGACAGAGCTGTGTGTCTGCTCCATAGAGGTACCTTTCTGCCCATCACTACACACACACTTATTTTTCTTTCTTTCTTTCTTTCTTTCTTTCTTTCTTTCTTTCTTTCTTTCTTTCTTTCTTTCTTTCTTTCTTTCTTTCTTTCTTTCTTTCTTTCTTTCTTTCTTTCTTTCTTTCTTTCTTTCTTTCTTTCTTTCTTTCTTTCTATTTGTCTCAAACATCCACATTAAAAGATGCCAATAATATTTTTTTATTTAAGATAAAACACCAAACATAAAATATAAATCAAACAATTTCCATCATAAAAAAACAAAACAATGGATGTGTTCTGTATCGTATAGCTCTCGCTCGGCGTCACTCTCTGCACTGTCCTCGCACACGTGCACGCACACTGAATAAAGACCACAATGTACCTTTAATCCCAATATTTGTCTGACCACACCCCTATCAGCTTACCCATATAAGCAGGGGTGGGGCCACCCACTCGCCTCCTTCTCGCTTTCACCACAAGGAAGTGCCTCGGTAGATCCCCACTTGAAGTGATGTGATGGTAGGAGAAGAGTTGGAAAACAAGGATACGTTGACATCATATCTTTATTTTCTCTCTCACTATTTTCGAGAAAATACGGCGATATTGTCTTCGTACTGGAGTGTCTGGAAGATGATGATCATTCTAAAAATCCTCCACTGGTTTTCGTATTGAGAGTTTGCGCCGCTACATGCTTTTCCAATTGCAGTCCTTGCTGTGTGCTGGTTGCGGTAAAGACACAGCTGGGCTGTAGGACGCGCCGCTGTTGTGAGAAGCGGTGGGTTCCAGGTTTGGTAAGTTATGTTTTGCTGACAAGCTCCACTTGTCTGTTAGTGCTATGGGGGCTAGTTGACAATGTTTATGAAAACCGGCCCCAGACTAGGGTCCTTTGTTCAGCCTCCTAGGCGACAGAAGACCTTGGTCTGAAGCCCATTATAGTTTAACCACGACCATTAACACTGGTGATCCCTGTGTTTTCTGGACGAGTGGATGTCTCTCTGTCACCGTGTTAGGCCCCATCTTTCATATCCAAATGAGAGTATTCCCTCACGAGGAGATATGGGCATAGATGTTCGTTAGCGGAAGATCTGTGTTCAAAGTCAGCTACACAGGCCAGTTGGGTATTGTGCTGGCTCCGTCGGGTGTTGGTAAAATCACCGTTGTAAAACTGTGTTGACATCTTGTTTCTCTTTTCTCTTAAAAAGTGAGGAGGGTTTCAGAACGGCGGCCTGTCTGGGTGAGTGTTATATCATTGTGTACAAGTTCAGGTGATAGCTGCTTAGCTTACGTGCTAGTGGTGGTCTACTGTTAGCCAGTCAGCTGTTAGCTGCGGCGCTAGCCTGCTGTGATCACTAGGTGGCCTACCTGGCTAGGCTAGGAAACGTTAGCTTGCTGCTGTCGCTGCTTAGCTTACGTGCTAGTGGTGGCCTACTGTTAGCCAGTCAGCTGTTAGCTGCGGCGCTAGCCTGCTGTGATCACTAGGTGGCCTACCTGGCTAGGCTAGGAAACGTTAGCTTGCTGCTATCGGCCGAGGCCCAGCGCGGGGTGGCTCCGGCCCCTCGCGCGCCGCCGCGGTTCCCAACTCCCCTCTCCCTCACGGGGAGAGGCTGGGGGGGATTCGAAGCTCCCCTCTGGTCGCGTGCGCCGTTCGCTCTGCGTCTCGTGGGCAGGGGCGGTAGCGACCGACGATTGGAGCGGCCGTTAGCTTAATGCTACTCTGTTGAACGTGCTTTGATTATAACATGTTTTAAACACTCTTGACTACGACGTCATCTTTGACAGAGGATGTTCGTCGACCCTGCCCTGAGCCAGGGCGGCAAGGATGCGTCAACAAAGGGGACCGTAGCGACGGGTTGGAGCGGCGACGCTGACCGGGTCGGCAACACAGAACGGCTGTGTTTACTACGGTGCCTTGAGACTGCACTTCGTTGATCTACGCTCCGGGTAGGCAAGGTTTGGCCAGACCTTATACACTTCTTCTGGCTTTCCCTTCTAAATGTTTTGTAAATAACGATGTTTTCCAAAACGAGTGTTGCTGCACTACATTTAGGATACAACGCGAGTTATGTGTGAATTGTCTTGTCACTGGTATTTAGCTTCTCCATGCAAATCGGGTTGTTGTTACAGATGTGAAAATGATCTGGTTTGTTGTGTTGAGAAACATCATGTGTGTTTATATGTACTGTGTACTCACAACTAAGGGGGTTAACTAACCTATAAAGCTATGCTTAGTGACAAATGAGTAAAGAATGATTCTTTTCTCAGCCTGTAATGACAATGAACAGTGTGTTCACATATTAACAGGTTTTCCTGTTTTAACTGGCCGTATTAAGGGTAAAGTAAGAGGATTGTGTTTCCCCCCGGTTCCCTGGGGACTTCTTCATCCTCCTTTCAGACATGTTGTTGCACTACATTGTGTCACTGTGTGGTAGGGATACGATGTAACCCTTAGCTTGATTGCTGAGGTTGTGCTAAAACAGCTGGAGAAACTTTATTTTCCTAAAAGAAAAAATTGTTTGGTCGCTTTCGTGTGTGCTTAGCAAGGCCTGTGGCCGATACTAATCGAGAATTATGTATTCTCTCATTATGAAAAACGGCGTTCCTCTGTAGAGTGTTGGCTCATGCGCTGTGTGAAGCTGTCAGACGTTTCATTGAGCTGACTATGACTGTGTCATACTCTCTTTTTGTCATTACATCGTATCATGGGTGTGGGGTCGTAAAGGGGTGAACTGGTAACCTTTCCTCCCCCTTTTTTCTGTTGGTCAGGGGTAAACCCACCTGTCCTTCAAGGTTCCTGTCACGTTGCGGTTCGGCACGTTACCGTTACAGGGTGAGGGGGGTGGGGGGGGGGGAGGGAGTTTCCTGGTCCCACGGCCTGGAATATTGGGCGTGTGCACCGCAGAAATTCCCCCGCCATAGAGTACGTCACCGTGCGCATCTCTGTTGGTAGGACTTCCGTGTGCTGTTCAGGTCCATGTGATGGATCTGTTTCGGGGGGTGGTCAGGGCTCCTCCTCACCAAGCTCCTATTCGGGCCTTCTGTGAGTTGGGACTCCTCCTTCCATGTGAGGGAGCCTCCTTCAGAGTACAGAGCCTCCTCCTCAGATTGTCAAGGTGAGTGGACCCTCAAGAAGGAGTCCTACTCTATTGTGTATGTATTCGATTCAATTCGATTATTGAGTGTGTATGGGTTCAGTGCCTCCTCCCCGGAGAGCCCTAAAACCAATTTTTTACATGGCTCAAGGTGCAATATATTCTTTTCAATCTGTACAGCTCGCGTGGGAAGTCTCTCTGGGGATTCCCGTCTCCTTCCTATGGGAGGGTGGTGGGATGTAAAAATGTGAAAAGTTTTTACCCCCGGCTGTGTAGACTGGGATACATACTGTTGGTGCTTCCTGCTTTTCTATTAAAAATAGTTGGAGTTAGGAAGTGTCACACCCCTCTTGTCGTTCCCCTGGGCGCCTTGGGGATTCAATGACAGGTCTAAATAGCCTGTTCATTGATGTGGGTGTGTCCCGACGCACGTATAGTGCTAGCTTGGGGTGTTCTGTACACAGGCGACTGACTGGCACGCCTTGGTTGCTTGAGGTTAAAACGGCATTTTTATAAAGCAACTGGGATGTAGGTTTTTCCTCCTCCGACGACCAAATCCGACGACCTGGTTCGACGGATTCTCGTTCATATCTGGGGGATGATGACGGAATGGATCTGAACATATGTAGAGGGGTCTCACGCCCTGGGGGTGGGCCACCGGGCACGGTTCGCCCGAACGTCTGGGTGGCGCCTTCTTTTCATGTTTAAGATCAACACGTATATCTGCCCCTTCTCCTGGAGTAGGCATGTCGGCGTGGTTAGGGCACAGGACTGGTTCTGGTCATGCTGGTCTGGATCAGTTGAACCCGTTGTCCGCCGGGGATGCAGATCTGCTGTTCTGGTACCCTGAGGGACTTGGGATTTTTTCAGGGGGAAAAATGCCAGGTCGGTCCGGGTGTCACAGGGTTAAGCGCTATGGAGACCCTGGTTGGGTACATTTTTTACTCAGCACTGTCGTAATGGCTTACGGCCATGCCAACCTGTACACGCTCGATCTCGTCAGATCTCGGCCGCTACACAGGTTGGTCCTGGTTAGTACTTGGTTGGGAGACCGCCTGGGAATACCAAGTACGGTGTGCTTGGGGCTGGTTCTCCATTCTTTTTCGCTCCTCTCTCACGCATGGCGAAGAGGGGCCTGTTGGGGTGGTCTTTGACCTCCTCTGGTGACCCTGTGCTTCCCGTATCGCCGGGCCCGGTCCGAAGTCATGTTTCGTCGACCCGTAGGCCTGGGTTAACCCTTTTTTGAAAACTGAAACACTTGTACTGCGGTATAGCCGGTGTATACCCGCAGGTGTGTTTTGGAGTTTTTTCTTGAGGGGTTATAGGAACAACCACCGCATTGGGTAACACCAAGGTGGTTGATTCCCTGGTGTGTTGGAGCAGTGTCAACTCCCGGGTTACCCGGTTGAGGGTGCCCCTGCACGTTCATGACGTCTGCCAATCGTGTCAGCCTTCTCTGCCTCAACCCCTCTGGGTGGGTTTTTTTAAATGGAGGCTTGGTCATGCAACAACGCCAGCATACGCCCCTTCCGCCGGGGCGGCTGTGTTCAGCTGTCCCCTCTGGCGCCTGTCTCGTCCGCAGTCTCCAGGCTAGGGTTAACAGCCTGTTGCCTGGTTTTTCCCCGGTGCGCTGCCTGCTTCCGTTGGTTAACCTTTTTTGTGTGCTTATGGCCATGCTGACTGCCTGTTCTGCAGGGTCAGTGTGCCAGGCGGTGTACTATTGGGGGGACAGGGCCCGCTCGGCTGAGGGGCCTTTGTCCGAATACGCTGGCGATATGGGGGGCGGGGTCACTAAGTGCCCACCTGGTGGGGTCTTGATGCTGGCATCATGGACTTCTCTGGGCCCCCGTTCCAGGGTTCCGCTGCTACGGCCTTGCCACGGGGTTGGGTTTGCCCTTGACCCCGTGATTCTGGGGGCAGTAACGAGGTTGTTCCCTCCGTTCGTTCCCGGGTTGCATGCGGGTTGTGCGTGTGTGTAGTCGTGGGGTCAAGCCACGGTCTGCTCACCCTGTGCGTTGAGTTGCTTGAGTGCCTCTTCGCACGGTCGGGTCCGTCGCCCTCCCGTGAAGATTAGGGGGGGTCGGGGGGGCTCGGCCCTCCCTGTTCTGATGGTTGTGGGGGGCTATCAGCGGGGTGTATTTGTCGGCCGATGGCTCTTGCTCGGCCTCCCTTGTGCAGAGAGTGACGCAGAGCGAGAGCTATACAATACAGAACGTTAGGTTATGACTATAACCAAGTTCTGTTAGTATAGCGACGCTCGGCGTCCGACGCTGCTGCAGCCCTTGATCTCGCCTTGTGGTGAAAGCTTGGGAAGGAGGCGAGTGGGTGGCCCCACCCCTGCTTATATGGGTAAGCTGATAGGGGTGTGGTCAGACAAATATTGGGATTAAAGGTACATTGTGGTCTTTATTCAGTGCGCGTGCACGTGTGCGAGGACAGTGCAGAGAGTGACGCCGAGCGTCGCTATACTAACAGAACTTGGTTATAGTCATAACCTAACGTTAAAGAATGAGCAGGAAGATGCAAGATGCTTATCAAATCCTGCCCCTTCATCTCCTACACATACACACACACTTACTGTACATGCGTGCACACACACACACACACACACACACACACACACAAAAACGGCCCCTCACACAAACGCACGCACACACACACACGGCCCCTCATACACACACGCACGCACGCACACACACCACACCACGCACGCACGCACACGCACACACACACACACACACACACACACACACACACACACACACACACACACACACGCACACACACACACACACACACAGACTCTCTCTCTCTCTCCTCCTGTCCATTTTAAACTGTAAGGTCCAGTTGGGGTTGGGGAATTAATCCTTTCAATTCAATTAAATTACAATTCATTCACTTTTGGCATGAAAAGGTTGCATTATCCAACCTACTGACAAGCAAATTAGAATGAATGTGCTATCGTCAGCAAGTAAATAGACATTTCTGTTTTGAATATAGATAGTTTTGAATTGATTGAATTGGAGGTCAGAGTACCACAGATGAAGAACCATATACTACTGTAAGTCAGTTTTAAGTTTTCAGAGGAACTTTATTATCTAACGATACTAGGTTAGAGTGCTGTGTTCACTTATAGACAGTCATGGTTGAGTAATTTATGGTGATATATCACATTTACATTAATTTAAGTGATATAAATTAACTTCACAAATACATGAGGCAACTGGGTGACGTAGCGGAGATTGTGCTCGTCACCAATGCAAGAGGCTGCGGTCTCAACTCCCGGAGTCAGCATTGCCTGTGGCTTGGGCCAGTCGTCATACTATCTCAATTGGCAGAGGTAGCGGGTGGAAAGTCAATGGGTGTGGATTGGACGTTGTGGACAGCGACTCCTACAGGTCGGTTTGGTGACGCCTGTACAGCAGAGTCAGGAAGTATCGGGGGCAGCGTGAGCCTCCCACGCGTTACTCCTCGCCACTGAGAGGCCGCGCTGTCTGGTGAAAAGATGCGACAGGCTGCCTCCTCGTGTACCGGAGGGGACACGTGATGCAAGGCTTCTATCCTCACTACAGCCGACCAGTGGGAGGCGTAGTCTAGCAACGTTCAAGACAGGGGAGGGGAGAATTGAAGGGGAGAATTGGCGACACAAAATTTGGGATGGGAGAACATTTTTTAAATAAGGAGAAAAAGTGGATACAAAAAAATGCATATACATGATCCCAATCCTGACGGCCACAGTCAGTCACAAAAAGAGAGAAATGAGACAGAAGGCATCTCCTTTGACTTGTTTTTTAAATAAAACCCAGCGTAATCATAGCAATTGACCAAAATCGACAGTGTATGTGTATCCGTCGGTTCCAAAAATTTAAATTAAAAGGAAGTTCATCCTGTCTGAGCTTTTTCGTCCATCAAAACTGACACAAATCTGGCAGAGACGGACATGTCATCAGCCCTGTCCAACAGACACTTCTCATCGAAAAGTTATTAAAAAGCACATGTAGACGGTCAGACACAAGGGATAGCGCGGCCGCTCCCTTTCAGGCTCCAGCTCTGGGCTTCTTATCAAGCCTCCATTTCTCAGTCCTGACCAGACACCCTAACCAGACAGTCAAGGGAGGGCATTAAGGACCCACACAGTTTTTGTGATTTCAGCCTAGACTGCTTCTCTAATATAAGCTTTTGTAGCACACAGCTGATTCCACGTGTTCCTCTCAACAGCCAGAGGGCAAGCTTGAGAGATTATCTACAATCCTCAGTTTGGGACAGACGCCATGGCTTTGAGGAGGGAAGAGAGAGAAGAGGCGCAAGGGAATGAGGAAGGGGGAGGGAAGTAGAGAGAGAGACAGAGAGAGAGGGAGGGAGGGAGACACATTTGGCTGGACAGGAAGTGGCAGCCTGTTTGAGTCACCGTCCCCACTAGGGATTCATATATATTTTTTTAACATTCACATTTATGTTATTAATCAGCATTATTAGGCATACCTACCATGCAACTTGAACTAACTGTGAGGCTTTAGAACCACCAGACATCAGGGGTGAAACAATGTTTTTGCTCGCCTGCAATTTATATCCGTGACATTCTCTCCCTCCTATATGATGACGCATAAAATCAATCCATAAGGGGTGGATTTTCTTTGGAAAAGGTGTGACGGGACACTGAAATAATACTCTTTTAATAAAAAAAAATTTCAACATATATAACGCAATTAAAAGAACTGCCTGCGGAGCAACAATTTTGATAGGATATTGGATAACTTTCAGGAGCATTGAACCAGGGCAGCACACAGAAGAAATGTGGCTTGGGTTTTAATGACAGAAGGGAACTGCTTGGTAATTCCTGTCTATGTATAATATAGCAGTGTAATCACTGTCAGTTCAATCACTGTTACAGTTGTGGCAAATGTAGCAGGCTGCCCCTGGGGTGAAGGCTTTGTGGGCTCAGAACTGACACACGTACACATTTGACCCACAATTATTTTGGCCTTACGTTTGTGTCACAGTCACAGGTTGACAAGGCAATGTTCCCCATATTGCCCTTTCCCTGTTTGTTATTATATTTTTCTAGCAGATTGTTACTGCACGTTGTGGGATTACACCTTTTTGGGAGGATGGATATAAATAACTGTTACTGTGGATTACTGTGTGTTGGAAGCTATGAACAGCTTGAACTATGCTGCTTCCAGTGTGTTTTTCCATAGCTGTGGCTAGAACATTGGAACACCTGGATAGCTGAGGTGGAGGGATGGGCTGCCTGGTTAGCTGAGGTGGAGGGGTGGGCTGCCTGGATGCGTGTATGCTTTCTACAACGCAGTTGCGTTTCCAGGTTGCTCTGATTGGCCGCTGACCCCACGTGACCCTACGCTATTACGCACCCCTTATCTGACGCTCTACAGCTTTCCGTAACTTCCTCGCAGAACAGCTGCTTCCGTATTTATAATATTGGAAACGCTGTGCTGTGATAACAACATTAACAAGCGCTGTGATAACAACATTAACGAGACTCTCGTTGTGTGAATGAATGAATGAATGAATGAATGAATGAATGAATGAATGAAAACTTTATTTAACAGATTGCAGAATGGGTACAATACAGTACGGCTCAATACACACAATTGTTAAGGGGATGCAGACCTGAGAAAGACGTTTGTCTTGTTTCCATCAGGGTCCCCCATTTTCAATTCATATAGACATTTATGACATACACAACATACATTTACATTTAGTACTGATACATTTGTGACATAAACGGTATTCAAATATACAGTACTGTTACCCCTAGATCCTGACAGAGTATATACATATGATGGGGATGGGACTGTACATTAGGAGGGGGTGGGTGGGTGGGAGAGAAATATACATATGGCGGGGAGGGAATATATACATGCGGTGGGGAGGAGACTGTCTATTAGGAGGTGGTGGGGGTTTTGGGCATTTACGGTGGCCAGTTTCGAATTGCAGCCTCCCGTAGGTGCTCTTTAAGAGCGGTTTTGAATGTGGGTAGGGATTCACATTCCTTTACAGCTTTGGGTAGGGCGTTCCACATTGATGTGGCATAATTGCGAAACGTGTTTAGTCCCTTGTTTGAGCCGAATCTGGGTTTAACATGATTTGTTGAGCTTCCTCTGGTGTAGTGGTTGTGGTATTCACTGACCTTTGGGAAGTATTTTGACATGTACATGGGATGTGTCTATTCTGCTAATGCTAACGTTAACGCTAACGTTACCTCTCATTGTGTCTATTCTACAAACTTTAACGTTACCTAGGCTCTTGTGTCTATCTGCTAACGTTCTCGCGTCTATCTGCTAACGTTAGCATTAGGTAATAACCGGTTTAAAATGGATGGTGATTACCTCACGTTGTGTCTATTCTACTAGCATTAACGTTACTAGTACAAACAATCAAACCAAAACATTGACATCTAACTTATCTTTAGATATTTACTCAACCTCTAATGTCTAACTATGAATGAACACAACACTCTAACTTAACATATTTAGCTAATAAAGTACTCAACCTCTACTGTCTTTAACTATGAACAAACACAACACTCTAACTTACCATCTTTAGATAATAAAGTACTCAACCAACAAAATGAACCTAGCAATGGCAAAACAATTGTCCATTGCGAGGTTTATCAAAAACCCAAGAATGGAGGAGCAGGTGCCTAATGCCACCGCTAACACTACTGAATCCATTCAAATGACAGGGTAAGAGGGCACCCAATTAGCGCCGTCCAACTCCACAACAAACAGGCCTTTGAAATTGACTGACACTGGAGGCAGCCCAGGGCCAAAGCCTGAAGAATGTGACCTAGCAGAGCTGTTGAGATCTCCGCCACCAGAACTGTCTGCAATTGATGAACCGGAGCTGCCCGGCTGGTGCTTCGAGGAGAGAAGGCGAAGCTGCATACATACTTCCTCCAACAGCTGCTAGTGGCGTCCACTCGCCAGCCCTAGGGCTGGCCCCGCAACTACCTGGATTCACCATTGAAGGAATCTATGTTTTTCAATGTGTATATAATGTATTATATATCGGTGGGTGACAGCATCTACTCAGATGGATCTATAGATCTTAAAAGTAGCCGGCAGTCAGTGTGTTAGCAGCACACTAATAGACAGAGCCCATGGCTCCGAGGTCGTTCAGCAGCTTGTTAACATAAACACTGATAAGGACTGAGAGCAGGCAGGATTGGTCAGAGAGAACTATGGAGAGTTTGACATCGATAGAACCATGCTAAAGGTGAAGATCAGTTGCCATGACAGCGCGTCACGTAGTAACGAGGAAAGGGGGCGGGCCCCCGTTGCTAGGGAGAAGACGTTATGATGTGAGTTCCTTCCGGGGTAAATTAGACTGAGATACGAAGCACAGATGAGCAGACTTTCATCCCTTCCCACCCTCGCTGGGTGGGGGAAGGGAAATAGTGACACATCATCATTAGCTTCGGCTAACAGGAAATGGTGGTTGGCTATGAGGAGAGAGAGAACCATTGGATTGAAGAGAATTAAGACAAAGACAAAACAATGACAATACAGCATGGGTTACATCGGGTACGGAGCTATGTTTATGAAAATAAACATGAGGATCTGAGGAAAGAGATCACGTTGCAGTGTCATTTCTTATGACTAACGGATGTACTAACAGGGGTTGAAAGAAAACACAACGCAGGACAGGGAGAGTCACGAAGGAGATGACGAGATGAAATTGGCTGATTACAGAAACATCTAACAAACTTGGTGACTCACGCCGGATTTTGCAAAACAGACTTTTCAATGGGGTGACGAGTGAACAACAGCCAGCGTGTGGGAGAATCATGGACTCGAGCCAAGCTGGCAAGCGAGGCCAGCCAAACATGGGAGAGAGTCGCGAGCAACCAGTGGCTGTAGAAGAAAAGTGAGTTCACTTGCACGCACGGTTATAGTCGTTTAAGCCAAAATAAAGAATGGTGCATCCGTAAAAATTATTAACGACACACCTAGGCCAGCTGTAATCATAATGTGTTTTGAAGACAAACAGAGAGAAAGCGACACAGAGAAAAAGCCAGAGGGTGATTGGTGTTTGGAAGAAGGCAGAGCAGAGCGCAGAGCTGCCCGGTTTTGTTTTGGAAAACGAGAGGTCTTATCTAGAAGAAAACAAAACAACTTGAAAATAAAAACAACGATATTCCGAGTGCGGTCCCTACCTCCTTTTTTTGCAACTTAATTAATGTTGGACTACGCACCTGTCTGAGCGCAGTGGTTACCCCCTTTTTCTACTAAAAATACAGAATAGGTTACATCGGGTACGGAGCTATGTTTATGAAAATAAACATGAGGATCTGAGGAAAGAGATCACGTTGCAGTGTCGTTTCTTATGACTAAAGGATGTACTAACAGGGGTTGAAAGAAAACACAACGCAGGACAGGGAGAGTCACGAAGGAGATGACAAGATGAGATTGGCTGATTACAGAAACATCTAACACCATGGAACCGCTAATGTAAGCAGGGCTTTCAAGGAGAACGCATGCTGTGAGGTAGCTGGGTGCTGTCCACTGGGTCCAGGTATGATTCGGTCATTCTGTAATGTGTGTTGTTGAAGTAGGACCCAAGTGCACGACACAGGCAGGCAGAGGCATATGGCGAAGGAAACCCAACCCTGGGTATTTATTGTTACAGGCAGGCAGATTACAGGCTGGCAAGTAGATAACAGGCAGGCACACGAAACATACAGACAATGACCAAACAATGACTTACAAAGGGAGCTAACATCTACTGTATACAGTATACATTGGGGAAATGACAAACCGATGACACTAGAGTAGATTCTAAATGAGACACAGCTGGGTATGACACAAACTAACATAAAACTGCTGGGCATAGAAGAGAAATACGAGGAGAGGGACAAACGCCAAGTGAGCCAAGGTAGAAACAGAGAGTGAAACTACCAACCATGACAGAAAGTGGTATTAGATACTGTGGCTCTAAACAGTGGAAACATTTAGGAAATATTCAAGTTAATTTCGAAGTATGACCCAGAAGGTGAAAACTGGTTCCAGCAGCTTCTACACAATGCTACACTGCCCCAACATCCAGAATGAGCTACTGGAATGTGCAGCCTCATTAACACTACGAAAGAAAACCAAGAACAAATTACACAAGTCTACACGTTTTGCCATATTAGCAGCGGAGTACAAAGACTAATCCAAGCTAATGGTCGTGTATCTCCGTTTCATTCATGGCAGGGTGATTAAGGAGAGGCCTGTTGTATTTTCTGACACAGCTGATATATCTAAAGAAGGGATATCAAGGAAGAGCCTGGAAGTACTGTAACCACTGGAGCTGGACTCATCGCGTTGTGTGGGATGTTGTTTCGCAACTGCAACTCCCATCGATTGAACCTGCATGGTGTTAACATGCACTGCTGCTATACCGTCAGGACATATCTGCACCTTTTTGACACTGCACCCACAGACAGGTGCGCTTTATGCAATTGCAAAAGGAAATGGACCCCGATCAGAAGCTAATTGAGCTAGAGAGAGAGAGAGAGCTACTAACTGATGTACAATAGAGCTCCAAGTGAGGATCTTTAAGTAAAACACTGCTCTACTTGACATGATTATAACCCTACCAATGACACCATGTGCAGTGGAGAGACTTTTCTCAATGACAAATCGAATGAAGAACGTCACCCTTTTGTCTTTTGAACGTGAACGGTCAGACTCATTGGACTAGGCTTGGGCCACATTTGGATTTTGCCAAAAAGGGATATTTTTCTACAGAGCTACATGGCGTTTCCAACCAAACTATCAAGGATACCCCACATAGGGAATTCTACATTATCCTAATGGTTAAGGGTTTCGGCCTCTTTGTGCATTATCCAAATTAGTCCTATGCTTATACAGCAGTCAAATAATTAAGGCCAATAGGTAAAGGGATAATACACCACACAATGAAACACCATCAAATTGGTTCGAGGGGAAAGAGATAAAAAAAAATTTACCTAAACAAAATACAGCAAACTAAGAGTCACTTATTCCCCTGGTATATATACAAATAAACAACATCAAAATCACAAACAAAGCCACACAATTTTAAACACAATTCATCTCCAACACCCCTGCTGACCGGTCACCCTTTCCCCTCACCCTCCTGCCTCCGCTCTCAGCAACCGTGGATCCTAAGAAGCAAATTAAGAGAGCAAGAGACAGAAGGGATTGGGGAACAAACGAGACTAGAAGAAAACAGGATGTTAAAAGATGAAATGTACTTCAAAACAATGGAGTCAACCCCATCAGGTCACTCTACCATTTAAACTTAAATGGTCAACCATGCCCAGACACATGGAAAGTTGCGGGCCAACAACGTCATCTATCTCAGCACAGTGACCATAAAGAGATTTTATCTTAGGGCGGCTACGTGGCATAGTGGGCAAGGTGCTCGCCACGAAATCTGGAGACGCTGGGCTTGCCTGTTCGAGCCCAGCGCTCCACATTTGCTTTCAGTTTAGCTGGTCGTCCGTACTAATACACATTGGCCGTATTAGGGGGTGGGAAACTGATGGGTGGGGATCGGGCGTTGTGGACAGCGACTCCTACAGGTCGGTTGGTGCGCCTGCGCAGTAGAATCAGGAAGTGTCGGGGGCAGCGTGAGCCTCCCACGCGTTACTCCTCGCCACTGAGAGATCGAGCTGCGCAGGTGAAAAGATGCGACTGCTGTTACCTCAAGTACCGCAGGGGACTTGTGCTATGTATGACTTAAGGCCTCTGCATGCTACAGCAAATTCAAAGCAACTTCAACACAACATCGACAAAGCAACGGTGTTGCAGACACATTACCTTTATGCTTCTGCAAAATCAACGCGCAGCCTATGATGCAACAAAATGTACCCCGGATGTGCGGCTCGAGCGCGCCCAGCCCGCCTGAATACTTTGGGCAGCCGAAGGTGCGCACTCTAGCAATTACAAATGGATTTCCCTTCTCAACCATACATCGTTAGTATAATAATAGCCCTGTTTATGTTTGTTTTCGCTTGTGTTCTTGTATATAGTGTAATATAGTTATATCGCCACATCAACCCAGTCCATCCCCATTGTTTCCCCAATCTCCTTCCACGAATTCATCGTCATAATGCTATCCTTGTAATCTTTAGACCCGCTATTATATAAATGTTGGTACTTTCGGACCTCCTCTGCAATACGTTCCTGCATTTGATTCATTTTAAACAAACAATTAAACAAGTGTAATGAAACAATACACTAGCTATCGAGCTCCTGTCAGAAAGTTTTCGTTTTGGTCTCGAGCTCCTGTCAGAAAGTTTTCTTTTGGTCTCGAGCCAGGAACACTAGAAGTGACAGACAGCCCCGCCCCCATTCACTACCAACCAATCACTGCTACGCAATACCAACGCAACGGGTCTTTAGATTAGATTTTGGACACAGGTACGCAACGCCCTCGCAACACAGTCTACAAGACTGTCTGCAACAAGCGCGCTGAAATCGCGCCGATGTTGTGTTGAAGTTGCTTTGAATTTGCTGTAGCATGCAGAGGCCTTTAGTCCACATTGCAGCCGGCTTGTGGGAGGCAAGAAACAGCGTTCGTGACAGGGGAGGGTTGAATTGGATGATACGAAATTGGGTTGGGAGAAAATATAGAAAATGGGAGAAAAAGTGGATAAAAAAAATTGATTTTATCTTCTCTTTCCTTTTCCGGTTTTATTTCTCTTTTTCTTCCTCTTTCTTCCCGGTTTCATTTTCTCCTTCCCAACCATCTCACTCTGAATAGTCATGGGACCACCAACTTTCTGACCAAACCTCAGGTCATTAGGGCTAAACCCTGTGATCTCCTGGGCTACCTCGCTGGAAGCCAGTAGGAGCCATGGCAGTCCCTTCTCAGGAATGGCCACTGGAGAGGTGGAACAGAGAGAAACATTAATGCATCCCCCATTATCCCCCCCCCCCCCCCCTCTTTAGATGGGAAAAAGATGGTGGGCATTAGGAGGTTCACATGAAATGTTACTGCTTTCTTGCCTTTGGCAATAACATTTGTCTCATTCATTTTTTCAAACGGCACAGCTGTATCCAACAGCTCTTTTAAAGCCGGATCACTGTCCTGCTCCTTAACCAAATCAGTCTGAGACATGGACTGACATTTTGCAAGCAGAACCAAACTAATACAAACAGTCTCAACATCCGCACCCTGGGTAGCCCCCTGCGCATCACACGTTGCTGTCATTGCCTGTGTCACGGCCAGTGTTGGGACTAACAGTAACGAAGTTACTTTTTGCCGTAACTAGTACTCTAACGCATTACTTTTTAAATTCAGTAACGCTGTTACCGTTACTAAATGGTTTGTTAGTTCGTTACTGCGTTCTTTTTATGTAGATTCATAGCGAGCGTCCTCCTGACTCCTGTTTGATTTCGCCTGCGTTTGTTTTGTTTAATAATAGAGAGCGTCTGGTTTCCGCATTTCTGATTGGCCACTGACTGACGTTCTCTGACGTTCTCTGACCAGAGAGCGTCAGTCAGTGGCCACTGGCCAATCAGAAATGCGGAAACCAGAAATGCGGCTACGGAAAAGTAATAGACGATCTCTATAGTAAACGCTCGCTATGAATCTACATAAAAAGAACGCAGTAACGAACTAACAAACCATTTAGCAACTACTTGGAGAGATAATTAATATACAACATGGAAACGAGATAAAGAACATGTTTGAGGGGCTGCTGGAGTCAGCTGGACTAACGTTACATCTCGACCGGACCACCGCAGACTTTGGTGAGTGCAATGACAATGTGTTCACTGAAACTCAAGTTGATCAACGGATTTTGACTGTACGAAATCTGCCAGGGAATCTCATAATACTAATCAAACAATATAAATATAGTCCTTTCATGCACAATTGATATCCTAACTATTCTAACGTTGCAATGCTTTGATTGATATCTTAAACAACATTGCAAGATGGTTATAATGAAACGCTCCGGCGACATCAAGGCTGTTCCTTCAACCGGCGCACTTCTTATTATATCGACTCGGGACAACATTTGTTTGTGTCAGATTTGTGTTTGTATCTAGACCACATTGATTAGCAGAATTCAGTGATGTGAATGGAAACTGTCAAGTTGATCAACCGATTTTGAGTATCTGGGGCATGGGACTCGGGAGCAATTTTCTTTTTTTTTAAATAACTAAATAGTTACTTTTCACAGTAACTCATTACTTTTGGGTGTAAGTAACTAGTAAAGTAACGAAGTTACTTTGAAATGAAGTAACTAGTAAAGTAACTGAGTTACTATTTTTCAGTAACTAGCACAACACTGGTCACGGCACAGGCTGGATGCTCAACGACAACATCTGATATGTCGTCTAACATAGGACTAGGAGAGTCTTGGGTGACTACATTTGGGAGAGGCCCCTCGGCCCACACCTGTACCCCGGCAAGATTGTTACCCAGGATGATGTCAACACCATCAACAGGCAACTCAGCGCGCACACCTATTTGCACATCACCATTTCCCAAACCTGAAACGAGAGAAATGATTTTAGCAGACGGTACCGATGGTGATATCACTTGTGTGAGGGAATTAATGGTTCCCAAAACACACAGACTGTTTCATTAACACTTTCAGTGCCGTTCACGTAGAACTATGTTTCTGTCGTCCGATCGTTGTCACAGTATTTATTTTATTATCTATATCCATTCATAATTCAACGGGGCACCTTGTGCATACTGTTCTGAGTGTGTCTGAGCTGGCAGACGGTATTATACCGCCCTCTAACGCCTTCCGCCAGTAATGCCCCTGGATAGAAACGGGTTTGTTTATTTTCTATACTGAGCTCGGGCAAAACACACGCTTCTAGGGATGTGCTGGACAACTGACCCCGCCCGCCCATTGAAGAGCAATGCCCAATAACGTCGGAGGCACGATCACTGTGGATAACTGGAATGGCGATGAGATTATTGGATTATTTTTTTCCATTACTTCAGAGACCAGGTAAGGACACCATATATGAAAGCTTGTGTTGATCTGATATTTATTTCTACTGCGATTGAAGCTATATGTGTTTATGTGTCTAGCTGTTCTGCCGTTGGGTTGCAGGAGGGGGGTGGGGGGGCGCGCCGGTCTAAGCCACATTGCATGCATAATAGTGATGATCTAGCGGTGATTTCAGGAAGATCCGATAATCAGGCGAAAAATTACAACGTGTTTATTGAATTACACAAAAACGCTGTTTTCATGTCTTTTCCCTGGAATTGCTCAGAAGCGGCCGGACTATGTTCATATTCAAAACGGTATAAAATGGAAATGCACTGATGAAAAATCAGTTTTTTTTGCACGTTGACCAGAAGCAGCTCAATGACACTCAAGGGCGTTATTAGACCAATAGCGATACTATAAAATATAGGTTTAGTTCTACAAACTACAACTACGTTTACATGGGGTTAATGGGCGGCACGGAAGTGGTCACTTCCTGGAAGGGGCGTGGCACTCAATGTGTTAAGGTATCAACACTCCAAAGCCTCAACATGAGAAATAACAAACTGAAACCAAACAAATTAACAAATCTCTTGACAATCTGCACAAAAACAAACTGCTACTTCCCCCAAATCCCAAACAAACACCGCAAGAACAAAGACCAAATCACTCCCCAACACTGGCATATAAATAATTAGGTTACAAACACTAGCTCCAAACCCTCAGGTCACAGACACTACTTCAACTAATTAACCTATTTATTATTTCCCAATTAGCCCTCCTATAATCAGACAGAGCCAAACTAATTGTCCCAACAGGAACTCCAATACAAATGCCAGTCAAATTACAAATGCTAGCCAAATCACCAAGCACAAAATGCTAATTCAGCCACACTAGGCCAAATTACAAAGTCAATTTCTAATGTCTACCAAAAAGGTCCTACAAATGGCACGAGCCCCCAATTTGTCACAAGGTCCTACAAACGGCAGGAGCCCCCAATTTGTCACAAAGGTCCTCTAAATCAGGGGTTCTCAACCTTTCTGCTGCCAAGGCACCCCTGTGTTCAATAAAATATTCCAGGGCACCCCTACATATGATAAAGACTTTCCCGGTCCTGTCTTTTTTGCTACAATGATGATACAATGACTCTTTATTTGCCGTGCTGTCGTTGAGATGTTTTGTTGTTTGTTTGTCTTTGTTGCTTGTTGGTGAATCTGCAAATATGAATTGCCCCACGCGGGATCAATAAAGTTGTCTGAATCTGAATCTGATGACATAAATACAGAAAAGGATCACTAAACTGCTATCTGTTGCAGCTGCACTGTTCTCCATAAAAATAGCATATTTGGATAAGTTTGACAATTTCTCAAAAACAGAAAATCATGTATTTTTTTTAAATACAGAAAAGGATCACCAAGTTACCATTTCTCAAAAAATATAAATAAATACAGAAAATAAGCACTCGTTCACTCAGTGGACATTTCTAGCTCAATGCGAGGTCCGCTGCTGCTGGCTAATAATACGGTCAATACGTGGGGAGATCTTTGACAAGGCAACACGCATGTCATCATCAAGGCTCAACTTGGCCCTATATTTTGTTTTCAGAGCTGTCATGGATGAAAAGCCAGCTTCACACAGATATGTGGGGCTGAATGGTATCAACACCTTAACTGCAGCATCATGAGATACTTGGTACTCAGCACCACACTCTGAAACTAGCTCTCCAGGTGGTATCAGATGAGATTTCAATGAGTTCTTCCAAGAGTTTGGATGGAGATGTGTCAGGAAGCTTTGTCTCAATGTTGTCTGTAAAGTTTTTTTTATCCAGAGTAACTTGGTGATCCTTTTCTGTGTTTTATTAAATAATGATTTTCAGATTTTTAGAAATGGTCAAAGTTATCCAAATATGGTATTTTCATGGAAAACAGTGCAGCTGCAACAGATAGCACTTTAGGGATAATTTTCTGTAATCCAAAAAGAATATGGATTCACTATAAAGTGCCTGTTCACTATAAAGTGCCACGTTTTGATATATTGAGCTTTAAACTTTAAGTACATTTTTTGGAACACGCAATCTAAAACACCTTCCTCTCCCAAACCGTTCCTGCAATTGTTTTATGTTGCATGATGATCATGGATACATTTATTATGTATTGTATTTTTTATGTTTAAATATCAACATAATCTGTCTGTCCACCCTCAGTACATTTACTATCAATATAATATAGTAGTCTGACTTCATCATCTTTTCAAACGCACACACATAGAGGGAGAATGCCCCCCCCCCCCCTCCTTCCCAGTCCTCCTTCCAACTAGTCCCCACCCTGCTGTTCTCTGTCGCTCTGAACAGGGCTTTTAGCTTGTTGTAGCTTATGCTAACGGGACATTAATTCCGGTCTTAAACACAACGTGGTCATAAAGGAATGGCAAGGATTGCAAAGCATGTTATATGCATTTGACCCGTTGCGGAATAAAACAGCAGGGATTTGTTTTGGGTCGGAAAAACACTACCCTTGCTGTGTTTCAATGTCCGCGTTCCAGATCCAGACGCTACTACTGCTGAGCTGAGAGACGCTACTCTGCTCACTGCTCAGCCTGCTGTGTGGAGATGCATCCTATTGGCTGTGTGCTGGAGCGGATATGAGTCACGACACCACGGATTTTCAAAATAAGAGTATCATAATGACCTTAATGTTGCTAGCTTTCGGAGCCTAGTTATTATAGCTGGAGCTGCGCGTGGGCATAAATGAGACCCGCTATAGGATTTTCAAAATAAGACTGTTGTCATTCTATATTTTTAAAGAACATTGCCAGGCATCTCGCGGAACCCCAGGCAGCTCTCCGCGGAACCCCTGTGTGCCGCGGAACCCCTGTTGAGAACCGCTGCTCTAAATGACACGAGCCCCCAATTTGTCACAAACAGGTGGTTCTGACAAATAGGGAGTCCACACATGATACCAAGTTAACAAAATAATTTATTTGATCCTATCAAAACACATAATAATTGAATAAACAACAGAAATAGAATTCTCAAAGGATCCAAAGTTGGTGTTGATACAACCTGTCCTGGGAGATGGGAAAGCAGACAGAAGGGATTAGACAGGGGAACATATATAATGGTGCTGCAGGCAGCTCTCTGCACTGCACAGGTGCTTCAAATTGGGGGAACGACCTACCCACTCTACCATGCTCTTTGAGTCAGAAGACTCCCCAATTGCAAATTGCAGGTATAGTGGGGGTCGTCACAATTGTTAGGGCTGTTGGTGGATGTCAATATGAGCAGAACACTTCCGCGCTTGTAATGTACTCTGCTATTGAGCTATTTATGGAATGAATTGTGTGGCCCATCCATTTTTATTCAGGCCCATGCGATTTCATTTCTGGCGCCACTGCACACAAGGCATATGCATGTAGGTTTTTACACACATTAATGCACACGCACACACACACACACACACACACACACACACACACACACACACACACACACACACACACACACACTCAAACACTTCTCTAGAAAAGGACTAACACATTATCAACTGAATTTTAAGACAAGCTCAGCCACAGTGTAAGGCTTTCTAATACATTGTAAATGGAGTTCATCTATTCATATTAAACCATGGCAACTGCTAACTGCCAAGAAGTTGCAGCAAGCGATTCCAACTGTCTAATTAACTTTGTTTGGTTTTTGTCCTCAAATAACCAGGCACCATTTTTGTATGGAAGTGCTGTTTTTCCAATAACTCCTGTCTGAATACAATGCTAATATGCTAAATTTTATAGTGCAACTGCTTGGAAATAAAGCATAAATGTTCCCTCAGGGTCACATTAGCAGTAGTTGCCTGGTGTTGTGACTGCTTAGGCAAACTGTCCTGCAATGTATTAGTATTTTCTGTCCCATACTCCCAGGGGACCCTCTCCCTCCATGCTATCTCTCTGTTGAATGTTGATAGAGTAGCAGCATCGCCCCGGTCTTCCCGACGTGACTCGCGACATGTCTGATAATATCGTTAAGTTAGCGGCATTCATCCCAGGCATTCGTAACCCTGTGTTCTTGGAGAGTACATCTCCAGAGAAAATTAAATTAACCTCTCCTCTCATCCTCTCTCTCTCTCTTCCTTCTTTCTTTCTTTCTCTCTCACACACCGTAAATAGTCATTCCTTTTTTCCTTTTTTTTTCAGTCAGCACGCGTCTTTAACCAATCAGTTCCAGGCTGGGCGATAAAGGGGACCGGAGGTAAGTACACAATATGAGGTACATATCCTCAGATGAATTCTGTATTCATTGATAAATTCCCTCTGGGCCTGTCTTACCTGCCCCCCCCCCTCCCCCCAGCCCACTTCTTGGCAATATGAAAATATAAATTAGTTCTGCACCAGTCAGACTACCGTTTCTCCTCACGCTCATAATTCACAGTAGAGTACATGCTGCAGATATACTCTATAAAGGAGATGGGGCAGATTACCGTATGTTGACAAGCCCTTTTTTCTTTTTTTCTTTCTTAAAATTTTGCATATGTATTTGTGTGTGTGTGCGTGCGAGTGAAACCTAACATGATGCATTTTGTGAGGCGTGTCTGTCGTCAGTGCAAAGGTCACCCAAGGTGAATGTAACAGCAGCTGGCATCAACATGATATAAAATTATGCGTCCCTCTTGCAGCCAGGCCCATATAATATGATACAGGCTCTGCGTTGATTGAAATTGCCTACAGGAGAGTGTGTCTTAGCAAACCCACCATCTGCTTTTAATCTCAACGTGAGTTAATGGTTTGTGCAAGTCAGTCAGGTGGTGTGTGTGTATGTGTGTGTGAATGATTGAGTGTGTGTGCACATGCATGAGCAAGTCTGCATATGAATAAGGGTGTGTGTGAAAGAGAGAGTGTGTGATCAAGTGTGTGTGCATGAGTGAATGTGTGTTAATCTGTGAGTGTACAGTCCATGTTTGTGAGCGTGTGAGTGTTTGTCTGCGTGAGTGTACTAGGCCTATGTGTTTGTGTATGTGAGCGTATGTGTGTGTTGACAGAATCCGGCTATAGGGCGACAATAATGTGGTCAAGAGGCATGGTTTCTATCTTGAGCCTTAACTGGCGTGGTTTATTTATTCACATGGCAGAGCAGCAGTTCTACAGTTCTCCTCTCACTGAGAGGCTGGGGGAAAGAGAAAGAATGGGAGGAGACATCTCTATTTATACTCGCCACCTGGTGGTGTTCCTGAGTGGCTCCGCCTAGAGCGCCCTCTAGTGGAAACAGTTATATATGCAGTTAGACAGTTACTAGTGGAAACAGTTATATATGCAGTTAGACAGTTACTAACAATCCTACACAGAACCTCTGACTTCAACACTCCCACTTACGGTTTGTATTAGCATACTGGATAACTTCTTTGAAAAACATTTGACAAAGGAAATAATATAATCCAAAACATCAACAAGGTATGACAGTCAATATTTACACCTTAAACATGACCCTTGCAAATCCCTTCAATTTTAATTTGGAACAGGTTTCCTCATAGTGTCTGCTACCCTGTCATCCGTTGGACAGTAAACCAGTGTCATCCTTTCTTCTCTGATGAAGGTATGATATTTTCTATATTGACATGTTTACATCTATGTTGACACACTGGGTTCCTAGCAATCACAATGGTTTCCTGGTTGCCCTCATAAACAACAGCCTTCATATATACACAGTGTCCATAATTTTTAAATGATGTTGACAAAACGCCCTTCATCTTCAAGAACCACCTTATTTGGTATAGACTGAGGATACATTCCAATTACCTATTACATATTAAGCAATATACTTGTAATCTTATCTCCACCACTTCTAGCGGTTGTTCTGGATAAATACACTCCTGTATGGTCATAGCTAGAACCATATATTCGGCTTCACAAGTTGATAGTGTCCTGTCTGCATCACTGTGGGCTTTAAGCCCTAGACCCTCGCTGCTCTTTCTGAAACACAGTTGTTTATCTGCTGTACCTTTAGGATAACAAAAGACATGTTTGGCTGTAATCCAAATGCTCCTCTGTGGGGTCAGAAAAATGCTGTGACAGTCTACTCACTACAAACCATCGGTCAGGGCGGGTACACACTGTTAAATAAATGAGGCTACCCACAGCTTCTCTGTATATTTTCACATCTGTCAGTTTCTGAGCATCCTCCTGATAGTCTAGTTTTTGATCACATGGATGGTGTTTCCCTTGATCTACATTCTTACATGTCTAAACGTTCCAGGGTCTTTCCCACATAGTTACATCATTGAGAACATGGTAAGTCATCCACCTCTGAAGTTAAACATGGGATTAAACATAGGATCCATTTCAGTATTTAGACATGGACACCTCTGTACTTTAACATGGAATTAAACATAGGGTCCATTTCAGTATTTAGACATGGACTCTTAATCAGGTATTTAAACCTGGATTCTACTCCTCCCGTATTTAAACCTAGAGTATCATCCTCCTGCATCTAGGCAGTGTAGCCACCCTCCTTCAGTATTTAAACATGGGGTACCCTCCTTCAGCATTTAAGCAATTTTCTATGAACCATACTTTGTATTTGTCGTGGCCTTCAATACCTTCCTGGAGTGAATACACCCATTTCCCTCCCACTGTCTGTCTGCCCTCTCGTAACTTGGTTGAATACACCCATTTCCATCCCACTGTCTGTCTGCCCAATTGGGGGACAATGTGACCTCTTTAAAGGTCAGGGTTACCCCACTGACTATCCTGTAGTAGTAATCAACGGGGGTAGGTGTACTGTCCTCCTCGTCACTCCCTTTTTGGGCATAGTCTGTCAGATACTTTGGGGGTTTGTGTTCCCTTGAGGGATACCTCCCACTGCTTGGGGCACTTGACGTCACCCTCGGGTGCTCCTTGTCATCGCCCTCTGGGGGTTGCTGACTGTCTGCCTGCACGACCGTACTATGTACACTGGGCTGATGTGTCTCTGTTTCTACACCCCTTACTCTGGAGTCCAGCTCTGGCTCCTCTGTCTGTGTCTCGCTCTCACATGTTGCCTTTGTGACAAACTTGACTAGCATGTGTTTCTGCACTCTCCCGTTACCGGGATGATAAACTAGGAAGGCGGGGCTTCCCTTGTCGTGTCCTACGAAAAATCCTTTTACACCTCTGGACTCGGGCTTTCCCCTGTCCTGCGGGTACGCATAACACACTGATCCAAATCGGTGCATTCTGGCTAGATTACACTTCTTTCCTCTCAGCGCTGTATACGGGGTGGTGCCCGAGTGCTTATTAAAGCACCTGTTTCTGGTGTAAGCGGCTTCTTGCACCGCATAATGCCATAGGCTCTTAGGTAAGTTACTATCTACTAGCTTACACCTAGCCATGTCGAAAAGGGTGCGCCATTCCCTCTCTGCCACACCGTTCTGGCGTGGGGGATATGGACGTGACGTCTCGTGTCTTATCTTGTACCTTCTCAACAGTGATTGGAACTCTCTGTTTGTGAACTCGGTTTTGTTGTTGGACCTCAAGCATCCTACGTTACCATAAGGGGCTCCGTCTGCCAGGAATTGATCCGTGGCCTGTAGTGTGTCACTCTTTGCTTTGAGAAAGTAAACAAACACTGCCCCTGTGCACACATCTGTAAAATACTGTACATATCTAAAGCATCCTATGGACTCGTTGCTTACTGGGCCGGCTAGGTCCGTGTCAACTAATGCAAGTGGTACCCTTACTTTTTCTGTGGGATTTCTGTATCTCGGTTGAGTAAACTTCCCCGTTTTGCACACTGCACAATTTTTGTCAGGTCTACGCTTTTCACCTTCAATGTGCATGCCTTCTGTCACTACTTGCAGTTTCAGTAAATCCTCGTAATTACAATGACCCATAATCTCGTGCCATGTCTGAATATCGTGACTGGCCGTCACGCTACACATATCATTATTATCATTACACTTGTCGTTGTCATTACACTCCGTTTGCAGATAATATATTCTCTGGTACATCTTTATGTCAAACCGTGTACCGTCAGGTTCTACAAGAACATTTTTACCTTTATCGAAGAATACCTTGGCACCGCTTGCAGTAGCAGCTATTACAGAGAATAGTCCTTGTGGGAACGATGGTACGTAGAGATCGTTCTTTAACGTCACCGTACGCCGGCGCCCCTTACTGTACATGAGGCATACCTGTGCGTCTCCTCTATCTTGCGCCAATCCGTAGGTGCGTCTCCCGTCTGCCAGCTCCATGCTGTGCCTCTCCGGGTGGAAAGTGTCGTCAAAGTTCTTGAACCGACTCCTGTCGTTGATGAAATGGGACGACGCACCTATGTCCACGATCAGTCCCCTTCTCTGGGCTCGCTGCAGCTGGGCCGGTCCGGCGATGCACGCCGTCCACGCCCCGAAAGCGCAGTCTTCTTGTCCCGTTATTCTCCGGGCGTCGTCTCGATCCGTCGACCGTTGCCGCCATCGTGTCCGCTGCCGTCATCCTGTCCACAGCCGTCTTCTTGTCCGTAGCCGCCATCTTGTCCGTAGCCGCCATCTTGTCCGTAGCCACCATTTTGTCCGTAGCCGCCATTTTGTCCGTGGCCTCCGTCTCGTCCATGGCCGCCGTCTCGTCCATGGCCGCCATCTTGCCCATGCGCATATCGCACGCTCTGGTCGTGTTTCTTCATGCACGCTCTGTCTGTGTGCCCCATGGATTTGCAGAAGCTACACCAGACAGTCTTTGTGCAGTCGCTTCTCCGATGGCCTTTCTCTCTGCATCTCCAACACGCCAGTTCCGTCGTGGTCCTGGTCCTCTCCCTTGGCGTCGCTCCAGAACAATAGGGGTCACAAAATCAGTTTGGCCCGTGGAGTGGTGGAGGAGCAGTAGAGGTTAGATTTTTCAGTGCTGGATCTGTATGTGAGCGTGTGTGTTTGTCTGTGTGAGTGTACTGTATGTGTGTGCATGCATGAGCGTGTGTGTTTGTCTGTGTGTGTGTGTGCATGAGCGTGTGCTGATCTGCTGCCAAGTTAAGGTGTGACTAAGAGCGATTGATGTGTGTTTGGGCAACAGCGTAATCACACCACGCTCCCCCTTGGCAGCTGGTTGGGTCTTCTGGACTGATGGAACGGCATCGAGTTAGACTAGATAAACAAGGTAAACAAGTCCCATTTGTACCAGAGTGGCTGGTTTTGTTGACCTGGGTCAAATTGTAATTGAAATAACTTCAAATACTGAACGCTGGGACAGAGGAGCCTCTCTCTCTCTGCTCTCCCCTCCAGATGGGATGTCTGTCTGTTTCACTGCGGTAACAATTGATCCCCATGTGAGCCAGTCACACTCGATCAATCACAGAGAATAATGTCTGACATCAGTCTAAATAGTGTTATGACTGGTTTATTTGCCATCAGTGTAATTATGCAACTGCAAAATACAGTATGTGCCCATGTTGATTCGCGTGAGGAGGATTTACTCTGCGACGGGTGACATCTGTCAGACTCAATATATCTAATTGAATCTTTTTTTTATTTGTATTACCATGATTTTATTGTAGCGGTGGCACCACTGCATCTAGAGGGGATGGGTGTTGATGTATGTATCAGGAGGGGATTGAAAACATATATATTACTACGTGCTTCAATGTGGGTCCAGTTTGTGCAAATAAAGATGTGCTACTTGGAGAGCCAGAGTGTCCGCTATCTGCAGTGGCCTATAGAGAAGTGGAGCACACGGCACCACAGAACAGAGAACAAACCAATACAACACCAACAGCAGATGTGAATAAATTGTAAATCATAATAATCTGGTTCCAGGGGGCCCCCAGAAATGGATGATGTCATTAGGGGCACAGCCGGCGCCTAGTTCCAGAACAGCCTCTCGTGTGGATTATACCACGGTCCCGCTATTCCCCAGCCAAAAGGTAATGTAGAGTCCAATACCTAGCTCTGTTCTCTGAGGGGAGGCTGCCTGCTTGTTGAATAATTGAGGCCCAGATAGAAGACCAATAGTTCCACGTTAGACTACAGCATCGCCGCAGCCCCTCTCACTCTCACATGCTTTATACATCTCTCTCTCTCTCTCTCTCTCTCTCTCTCTCTCTCTCTCTCTCTCTCTCTCTCTCTCTCTCTCTCTCTCTCTCTCTCTCTCTCTCTCTCTCTCTCTCTCGTCTCTCTCTCTCTCTCTCTCTTTCACATACACAAACACTCTGCTGCCGGAGAGTAAATGCCTTTATAAATAATTACGTGGTTGGAGTCGCCCCCTGTTAATGGTCTTCCCAGCCTTGGCTTGGGGACTTTAAGGTTACTGATAGTGCTGACCTATGAAAGATAAGCTGGAGGAATGTCCAGGTTGGAGCAACGTGTGTCATACATACTGAAGTGCTGTGTTGATGTGTCGGTGTGTGCGGTACGTGCATGCTGGCAGCAGTGCCACAACACCCTGCTCCACCATTATATTTCTGTTGCATCCTATTTTCTCCCTGAGCTCTGTAGAATATCTCCATAGCGATACTGCACTCAGGGAATCTAAAGGGGAGAAATTATGGTTTATTCACCACACGGATCATATTAATAAATGTTTTAATTAATTTTAAACAAGTCTAAATCTAATTTTGATTATTTATTTCCCAGCATATCTTTCTTCCCTTGTATTGACCATGCTACATTCGGTGGGCACAGCGCACAATACATTTTAAATGAATGATTTCCTTCCCCGCCTGGCTACCCCACACCCAAGAGTAAAACACTTACTTACTTACTTACTGAGCCGTACATTAGGTAGTTCCTGGTTCCAAAAAGCACAGCTAATTGATTAATTAAAGCTAATTTATAGCTTGTGTGTCTCTGATCACATCACAACAAGCAATAGTTCCGAACAGCTTGTTTAGTTATCGGTTATTGGAAGACATCAAACCCTGGCAAAGCAGCACCTATGTCACTTTCCTCGAGCGCCTAAATAACATTCCAGACTGCCGAACTCGAAAGGCAAAACCTCTTTTCCATAATATGTCCCCTTTAAGCCATTGTGATTACACAATCAATTGGAATTCAACTTCACCAAAAAACAATGCTGATTTATTTTGCACATAAACTCACACACATCCAAAAACTCTAAATAGTTTTGCACACATTTATTTCACAAGTTCCACCCGCACAAATGACGACAGACACAAAAGGATACATTTAACAGAGGATGGAGCTGCGCGTTCCTGGGCAGCTGCGCTCAGTGGGGATTGGATGAGGGAAGGAAAGGAACGGGGTGGATAAGAACACATTGGCCTGTGAGTGAGTGGGGGAGCTGAGCAATTGAATGAGGAATTATACAATAGGAAGTGCAAATCCAGAGCCTGCAGAATAGAGGCAAGGTCAAAGAGGAGTGGGATGTCCAAAGACCTCGATGCCACTCATTTTGATTAGTCCTTTGGGACCACGCTTGAGCAATGACCGATGCAAGCCACCACACTAGGCTTTTTGATGTCCTTCATACATGTGGAGTCGCTAGCCGCTTCTTTTCACCTGACAACGAAGAGTTTCACTGGGAGAGCGCAGCGTGTGCCGAGGTTCGCACCCAGTGTTTCCCCCAGATCCCCTCCGAACTGAACAGGCATCCTGACCAACCTGTCAACCTGTAGGAGTTGCTAAATGCAACAACCAGGACTATAATACCCTCACCACCATCTTCCCACCCGTGAACACTGCTATTTGTGTTCGTTGGAACATCTGAACAAGCCAGAAGTACCACTACCAGGGATTGAAGAAGCCGGTCTCTGCGGTGGCAGGCGATTGCTTTTCCATCTATGCCACACACACGCCTTTAAAACTATAAAATAGAAATACAATACCTGTCAAAATGCTACAGGGCCTTCCCTCCCTGCAATTAATGCTTTAAACTAATTGCAAATAATAAGATAATATATTCCTTTATTGATCCCCTTGGGGAAATGTGGGCGTCATAGCAGCATGGGGGGGGGGGGGGGGGGGGGGGGGGGGGGGGGGGTACAGGTATGGGCAGGGTAATAGTCGAAAATATATAGGCAATACAATTCGAATTGAAACTGTGCTGTGGGTGGTGTTGGCATTCGTGACTTCATCATACAGTGGCAGGAGTTGGCCGGGCTTGACGTGCCGGGGCGGCTTGTACTCAACTCATTGCTATGAAATGTCTGGCCCCATGTGGCGTGGGGCTGTAACCCTTTGCCTGGAAGACTTAAGCGTGGGAAGGGGACTAACAGACCAACTCCACCAACTGCTTGGGCCAATCACCCACCCAGCCATAATAAATGATTACAGAATCCGAAACCAGAACAAAGCAATCTCACCTGAATCAAGCATGCCACCCTACCAGTAGGAGACAAATTAGTTCCTTGGGCCAAACCCTGAGGGAAGCCCAAGGGAGGAAAGGCCTGCTGCAGTTCAAGTCCAAGACCAAAATAGGATGCTGGAATGTGAGAACTCTTCATCAAGCAGGAAAACTAGCACAACTAGCAAAGGAGATGAGAAGATACAATGTCAGTGTAATGGGAGTTAGTGAGTGTAGATGGAACACCTTTGGGGAAGTTACTACAGCCACAGGAGAGAGGTTTCTGTATTCAGGGAGGGAGAACGAAGAGGATCCACATATGCAAAGTGTGGGCCTAATTATCTCTAAAGATGCTGCAAGAAGCCTCCTTGATTGTGAAGGATTTGGGGTGCTTTTTCAATGTATGTGATGTATAGATTGGGGGGGGCGGGTGAGATCGAAATGTGCATGGAAGCAGGAGACGGTGGTTCAGTAGAGCAGGGTGATTGTTGTGAGGCACACTGCCAGCGAGAGAATGTTTTGAATTCCTTGTAAGAACAAACTGATAACGAGAGCGAGGGAGAGGGGTTCATCTTAATGAAACAGTAGAAAACTGCATTTTAATGTGTGAGAGGTTATCAGCACGTCGCATGAAGGCGGGGCCGTCGTTGCTACGACGAAGATATATAAGTCGAACAGTGGTTCCGGGTGTAAGGCAGACCAAGAGCGGCTAAGGGCAGACTACAATCTGACTAGGACTGAGAGACTCTCCTCTCATAGAGAGGGGGGGGGGGGAGGAAGAATGCCACATCATCATTAGCTTCGGCTAACACGAGGAGGGTTCAGGCTAACGACCAGGCCTGACCACTATTGGACATAACAGCAAAGGGACAATAGAACACACCGAAAGATCATTAGAATAGACTCTTCAAGGACAATACAATCTGTTAACATCTGAGCTGAGGTATTTGTTTATCAAATAAAACCACGCTTTTCCTTGTAAGGTATTTCACGTTAAGTGTCGAATTCTTACGGATGTGGAGAATTATTATGGTTTGCGGATTGTACTAACGGGGAGAGATAAGGATCTTATCAACCGGTATCGGAGACGTCAGGACCATTAAAATGACACAACGCAGAGGAATCGGATGGAGAGCCAAACAGACGAAGACGTGATACTGGCCAGTTTGATCAGGATCTAACAATTGGGAACCAGTTTCTGAACGGATAATCACTGCCAGATTTTTATCCAAGGGTCGAAACATCACCATCATTCAGTGCTATGCACCGACAAACTCGGCTTAAACTGAAGAAAAGGAGAGTTTTACCAACAACTGCAAGCAAAAGTACAGAAGACCCCAAGGAGAGACATCCAGGTAATCATGGAAGATATGAATGCCAAGGTTGGAAGGGACAACAGGCACTGGAAGAACACCATGGGAACAGAAGTTTTCTGAAAAATTTACGAGAATGGAACCCTCCTTGCAGACTTCTACACTTTTAATGAACTAATCATCTGAGGGACTTTATTCCCACACAAGTCCACACACAAAGCTATGTGGATCTCTCCCGATCTAAAGAACCAGATCGACCATATAGCAATAACAAGAAAATGGAGAAAACTACTCTTAGATGTTATGGTAAAGAGGGGACCAGACATTGACTCTGATAGGAGAGTTTAGACTCAAACTAGCTGTAAGGAAAATGGAAGAAAATAGAGCACAGAGAAAATTCAACATCAGAAAACTAAGGGATCACCAGGTTAGACAGGAAGCAGGGCTTACACTTAAAAACAGATGTCAAGTACTAGCAGAAACAGGAGATGTTGAGGAACAGTGGGGAAGCTGCAAGAAGGCCCTCATTGACACTTGTGAACAGGTTTTGGGCTATAGGAAAGGTGAAAGAAAAGACTGGATTGCAGATGACACCTGGCAAGACATAGAGGAAGGGGAAAACCTTAAAAACAAGTGCAACAGGGAACCAGATATGACAAAGAATGTAAAATGGAGGCAAGAATACCAACAAAAGAGCAGGGTAGTGAAGAAGAAGATGAGAAGGGACAAGAGAAGATATGTTGACAACCTAGCATGTGAGGCAGAAATAGTAGCCGGACAGAGAAACATGAAAGATATTTACAGAATCACAATACAACTAGCGGGGAAGAACAGAACCATTAGTCGACCAGTGAAGAATAAACAGGGACAACTCATCACACAGGAAGCCCAACAGCTGGACCGCTGGAGGGAACACTTCCAGGAACTCCTAAATAGACCTCCCCCCGAAATAACACCAGAGATCAGCAGTGTACCATCAGAAGCCTTGAAGGTCAACTGTGGGAGGATATCTAAGGATGAAATAACCAGAGCCATCAAAAGGATGAAGGCTGGGAAAGCACCAGGAGTTGACAACATCCCCCCTGATATTCTGAAAGCTGATCCCAAAGCGACCACAGAGGTTCTATACCACCTCCTCAACAAGATCTGGGATACAGAGGTAATCCCAATAGAATGGAAAACGGGCTTAATGGTCACCATTCCAAAAAGAGGAAACCTCAGTGAATGCAACAACTGGAGAGGCATAATGCTGCTGTCCGTCCCTAGCAAGGTTCTTTGTAGGATTATCTTAGATAGGATACAAGCAGCCTTAGACGGTCAGTTGAGGAAAGAGCAAGCAGGTTTTAGGACGGATAAGTCATGCACAGACCATATTGCTACTTTAAGAATTATTATCAGGCAATGTGTGTTGAGTGGCAAAACTCCCTGTGCATGAATTTTGTAGACTGTGAAAAAGCCTTTGGCAGCCTAGATAGGGAAGTGCTTTGGAAACTCCTAGGTCACTATGGCCTACCCGCTAAGATCATCACCCTAATAAAGAACATGTACCAGGATTTCAATGGCCGCAATCTGCAAGGGCAAACTGTGAGACACAATTGCCTGCAACGCCCCCCAGGTTGCTGCGCCATCCTGTGGACTGATTCAGGTGGTGCAGCTCTTGTCTTTATTTATGAATATGTTTCATGTGATCCTTATCAATCTGTTGTCTGTACATTTGATGTCTGTCTTATCTGTGATGTTACACTCCCTGGTCTAATGTCTTCCCTATCTGTGTTGGTTTTGTGATCTGGTCAGTGTTGTGTTTGTGTGTATTTATATTTTGTCATGTACAAAGGTCTGATGACCACATAGAATAGAAACTGGAGCAGGCTGCACATGAACAAAAAACAGCCCCTCTCAGTAGATGCTTTTAAAGCACAGTCCCGGGCAGGTAGGAAACAACACAAATGCGCTTTCAAAAGGTAAATTATATTTATTATCTGTGGCAGGAATTCAAACCTCCACATGCAATATGTATATATAAAGAAGGGAAAAACCCCACAAACAATTAACAAACAGGGAGAAGGGTAAGGGGAGAACAAACAAGTAATATAGGTAAAACACAAGTGTTGGCAAGGGCCAACACAGTATAAAGTTCCCTTGGGGAAACAGTGGCAAAAATGACCTAAAAGCCAACAATATGTAAATAGATAGCAATCCCTTAACAGGGAAGAAAATAGGCACAAAGGCCAACTACATATACAAACCCACACAAAGTGGAAACAAAGGGCAGTATAAATATATATGTGAAGATCCACTTAAAAGTGGTAAACGGCACAGAGGCCAACCATATATATAAAGCCACACACAGTGGAAAACAAGGGCAACCTCCAAACGCTCTGGTCACTGGCAACTGACACAGCATGAGGCGCCAGGATGTGTGTGTGCTGTCAGGTATTTGTCCACCCCAGGCTGGAATGGTCGTTTCTATGGGCAGTATTAGAAAGGATGGGGTTAGGAAAAGGATTCATTGATATGATTAAAGTATTATACAAGGACCCATCGGCCATGATTACAACAGGCACATTCATCTCCGAAATCTTTCCGGTATCACGCTCAGCCAGACAGGGTTGCCCTCTTAGTCCCGGACTATTCGATCTATCATTAGAGCCTTTAGCACAATATATAAGACAATCCCAATACATAGAACCAATCGTAATCAAGGGCACACAACATAAAATTAGTTTATATGCGGACAACGTAATATTGTTCATGCAAAGCCCCAACACCACATTGCCTCATCTACTCAAGTTGATAGAGAACTTTGGTGATTTATCGGGATTTAAAATAAATTGGCCGAAGTCGGCTTTCCTTCCACTTAACATCCATGCAAAAAAAGACACAACCCTCCCAGGTGCGATACCCATGGTAAAACATTTTAGATGCTTGGGTGTGGAAATATTTCCCACCATAAGACAAACGGTGAAGCACAATTACACAAAAATACAGAACAAAATCAAAGACGACCTGGACAGGTGGGCAAAACTTAAAAACTCAGTACAGGCAAGGGTATCAATAGTTAAGATGGATGTATTACCAAGAATCAACTTCATCAGCTCAATGCTACCGTTACCCCCTCCAGAGGGCTACTGGAAAAGATTACACTCCTCCACATACAAATTTATTTGGAATAACAAACCACCTCGCATAAAAAGATCCACCGCACAGAGAAATAAAGCAGACGGTGGCATGGCAGTTCCAGATTTCTTACAATATTTTAAGGCTTTCACATTAAGACCATTGACAATATGGTTTGATCCCCAGGCTTTGGTATCTTGGAGAGAATTGGAAGAAAACATAGTAGCCCCACAGAGACTGAAGGACATAGCACACACTAAACTTCCAATCAAGCACTGTGAGCGGAAATTTGGCCCCATAATTACCCATGCAATCCGAACATGGCGGGAAACACAAAAAAAATACCCTAACCCTCAAAAATGGCATAATCACACTCCCATATTCAATAACAATGCACTCTTAATGGGAAAACGTCCTATAAGATTCCCTATATGGGAAGAGCAAGGCATACACTCATTAGGGGATATTTTTAATAACCAGGGCTTCTGTAGTTATGGAGAAATATGCACAAAGTTTAACCTCACCGAGTCCACATGGCTTTTTTACATACAGTTCTGTATCGTATCGCTCTCGCTCGGCATCGCTCTCTGCACTATCTCGCATACGTGCACGCGCACTGAATAAAGACCACAATGTACCTTTAATCCCAATATTCGTCTGACCACACCCCTATCAGCTTACCCATATAAGCAGGGGTGGGGTCACCCACTCTCCTCCTTCTCGCTTTCACCACAAGGAAGAAGTGCCTCGGTAGATCCCCACACTTGACACCATGATGGAAGAAAGGTTTAGGAGCAGCTTTGGGAAACAAGGATACGTTGACATCATATCTTTATTTTCTCTCTCACTATTTTCGAGAAAATACGGCGATATTGTCTTCGTACTGGAGTGTCTGGAAGATGATGATCATTCTAAAAACCCTCCACCGGTTTTCGTATTGGGAGCACGCCGCTGCATGCTTCTCAACTGCAGTTCCTTGCTGTGTTTGTTGGGGTGAAACCTGTCAGGCCACAGCTGAACTGTCGGACATGCCGCTGTTGTGAGAAGCGGTGCGTTCCAGGTTGGGTGAGTAGTGTTTGCTGGCGGGCTCCACTTGTCTGTTAGTGCTATGGGGGCTACTTGACAAAGTTTATGGAAACCGGCCCCAGGCTAGGGTCCTTTGTTCAGCCACCTAGGCGACGGAAGACCTTGGTCTGAAGACCATTATAGTTTTAACTAGTGGGCCGCGACCATTGACACTGGTGATCCCTGTGTGTTCTGGACGAGTGGATTCTCTCTGTCACCGTGTTAAGGCCCCATCTTTCATATCCAAATGAGAGTATTCCTTCACGAGGGGATATGTGCATGTAATGTGCGATAGCGGCAGATTCATGTTCAAAGTCAGCTACACAGGCCAGTTGGTACTGTGCTGATTCCGTCGGATGTGGTAAAGTCACCGTTGTGAAGCGGTGTTGACATCTTGTTTTCTCTTTTCTCTTAAAAAGTGAGGAGAGGTTCAGAACGGCGGCCTGTCTGGGTGAGTGTTATGTCATTGTTTACATGTTCATAGCTTACGGTTAGCCAGTCAGCTGTTAACTGCTGCGTTAGCCTGCTGGATCGCTGCATGGCCTGCTTAGGGCCTACTATTAGCCAGTCAGCTGTTAGCTGCGGGGCTAGCATGTCGTGGTCGCTAGGTAACGTTAGCTTGCTGCTATGGCCATGGCCTGGCGCGGGGTAGCTTAGCTTCTCGCGCGCCGCCGTGAGCTCGCTTCTGATCGCGTGCGTCGTTAGATCGGCGTCTCGCGAGCAGAAGCAGTAGCACCCGAACGGTTGGAGCGGCCGTTAGCTTGATGCCTGTTGAACGTGCTTTGATTTTAACATGTTTTACACTCTTGACCACGACGTCATCCTTGACAGGGGATGTTTTCGTCGACCCTGCCCTGAGCCAGGACGGCAAGGTTGCATCAACAGGGGACTGTAGTGCGGGTTGGGGCGGTGACGCTGCCCAGTTCGGACAACACAGGAGCGGCTGTGTTTCCTACGGTGTCTGTGACTGCACTTCGCTGATCTGCGTTCCGGGTAGGAACGGGGTTGACCAGACCTCATAACACGTCTTCTGGTTTTACTTTGCTAAATGTATTGTGAATAACGGTGTTTTTCCCAAAACGTGTGTTGCTACAATGCATTTAGGATACGTTGCGGGTTATGTGTGAGCTGTTTTTGTCACTGGCAGTTAGCTTCTCCGTGCAAACGGGATGTAATGATCTGGTTGTTGTGTGAGAAACACGGCCGTGTACTCACAACTAAGGTAACTAACCTATGAAGCTATGCTTGGTGACAAGTGAGTAAAAGAATGTTCTTTCTCAGACTGTAATGACAATGAACAGTGTGTTCACACATTAACAGGTTTTCCTGTTTTAACTGGCCGTATTGAGGGTAAAATAGGAGGATTGTGTTTCCCCCCCGGTTCCCTGGGGACTTTTTCATCCTCCTATCAGACATGTTGTGCATTAATTGTGTCTTTTGTGTGGTAGGGATACGATGTAACTCTTAGCTTGATTGCTGAGGTTGTGCTAAATCTGCTGGAGAAACTTATTTCCTAAAGGGAAATTGGTTTGGTTGCTGTCATGTGTGCTTAACAAGGCCTGTGGTCGATACTAATCAAGAATGATGTATTCTCTCATTGTGAAAAAAACGGCGTTCCTCTGTTGAGTGTTTTTGCCATTTTTTGTAGGTGATGATGGGTTGTGTGTGTCATGTGACCTACAACTGGGTTGTACTGGCCACAGAAGCACATGTGTATGTTGGACCGGGGTTCTTAGAGCCCTCTCTATTCTGTGTTTTTCCTTAGTAAAAATCAGATAGCAGGTTAGCTCATGCGCTGTGTGGAGCTGTGAAACGCTTCATAGAGCTGACTATGACTGTGTCATATTCTCTTTTTGTCGTTACATCGTATCATGGGTGTGGGGTCGTAAAGGGGTGAACTGGTAACCTTTCCTCTCCCCATTGTTCTGTCGGTCAGGGGTACACCCCCTGTCCTTCAAGGTTCCCGTCACGTGGCGGTTCGGCACGTTACGGGGGGGGGGGGGGGGGGGGGGGAGGGAGTTCCTGGTCCCACGGCCTGGTATATTGGGCGTGTGCACCGCAGTACGTCACCGTGCGCGTCTCTGTTGGTAGGACTTCCGTGTGCTGTTCAGGTCCATGTGATGGATCTGTTTTCAGGGGGGGTGGTCAGGGCTCCTCCTCACCAAGCGTCTATTCAGGCCTTCTGTGAGTTCGGACTCCTTCTTCCATGTGAGGAAGCCTCCATCAGAGTACAGAGCCTTCCTCCTCAGATTGTCAAAGTGAGTGGACCCTCTAGAAGGGTCCTTTTCTATTGTATGTATATTCGATTCAATTCGTTTATTGAGTGTGTATGGGTTCAGTGCCTCTTCCCCGGAGGCCCTAAAACCAGTTTTTTACATGGCTCAAGGTGCAATATATTCTTTTCAATCTGTACAGCTCGCGTGGGAAGTCTCTCCCCCGTCTCTTTCCTATGGGAGGGTGGTGGGATGTAAAAATGTGAACATTTTTTACCCCGGCTGTGTAGACTGGGATACATACTGTTGATGCTTCCTTCTTTCTATTCCAGAAGTGTTGGAGTTAGGGAGTGTCACACCCCTCTTGTCGTTCCCCTGGGCGCCTTGGGGATTCAATGACAGGTCTAAATAGCCTGTTCATTGATGGGGGTGTGTCCCGACGCACGTATAGTGCTAGCTCGCTGTAAACAGGCGATTGACTGGCACGCCTTGGTTGCTTGTGGTTGAAACAGCGTTTTTATAAAGCAACTGAGATGGGGGTTTTTCCTCTTCCGACGACCACATCCCATGACCTGGGTGGGTTGTCGACGGATTCTCGTTCATGTCTGGGGGATGATGACGGGATGGATCTGAACATATGTGGTGGGGTCTCACGCCCTTGGGGTGGGCCACCAGGCGCGGTTCGTCCGAACGTCTGGGTGGCGCCTTCTTTTCATGTTAAGATCAACACGCATATCTGCCCTTCTCCTGGAGTAGGCATGTCGGCGTGGTTAGGGCACGGGACTGGTTCTGGTCACGCTGGTCCAGATCAGTTGAACCCGTTGTCCGCCGGGGATGCAGATCTGCTGTTCTGGTACCCTGAGGGACTTTTTTCAGGGGGAAAAATGCCAGGTCGGTCTGGGTGTCACAGGGTTAAGCGCTATGGAGACCCTGGTTGGGTATGTTTTTACTCAGCACTGTCGTCATGGCTTACAGCCATGCCATTCTGTACGCGCTCGATCTCGTCGGATCTCGGCCGCTACACAGGTTGGTCCTGGTTAGTACTTGGTTGGGAGACCGCCGGGGAATACCAGGTACGGTGTGCTTAGGGGCTGGTTCTCCATTATTTTTCGCTCCTCTCTCACGCATGGCGAAGAGGGGCCTGTGGGGGTGGTTTTTTGACCTCCTCTGGTGACCCTGTGCTTCCCGTACCGCCGGGCCCGGTCCGAAGTGATGTTTGCGACCCGTAGGCCTGGGTTAACCCTTTTTGGAAACTGAAACACTTGTACTGCGGTATAGCCGGTGTATACCCGCAGGTGTGTTTTGGAGTTTTTTCTTGAGGGGTTATAGGAACAACCACCGCATTGGGTAACACCGAGGTGGTTGATTCCCTGGTGTGTTGGAGCAGTGTCAACTCCCGGGTTCACCGTTTGAGGGTGCCCCTGCACGTTCATGACGTCTGCCAATCGTGTCAGCCTTCTCTGCCTCGACCCCTCTGGGTGGGGGTTTTTAAATGGAGGCTTGGTCATGCAACACCGCCAGCTTACGCTCCTTCCGCCGGGGCGGCTGTGTTCAGCTGTCCCCTCTGGCGCCTGTCTCGTCCGCAGTCTCCAGGCTGGGGTTAACAGCCTGTTGCCTGGTTTTTCCCCGGTGCGCTGCCTGCTTCCGTTGGTTAACCTTTTTTTGTGTGCTTACGGCCATGCTGACTGCCTGTTCTGCAGGGTCAGTGTGCCAGGCGGTGTACTATTGGGGGGACAGGGCCCGCTCGGCTTACGGCCATACCAACCTGAACACGCCCGATCTCGTCCGATCTCGGAAGCTAAGCAGGTTCTGGCCTGGTTAGTACTTGGATGGGATTCCGCCTGGGAATACCAGGTGCAGTAACTGAGGGGCCTTTGTCCGAATACGCTGGCGATGTGGGGGGCGGGGCACTACGTGCCCACCTGGTGGGGTCTTGATGCTGGCATCATGGACTTCTCCGGGCCCCCATTCTAGGGAGTCCAGTCCTTTTGGTGGGTCTGGGTCTTCCTTCGTGCTCCGCTGCTACGGCCTTGCCACGGGGTTGGGTTTGCCCTTGACCCCGTGATTCTGGGGGCAGTAACGAGGTTGTTCCTCCGTTCGTTCCCGGGTGGCATGCGGGTTGTGCGTGTGTGTAGTCGTGGGGTCAAGCCACGGTCTGCTCACCCTGTGCGTTGAGTTGCTTGAGTGCCTCTTCGCACGGTCGGGTCCGTCGCCCTCCCGTGAAGCCCTTAATAGGGGGGGTGCCCGCCATTAGGGTGGGTCGGGGGGGCTCGGCCCTCCCTGTTCTGATGGTTTGTGGGGGGCTGTCAGCGGGGTGTATTTGTCGGCCGTTGGCTCTCGCTCGGCCTCCCTTGTGCAGAGAGCGATGCCGAGCGAGAGCGATACGATACAGAATGTTAGGTTATGACTATAACCAAGTTCTGTTAGTATAGCGACGCTCGGCATCCGACGCCGCTGCAGCCTTTGACCTCGCCTTGTGGCGAAAGCTTGGGAAGGAGGAGAGTGGGTGACCCCACCCCTGCTTATATGGGTAAGCTGATAGGGGTGTGGTCAGACGAATATTGGGATTAAAGGTACATTGTGGTCTTTATTCAGTGCGCGTGCACGTATGCGAGATAGTGCAGAGAGCGATGCCGAGCGTCGCTATACTAACAGAACTTGGTTATAGTCATAACCTAACGTTACGCCTATGTTTGAAGTCTCACGGTGTTCCATTTAGAGTTGTTCCGATACCGATACCAGTATCGGAAATGCCGCCGATACTGCCTAAAATGCTGGTATCGGTATCGGCGAGTACCCTCTAATGTTGCGCTCCGATACCATATGACATAATTTATCAACAACACTGCGGACGTTGGGCTCTGTAGATATACCCTACTCGCTGAGTGAGCATTATAAAACAAACGTGTGCTTAATCGACCGTGAATTAAAGTGTCAATTGCCATTTTAACAGCAGAGCAGATACTTTCTTAAAATGCCATCGTCCCGGCAGAACGCTGTTGACGGGGAGCTCTGATGTTATTAGCATTAGCTGAACAGCTAACCGAAAGCTAGCATTAACTAATGTTAAAGGTTTAGCCATAACGTTACCTTGGCTAAAGTTGGGGCTATTCATAATCCAGCAATAATGGCTGCAGACCTGCAAGCAAAGTACAGCAAGTTGGCAAAGGAGTATTCCAAGTTAAATCACAATGTCACCAGTAACGTTAGTTTTTCCATATACCGGTAGCTCTGATGCTAGCTAACCTAGCTCACGGTAACGTCGTCATTGCACAATTGCACGTCGCGTACACAATTAATGACATGTTGCGGACAGCCATATCGGCGACAATGTTTAGCTTTTATAGCCAAATGATAAGAGTCTGAGGCAGAGTCTCAAAAGAGAATGTTGAATATTTATTGTGCAAAAATCACAACAACAGAGCCTCTGCTACTAAACGGAGCCTTCTTGTGGAAGCAAGTGCAGCAACGAATAATGTCCGTGTGGAACTAATGTGCCAACAACCTTTCCGTGGGTGAACTCATTGAGATAGTTTTCAATTACTGATACTAATACTAATCTATACAATCACCTGTTGTTGAATAAAACTTTATAGTTATTACTAAAAAAAAAACAGTATATAAACAGTAGCTGTATTTAAAAAAAAAAAACGTTTTATAATTTATATAATATTTTTTTTATTTTTTTAATGTATGCACTGGTATCGGATAAGTATCGGTATCGGCCGATACCCAAAGCTTAGGTATCGGAATCGGATCGGAAAGGAAAAAATGGTATCGGAACATCTCTAGTTCCATTACACATACCAGTTGAACACCACAGATACCACACATTTTTCTATGAAAGAGAAACATTGGGAGGTTTTGTATCAGGTTTTTATTATCAATTACTAACGTCCTCGTATGAAACCCTTCAACTAGACACTGTCTGGAGGAGGGATATTCCAGACCTGGAAAGTGACTTTGATTGGCAAGAAGCATGGGCAAATGTCCGTCTTACATCAAGGAACCCGGACCATCAACAAATCAATCTTAACTATATTCACAGGACATACTTGACTCCTATAAGACTGAACAGAATGGGCCTGAAACAGGACTCAAAATGCTCCCAATGTACAAATGGAGACGAAGGGACATTTATGCACATGTATTGGGACTGCCCACCAGTTAAGGCATTCTGGAAAGATGTGACCCATCAATTATCAAAACTCGTATCTTGGAATATACCAGTACACCCCTCTGTATTGCTTTTAAATGATGTTTTTGAGTTTGCAGTAAATCCACAGCTAAAGAGATTGGTCTTATCGGGTATCACAGTAGCTAAAAAACTGATCGCATCACGCTGGTTTCAACCGGAAAAAATGTGCCGGAAAGTTTGGTCTCTTACATATCTCGATGTGATATATCAAGAAATATCTACAGCAAGAATTCTGGGTCTCAACGAATCCAAAATGTCAATGTGGGTAGAAGTGGTGGAGAGAATAAAAGCTAGCTTATAATGGTAGTGTCTGGTTAGGAGTGAGGGATAATGGAGGTACTATCCAAGGAGGGGTCCGGGAGGGGGGGGGTTCGAGCTGGAGCATATGTGTGTAGGGTTTTAGAAAATAGGTATTAGGGGTATGTCCTATATAAGCATTTGTATAATTGTTAATTTCGCTGGATATACACTGTTTACGGTTAAAATATTATTATAGACTTTTTTTTTTGTCTTGTTTCTGTACTTGCATGTAATTTTAACCACCTTGACTGTTAGTTTCATTATGCATTATGTGTTGAGTACTGACTTTTAATATTTTTTGTTTTGCAATAATAAAAAATATATAAAAAAAAAAAAAGTATTTGTCCACCCGTCCCTCTTGAGGTGATTGCCATCAGCTGTCATTCATTAGGCAATCAGCACTCTTCAGTGTAGGGACGGGCGGCACCTGACAGAAAGAGAAAGGGACAGCATTAGCTATCATGGCACACACACACATCACATACAAAACATAACACATTTACATATACTAACCTGATGTTCAGATGGTGTCATAAATACAGTAATAATGGTAATGACCAACCCACGTACCCATGTACGTCACAATTTCAACCTGGTAATGTTCTGTGTCACTCTGTTTCCCCAGCTGAGTCTAATCACCTAATTACCCTCCTGTGTCAATCAGTGTCTGTATATATGCCTGTGAGTTCCTGTCTTCCCTGTCGCGTCATTACACTATGTTCCTGGTTCCTGTCTTGTGTTTGTTTGCTTGTTAGCCGTCCACTGAACTTTGTTTGTAAGTAGCTTAATCTGTCTTGTCGAAGTATCTATGATGATGATGATGATGAATAGTTTTATTTTCGGTCTTTGTTTACAGATAAATCAAAAACACACATGTGTGGACTTTCAAAAGGAAAAGCTATCTGAATTCATATTTCATCAACCGAGTCTACCGTTGGGAAACCAGCCCCACCAGGGGCTCAGATGTGAAAAAAGCACCCCCTATCGTCTCCCAGATGGTAATGCACCCTTTTGGAACGGACTCAATGAAAATGGATGAGAAAAAAAAACTCCGGAATCCACATTTTACTTCTCACGCATGTACCCCGAGCCGCTCGGAGTCATTGTGGACCATCAGAACAGCGTGTAATATGTCTTTACAGTACGTAGCATTGGATCAATAAAAGGATCGATTTTTGGAATGGCGATCAGGAATTGGAATAATCTTTTTGGATACCATCTGATCTCAGGTAAGGAATCTATTTTACCAGTTTTAAGATAATCAGACCTGTTTTCACGGAGATATAAGCTTTTCCCCTATGAGTGATATGGCTGTTTGGCTGTGCGAGCGATCAGGAACTAAGATAATCGATTTTCAGCTTGCGGCACCAGTGTGCATACGTACACATATACTATCGATAATCTAGCGTTTATTTGAAAACTATTCATAAATAGGCCGAAAAATGACAACGTTCTAGAATATTCCAGTACAGGGCGTTTATCACGGAATATTTTTATTTTCCGTGAAAACGAGGGCTTTTCAAAATGCTATAAAACGGAAATGAACCGATAAAAAATAATCCGCTTTGACAATGTTGACTGGAAAATGAGTCATTGATAAGCGACGGGCAGATTAGACACATTTACAATTTAAGGCGATATTAATGCTAACATTGAAGTGGTTGATGGGCATTCAAGGGGGTAAAAAGGAAAACACGGCCGGCTCTAAAAGTGTTAATATAAGAAAGAAACATTTCAAATATGCTGCAAGATATAATTTATTTTTATTTTTCTTTAAGAGAAAAAAGAAAAGAGAAAATAAATGTTTGATGTTTTACTCAAAACTGTACTCCTGAATTATTTTATCCTTCAGGGCCTTTTTAAATCTCCCCTGAGAGGTACACAACTTCAACCCGTCACTAAGACTATTCCACAGTTTAACTCCCAAAATTGAAACACATCTAGCTTTTACATTAGTTCTTATGTTTTTATATGTTTTAAGAATACACAACCCTCTTAAATGATACTTTCCTTCTCTTGGTTGAAAGAGACATTGTACCAGGATTTCAATGGCCGGGTGATCTGATCTGCAATCTATCGCTCCTTGTCACAGAGGATATAATTAGTTATATGTATTTATGTTTTGTAGGGCAAGTAGCACATTTGGAGACTTGCCCTCTCTTTTTGTTTGTAAGCTACTCGTTCCAACATTAAAGGAGCATTGCTCACTTTTCAAGAGTCAACTTTTGTCTTCGTCTCTCCTCTGCTGGTCTGCTCCTGGGTTCGTCTGTCCACTATTATAATGCCTAACCGTAACATTTCCAATCACGGCAGGGTTGTCTTCTTTCTCCTTTGATTTTCCACATTGCCATTGACTGGATCATGAGAAGAACAACTGAAAATCAACGGACAGGAATCCAGTGGACCTTGTTTACCCAGCTCGAGGACCGGGATTTCGCAGACGACCTTGCGCTAGTCTCTGAAAACCACACACACATGCAACAGAAGACAGATAGGTTACAGTCAGACTAACAGTGACCAGCTTGGACTCAAGATCAACACCGGAAAAACCAAGACTATGATGTTAAATCCAAAAACACATGATCCAATCACACTGAGGGGAGAGGCCATAGAGGACGTGGAGCACTTCACCTACCTAGGGAGTAACATCAGCAGGTATGGAGGAGCAGACAGGGACATAGAGGCACGCATCAGCAAATCACAGGTAGCATTCAGGATACTCAGGCCAATCTGGTTGTCCAAGCAACTCTCCAACAACACCAAGCTACGGATCTTCAATACCAATGTGAAGACTGTCCTGCTCTATGGCTCTGAGATGTGGAAGACTACCGATGGCCTCACAAGCAAGATCCAGGTGTTTGTCAACAAATGCCTGTGCTACATCCTCAAGCTATGGTGGCACATTAAAACCACAAATGAAGCGCTGTGGAGGATAACCAACCAGGACAGCATAGCTACCACCATCAAAAGGAGAAAGTGGAACTGGATAGGGCATACCCTTAGGAAGGACTCAAACAACGTCACTAGACAGGCCTTGGACTACAACCCGCAGGGGAAGAGGTGTGGTAACATTGACTGTGGATTTCATAATCCATATGTCTATAATTAGAAAAACCATATGCAATGAGCCCAGATGAAACCCCCGCTGTGGTTGAAACTGTATTTAGACAGCCATTCTCAACCCCCCACTCTAACAGATGTAATCAGCACCAGAACAAAGACTAAAGGTCACACCTTAATGTTAGCAGATTTCAGCAGAGAGCAGCTTGTCTAAACAGCTAACAAGAAGAATGTGCTTACAGAATGATAAAACAAGATCATATTAATTAAACCACATTAGATAAAAGGTATTTGAATATCATTCAAACTAATTATGAAGATAATAGTGTCATTTCACTCTTGTTATAAACCATATAAGCTTTAAATCATAGTTGTAATAAAGTGTTAGTCTGGTAAATAAGGGTTGGTGCTGACTCTTGTGGACTATTTGGTATTAACCTAGAAGCAATGACTGTACTGGGTTAGTGCTAGATAGTTCATAGATTCATTACACAAACCATGAAAATGGGGAAATCAAATAATATAAAGGGTTAAAATGTCTGATTCATCCCAGAGGGGAGAAAAGGGGCCTCCCTTATTATCAAGCAAAGGATGGGGCCATCAGCAGACTTCCCCTCTGTTTACTGAAGGACAACACACACGAGAAGACACAGGCGGGGGCTGCAGCAGCCAGCCCCCACACAGGAGATCGGTTGGGGCAGACTGCCCCCACAGAAGACAGCTGATTGGAACAACTCCATATTTGAATATGACTCAGATTGGTTAAACCCAGGCTAAAAATGTGAGGTCATGAGTAGTATAAGAAGGATAACAGAGTGTTAATTCAGGAGGCCAGACAACCAGGCCTGCGCCTCCAACCGCTCCCATCCAGACTGCTGATTATACGTGAGTAAATCATGGGAAACACCAATTGTTGTTTAGGTTAGAGTAATGTACAGATCCCTGATCTGTAAACCAGGTTTACTCATGTGTAAAATGCTCAGTAGATCTCTATTTTATTGATGTTAACATGACTGTGTATGTACATGCAGGGTTTCATGTGCAAACCGTATTAATCCTTTGTACAAACATGTGTTAATGTACTCTGAATAATCCCTGTATGAAAAAGCAACCTTCTAATTCACTCTGAGCCCCGAGGCAAAATAAATAATGAGTTTTTGAACCATAGTTTCCTTTTTTGCCTGGCATGCACATTCTATTTCTCTATCAGTAGAGAAAGACCATTTGAATCATTATGTCCTTCTCCCCCTTCCAGATAGCAATCGCATTGTACTGCAAATCACCTTAGATATTGATTAGAATATACCACAGAATTGGTGCCGTTTTTTTTTTGTATTTTATTTTTTAATTATTTTTTAAACAAACACATAAACAAACATGACAACACACAATAGGATATACAAATACACATATGCTCCAGCTCGTACCCCCCTCTCCCGGACCCCCCATTGGATAATCCAACCATTATAATTTGTTCCTAACCAGACACTACCATTATATGCTAGCTTTTATTCTCTCCACCACTTCTAACCACATTGCCATTTTGGATTCATTGAGACCCAAAATTCTAGCTGTTGATATTTCTTGATAAATCACATCGAGATATGTAAGAATCCAGACCTTCCGGCACATTTTTTCCGGTTGAAACCATCGTGATGCTATCAGCTTTTTAGCCACTGTGATACCGGATAAAACCAATCTCTTTAGCTGTGGAGGTACTGCATGCTCAAAGACATCATTCAGCAGTAATACAGAGGGGTGTACAGGTATATCCAGAGTTAAGAGATTTGACAATTGCTGGGTCACTTCTTTCCAAAATATCTTAACTGGTGGGCAGTCCCAGTACATGTGCATAAATGTCCATTCGTCCCCATTTGTACATAAGGAGCATTTGGAGTCTTGTTTAAGACCCATTTTGTTCAATCTTATAGGAGTTAAGTATGTCCTGTGAATATAGTTAAGATTGATTTGTTGATGGTCCGGGTTCCTTGATGCAAGGCGTACATTTGCCCAGGCTTCTTGCCAGTCAAAGTCTATCTCCAGGTCTGGTATATCCCTCCTCCAGACTGAGTCTAGATGTAGGGTTTCATACGAGGCCGTTAGTAATTGATGATAAAAATCTGAAACAAAACCTCTCGATGTCTCTCTTTCATAGAAGAATTTGTGGTATCTGTGGTGTACAATTGGTATCCTTAGTGGAACACCGTGAGCCTTCAAACATGCCAATAACTGTGCGTAAAAATAATATGAGGACTTGGTGAGATTACATTTTTTGCATATTTCATCAAAACTACAAAAACCATGTTTGTTGAAAACGTCTCCTAATGTGTGTATGCCTTGCTTTTCCCATCTAGGGAATCTTATAGGTTGTTTTCCAATCAAGAGTGCATTGTTATTGAATAAGGGAGTATGATTATGCCATTTATGTGGGATAGAGTCTTTTTTTTGTGTTTCACGCCATATCCGGATTGCATGAGTGATTATGGGGCCAAATTTCCATTCGCATTGCTTAATTGATAATTTGGTGTACACTATGTCCTTCAGCCTATGTGGAGCTACTATATTTTCTTCTAAATTTCTCCAGGATACTGATGCTTGGGGATCAAACCATGTTGTCAGTGGTCTTAAAGTGTATGCCTTAAAATAGTGGTGGAAATCTGGAAATGCCATACCACCGTCTGCTTTGTTTCTCTGTGATTAGAATATACCACAGAATTGGTGCCGTTTTTAAGACCCGTTCTGCATTGTTCACATATTGAGAGTAAGCAGTAAAAAAGGACCTGGGGTTGGATTTACAGTGCAGAGTTGTTGCTGTCTGGGAGGGGAGAATGGAGCCAGCAGCAGCCAGTTGGGGCCCGGGCATGGATGTTGTTTTGCGTACAGGGGGTTGGGAAGGTAGAGCAGAGATGAGTTCTATTACGTTAAAGAAAAAAGCAGCGCTCCCAGATTGTTTAAAGGGGCTATGTACTATAAATGTCATTTTTCAGTCTCTAGCATTGTATTATAGTAATAGGAGTTTGTATCAATGTGTTTTAGTGTCTAAATACCATATTGGCGGATTGCTCTGATTGAGCTCAGCCCCTTTCCTCCTCCAGTAAATCAGGCCATTTTGATTTGAACGGCTGATATACGTCATACGGCCGCTGGGTGATGCGATTGGCTCTGTGGTTGGAGCTAATGCCCGCCCCCATTCTACCTAGACTAGACAGCGAGTGGAAGAAGCCACTTCCTCTATGCTGCGAGGCGGAGTGGGGTCCGTGCGCTTTTTTCTAAAATTTAAAATTAAAAAAAAAAATGTGCGGTCAGGCCACTGAACTTAGAAGCAGGCCAGGCCAGTGTTTCTATTTGCACCAGCGCAATAGTTAGATAACCTAGGTGGGGAACAACCAGGAGATCACTGCAACTCACACAAGTTGGAGAACTATCTCTCTCTCTCTCTCTCTCTCTTGCTCTCACACACACACAAAGGGAGCCGCATGTGATTGGTGGAGGCGGGATCCTTATGAAAAACTGCTAATCATTGACACATGCTAGCCTGTAATAATCCCCCCCAGAAAAATGTACTTTGCATTTGATATATTGCAAATATATGCCATCACACACACTGGCATTTAAAGGGTTAGAATTATAAAATGAATATGTGGTGTTATGATCAGGGCTGAAGTTGAATAAAATATTGTATTTATCAATTACAAAAAACTGAAAATCCATACAAGTCTGTGTTGTTGCTAATCATACATATGCTAGCCTGTTTTTTAACAATAAGTTGTGATGCCATCACAAACACTGGCATTTAAAGGGTACAAATAAAAAAATTCCTGCACCAGAATGCAGGAAATTAAGTCTTTGTAACAAAAAAATTCCTGGTGGGGGACCCCCAGACCCCCTGCTTAAAAAGTGGCCTGACTGGGGCTATATTTCCTGGCCTGAATGATTTCCCCAGTCCTGCCCTGGTTAAAAGCCTCCAATGCTTATTAGTGTGTGTGCGTTTGAACATTTGCATGTTTCAACCATACATTTCCATTTAAAAACACTTTTTTTTTTACCTCCTATAATGGTGGGGGTCGCGGCTCTCTGACACCGTTTTTTTTGGGTCGCGGCCTGAAAAGTTTGGGAACCCCTGATCTAGCCTGTACCCCCCAGACATGTTGCTGGCCCCGTCAAAACAGTATCCTATCAGCCTGTCCATGGGCAGGTCGAGGCGTAAAAGTATTTTATACACAAAAACAGTGTCTCGGCTGTTGTGTCTGGGCCGGGCATTGTAAAAACCCCAAAAGAAGTTCTGAGCTTCCAAGTTGTCATCGGCGAACTGTATATTACACGAGAATTGTTCTTTTCCAGTGAGTGACATCAGTGGTTCCGTCAGCGCTCAAGCCAAAGATTGGGCTTTTGGATGCTTTGCCTCTAATTTGTCACTGAATATCATGGGCAAGCAGCTGTAAGATTTCGTTTTGGATGTTGTTGGACATCCAGTTGTCTCTCTTTTGGAGCCAATTCTTCAACTCGGGATCAGATTCGGTGCGCACTCTTTCCATCATGAGCTGCCATAACACCCCATCCCTATTTGCATCACCCCTCAGTGGAAGCCCCTGGCGCCCGAGGGGGGGTATAGGGGAACAGACTCAGTTAACTCTTCAATACCTGATGCTGAGGCTGAACCTGTCGTCTCTGTCTCTCTCTGACGTTTATCAGATTTAGTGGGACTGTCACTGGGACCGGCGGGACGTTTAGAAAATAAATCGGATCTTTTTCTTTTCTGCGAGTGAGACATTCTGTGCTAGCAAAGTCTGACTACTAGCTCAAATCGACTGACTGCGCAAGCACTGTATCACAGTAGCTCAGTGGTTCGTGGCGCGTGGGAAGGGCGGGAGACGGGAGGTGAATACAATTAGTTGTTTCACCTGTCATTCAATCAGTCTGTGACAGTCTGTCATCACTCGAAAATCTACTCGGTTTTACACGTATGATTGTGTACATACAGTAGTGTAATGAATGAATGAAAACTTTATTTAACAGATTGGAGAATGGCTACAATACAGTACGGCTCAATACACACAATATTAAAATGGTGACGTGCTTTGAGCAGGATAAACTTATAATATACAGTGTTACAGTTATACAGTTACAGTATATACAAATATATAAATACTGTCATACATTTTTTTTTTTTTTTTTTTTTTTTGCAATAATTGAGAGGGGGTGCTGCAGCCCCCCCGCACCCCCCCTTCCTGCGTCCCTGCGCGAGTGTGTGCAATGCAGAGGTGTCGGGTTTCGCTCTCTCTCTCTCTCTCTCCCACCCCCCCCCCCCTCTCTCTCTCTCTCTCTCTCCCTCCTACTCTCCAGTGTGTGCAGGGGTGTCGGGTTTCGTTCTCTCTCTCTCTCTCCCTCTCTCTCTCTCTCTCTCTCTCTCTCTCTCTCTCTCTCTCTCTCTCTCTCTCTCTCTCCCACCCCCTCTCTCTCTCTCTCTCTCTCTCTCTCTCTCTCTCTCCCTCCTACTCTCCAGTGTGTGCAGAGGTGTCGGGTTTCGCTCTCTCTCTCTCTCTCTCTCTCTCTCTCTCTCTCTCTCTCTCTCTCTCTCTCTCTCCCACCCCCCCCCTTCTCTCTCTCTCTCTCTCTCTCTATCTCTCTCAGTCCAAGCATGGCTTTGTCAGTATTCCAATGTACCCCCCCCCCCCCCCACCTCCAATGTACAGCCCCACCCAACCCCACCCCACCTACCCAACCTCCTCCAATGTACAGTTTCTATGTCAAATGTATGTCAGTATTCCAATGTACAGTGTCCCCCCCCTACCCAACCTCCTCCAATGCACAGTTTCTATGTCAAATGTATATACACTCTTTTTCTGGATTTTTTTAGTATCACAAACACTACTGTATTTGAAGATCTGGTATGTCATAAATGTATAGATGTAGCAGTACTGTCTATCTGTATGTCGTGTGTGTCATATGATGAATTGAAAATGGGGGACCCTGATCTACCAGTAGCAGACTGTGTGGGCTGACTGTCACTCAAAGTGCTTATGGGCGGAGCCAGGCCATAACAGCCTGAAATCTTGAAGCTGGAAAATGATGGTTTTGAGTACTTGATTAGAAATATAAAACAATGAATTTTTTTTGAAAAAAACCTTACAGATGTCTTCAATAGACTAACAGGAATTGTGTAAAGTTGCCCAAATAGTGCTAGGAATAGCAGTACATAGCCCCTTTAAGTCTGTATCGGCCAAAGTTAGGTAGTCAAAATCACAACATTGACTCTGGCTTTGGCGGTGAGACCGGGAATCAAAGAGGAGCGCAGATGTTTAAGTTAAGCTCAACCGCAATCCTAGACAGAAGCACAGAAGTTAAGCTCAGCCATGCTGCTAAATAGGGGCACATAAATTTAAGAGACCAGGACCGTGTTTCTATAGAGACACAGAAGTTTAAGGGACCAGGAACGCGCTTCTGAATGAGAGAGTAGATAGTAGACCAGGAACGTGCTTTCAAGAAGAGGTTGTTAAGCGCTGATGAAAGAGAGGAAAGAAAGGGACTTGATTAATAAATACAACCCAATATTGTGTGGAAATGCTACAGTATGGATTAGGGAATAGCATGGGAATGGGATTATAGTACTGTTTTATAATTGCGGCCGTTGAACGTGTCGTGAATCAATACAGGGCTATGAAGAGTACATTTAGAAATCAAGCTTGCGTTTGGACAAGAATGATGGCGAAAACAAATAGATGAGTATGGCTGTTCGAACTCCTGGAGAAGGAGGCGGACGGGCTCGCACCTAGTGATGGTTGTATTAATGGAAGGAACTTCATTTGACCATGTCCCGCTAATTCTCTCTCCTGCCGGGCTCAGGCGGGCTGAGAGAGGTGGGGGAAATGGTGCAATAGTATGTTGTTAAATGCCTCCTGTTGGACAATGGTTAGTAGAGTCGAGACAAAATAGGTTGGTGCAGAGGGAATTACGATATTGGTTTTGATCAAGTAGATGCCGGGCCACGGATGACGTAGTGAAAGGCTTAATTATTATGAAGTTGGATAAACATGCTTAAAATATTGAGACCGACACCAAAAGTAGCCCGTGTGATACAATATAGCTTTTGACTTTAGCTTGCGATTTTGTTCAAGCTTTGGGTAAGGGATGGGCATTTTTTGGTTGCCTAAGAGCAATAGGGAACCTACAAAATGATAACCAAATAGCATCCTGCTGAAAGGGCTGTTTATCTGAATGATTATCACGTCGTGCGTGGGCTCTTAGATGTGTGTGGAGTTAAGGCCAGCCGGCTGAGAGGATAAAAAAGGAGGAAATAATGTTGGTTCTTGAAGACCGAAGGCCTGTCTCAGTGGGCACAATAGGAGAATGGGGGAAGCGGGTGAAGGGTAACGATCATTAAAGCGATATATTGTGGAGGGTCATTTAGGCGTGGATCTCAGAGATCGCACGTAGGAATGACTGAATTGCACTGTGTTTTTATGTTCGGTAACTGATCGCTATCAATCATCTGTGGCTTTTGTGAAGTGCAATAGTGGTACATTCTGGATTGCCAGCCGGGCTTCCGGCTTTTCAGAAGATGTAAGGATGAGAGGGAACGTTTCGTTTAGCTGCAGGGCAGCAGCGGGAGGTTTTTTCGTGTTTTTATGTACAGCGGCTGCGTTTGAACGTGCGTTATGCGTCTGGTACATTCATGCTCCGTCGAAAGTCGCCTCCTCAAGCGGCGAGTAAATGGACGTGTAAAATGTCTGGCATAACGGCAGTGGAAAATGTCCAGGCCTCATTCCAGCACGCTACACGATGGCACGAAATAAGCATGGGTAAGGAGTTTTGGCTCACATATATGGCAGATCGTTACAGTCGTGGAGGTCCCAAATAGTTTAAGGAGATGTAGATGAATGAGAAAGCCTCCTTTGGGTTGAGTAAATTATTATGAGTTTCGTCCAGGCCTAGCCGATACCCGGCGTGTTTATGGGCGGGGATTTTGCACTGGAGTAACAGCTATTCTACCTCGGTCCGGCCATTTAGCGCTGGGTTGGGGACGGGATCGATTTTGCCTGCTAACCGTGAGACAGTTAGTTTAAATAAGGCAATATTCGGAAATATCCCAGAAGAAGCCTGCTCGCCTGAGGCGTCTACATCGCTGTTTCGGCGCACGACTTAAGTAAATTAAGCTCTTATAACGATCGTTTAGTTTAGACCGTACAATGTAGATGTTTGTTGCACGTAATGTGATGAGAATGCACTTAGGGCGGTAAGAATGCGTGTATAGAAAGTGTTCAAAAAGTACTGTTACGTGGCGAGGCTGATGGCTAAGCTAGGCTAATGGCTAAAGCTAACGGCTGAGCTAACGGCTGGCTATTAAGGTCAAGCTAGTATCTTCACATCCGTTGACAACAAGTCTTTGAACCGGAAGTCGTTCTAAGCTAAGCTAGGCTACCTATGCTAAGCTAAGCTAACGGGGCTATTGAGCTAACTGTGCTAACAATGCTGATGTGCAGGGTATGGATGATTATTTTCATGTTGTATGGACAAACGTTATTATATTTTGTACTATGTGTGACATAGGGTTGCGTTATACTGGAGACAGTTGACATTGTTTTGTGTAAAGTCTGTAGCATTATGCAACTTGTGACCGCCAGCGGCGGGATAGCAGAGAACGACTTCCGTATTGACAGGAAGTGCCGTAGCGGCCATTTTTGGACACGTGACCGGATTTTTGACAGGAAGCCCCATAGCGGCCATTTTAGTTGTAGTTTTTTATCGTCTTGTTCCGTTGTCTAATGGCGGAGGGAGAGAAATGTGTGCAGCTCTGGTTAATGAGATTGGTAAGTGGTTTGTATTTTTGCTTTGTGTTGTAAACAATGATCTGGGAGTGGTTTTGGTTGTGCTGCTATGGGTTTTGTGTAGCAGAAGGGGGAAGTGGTACATGTGGGATGATTACAATAGGGGACACAGTTATGAGTTGTAGGCTGCAGACAATGCAGTGAGTCTATTAAGGTGAAATGATTTAATGAATACATGAGCCTGTATCTAGTTAAAATTCACAAGTTAGCCACTATGGGTAAATGTATCATTAATAATAGGAACATATATATATATATATATATATATATATATATATATATATACATTGCACCTGTAAACTAGGCAATAATATGTTACACAAGTGTATATTCTTGACCAAGTGGGGTGTGAGAGAAGCTACAGGCTGAGTTAGGAAAGCGCTCTATACTGAAAAAGACATATTTCTTGCATTATGCTTAATTAATACATCTGCATTAGAATTATATATCACATGTGTACGGAGTTAACGTTCCCAGGAAATCTTGTTTACAGCTCTTTGAGTCTTAGCATGTTGGAACTAACCACTAATAATGTTTTATTTCTAATGAATGGCGTTTGATAAAAATGCTTATATTTGTAATATGCATGAATATTGTTGTGTTAAAAGGAGATTTTTAAATCTGTTTAGAGTGCAATTGTTTTGAGATAAATGATGTTGTGTTTATGCTTGTATAGAAAATGTTGGAGTGAGATTGTGATTTTTAATGCACTGTTGATGTGGTTAGGATCATGTTTACATTTAATGCTTAATACAAGTCTCTGAATCATAGGGAATGATAATTTATTTGATGGAGGCTTGCTGTGTTGGAATACAATTTTATTGCTGCAATGACAATTTTTTTATAATGATTGTGTTTACAGTAGTTGAAATAATGTGCTATTCAGTCCGTGGTTTCTCTCTGTTTGGCTGTTGAGAGAACAGGCAAATATGTGTTAATTTACCTCTGGGGGAGGGGAGATTAGCCTTCCCCCTAGAAGTGTAGGAATATGTGATTACTCAAACCTGAGGGCGGCTTGCCTCTGGGGGGATGAAATGTGTGTATAACCCTTTGTTGATTACAGGAAATGATAGGGCCTTGTATGCCCAAGGGCTAACAGGGCCTCAGGGGACACTGTATGCATGGGTCACGAAGGGGGATGGTAAACAGATGCGGTTTATGACGGTATGCAGAGAAGCAGAGAGTAGAATAGGTTTTATGCCAAGGGGGGATGGTAAACATGTTGTTTATGGTCGCTGTTACACTCAGAGAAGGAACCTAGTCTATCTTTACAACAGGAAGACGGGTCAAGAGTGGTAATTGCAGAGAGCAGTTGGGGAAAAGGGAACAATAGGGCTATTTACAAACAGAGAAACGAGACGTGAGCATGCTGGCCATAGAGGGTGACAGGAAGTTGAGACAGTTGGCGACTAATTCAGGAGGGACAGCTGAGGGAGGAGTGAGCAAGGTAATTAGAATAGGAGCCAGTTCAGACGCAATTATGCTGTTGAATGACTAACTATTTGATTAGTAGGAATAGCGTTAGGCTCTCAGGACACTGGGTATGTTTTGAGGTTCTATCGTTGAGGGGGTTCCCAGACTTCCTCTGGATGTTATGTGTAGAAAAGGGTCTGGAGGGTCATTCGTCCGGGATCCTGCTCCGGGGTCCAGCTCCACTTCCCGGGCTTCTACACCTGTCCCCACCCCCCCTCGTTGGGCCTCTGTTCCCAGGTCCAGCCCCCCTCCCCGGGTCTCGGTGCCCATCCCCACCCCCCCCTTGTCGGGCCTCTGTTCCCAGGTCCAGCCCCCCTCCCCGGGTCTCGGCGCCCGTCCCCGCCCCCCCCCTCGTCGGGTCTCTGCTCCCACCTCCGGCTTCCCTCTCCAGCTCGCTGTTTCTCTCCCTGCCTCCCCTCTCCGGGCCTGTACCCCCGTTTTCACCCCTCCTGGGTTTTTCGCTCAGCCTCCCGGACCCTGGTCTCCGGGTCCTCTCCCTGTGTCCCCTCCGGGGTTCCGGCTTCCTCCCTCGCCTGGGTCCGGACGTTGTTCTCGGGGGTCTGGAAGCCCCCCGTTGAGGGGGAGGTACTGTTACGTTCCAAGGCCCGGTCCTGGCTGGACCGGGCATGATAATAACATTGGACAGTGCTCTCCTCCTGACATTGGCTCCCTACCTCCCTCTGGTGACCTAAGCCCGATGGTGCGGTCTGCCATTTTATGTTGGTTTCATATAATTGATTGGATTTTCTAATATTCTGTTATCCTGGGCCATCCCTGTCTGTGTTTGATGTCACCCCCCTGTCTGGTTGTTGTGTGTCATTGCCTTTGTGTCTAGTTGTGTTTATGGTGTCATTGCTTTTGTGTCTAGGGTGTGTTTGTGATTCTGTGTTTTGGCCAGGTGTTGATTGTTGTTAATTAGTGTTGGTATTTAGGTGTCTGTTTGTCCTCATTTCCTTGTGGTGTCATTTCCTCTAGTACCCTGTGTTGTTCCCGTTTCGTGCCTATGTCCTATCATGTGAGTTTGTCCAGTCAGTGAGCTTGTTCTTCTGTTTGTTTGGTTAGCTTTGTTTGGTGCTCTTTGTTTTGTAGTTTTTGGTTGTAGTAAATATCCCTTCTTTAAGCTTCACCCCTCGTCTCTGCCTCGTTCCTTTTCCCTTGTCTGCAAACTGTGTTCTTCATTAGCACCCCAATCGTTACATAATACAATACAATCCACAAAGGGATGTATAGGCGAATTGCCTAAAACCATCTAGGGGCTTGCATGTGGCATTCAACAGGAAGCAAAATTACATTGATATTACATCAACATAAAATATACCCCCACCCCCCCCCCCCCCCCCCAAACACACACAAGGAACATTCATTCACAATACACACAAGCAGGTCTACATATAGACACCGAAGCAGGTACCCATGCCATATGATTTTGGGTATAGAGAAAACAAATTACAGGAAGAATAATGTTTTCTCCCCCGCAAAAACAGAGCTCTCTCACTCCGTCTAACACACACACACACACACACGGTGCTTGTTTCTTGGCGCAATAAATAGAGCTAAGATAACGTTAGCTAAGATAGCAACAATTAGTTAGTTAGCTGACTAATTACGACATATGTACTTACTGATTCGATCGGATCTCGAATACTTGGTACAGCTAATTTCTTTAGAACCAGCTTGGAAGCCACCCCAGCATTATAAAGTGCTTGATTCTCAACGTTGTCGTTGCAAAAATGTGCGGTACACACCAGAGTATGAGAAGTTGGAACAGCAGTTGGAGGGTCTCCAAAAACTAACTTGGCCCATTGCTGTCGAAGATCGTCATCATCAGGAAAAGTGTGCAAAGACATATTAGCAGCTTGGCAGCCAGAAACAGCACATGTCCTGCACATTTTGCTCATACTTTTTACGTTAGGTTAACTCACTGCACTTCCTTGCGGTCTGCAGTAAATAATGGTTGTGGGCGGTGGCTACAACCACAGAGGGGGCTGAGATATGCAGATCAGCAGCACCCAGTGACGCGGGAAGTCAGTCAGCAGTGGGGGTGCTGAGATAAGTGATATAATAATAACGTCATAGGTTTACCACTCTGGTAAACCAACACTCTCGTTCACTAGAGGAGACCACTGCCCAACTCCGCGCTCTCACGCTCAGCTCTGCGGAGCGTGCGAGACAAACAATGTAACCGTTTTGATGCATACATCTCTGCCCAGCCTACCCCACCTGTTGCTGTTGCGCCCCCGTACAGAGAGCCCCATATCCCCGCACCAGAACGCTATGACGGGGACGTCTCTAAATGTCGTGCCTTTATTTTTCAATGTTCACTAGTATTCGGACAACAGCCGCACACTTCCAAAGTGATACATCTAAAATCGCTTACCTTACCTGTCGGGTCTGCTCAAGGGTCCAGGACTCCTGCGTTAGAATGGGCGACAGGCACCGCAGATATATTCCTTTACTGCGAATTGAGAGCGTCCCAAAAACTATTCCAGGCCGCTATTTTTTTACCAACGGATTTCCAGTTCCGCGTTGACGCTTCCAGGCCGCGTCTATTCGAATCCCAACTGGTTCATGCGTCGGCTACACGCTGCTTTAATAACACTGCATTATCGAGACAGCGCCCCTATGAGGATCTGGCAATGAATTCCAAGAGTAAGGTAAATCTGCAGTGCCACTCCACTCTGTGACATTGAGTAGCCTCGGTATTACAATGGAATAAAAGCCAAAACAACCTTGCAGTTGCAGTTACACTCCCCGCCAGCAGGGGGTGCTGGCGCCACCGCTGCACCCCCACTTCCCACGTCCTTGGCAGCGCCTTGCTACGTGGGATAGCGAGTAAATTCTGAATGGCTTAGTTCACTGGGGGAAGTTCTTGTCTGAACTGAACTGAAGAAACGGGACTGGCTAGAGATGTCACATCTAGTCAGTGTTGGTACAACCCCACATTGCTAGAAAACAATGCTAAACACTGGAAAAGGCAATTTATAAGATAGTTCCCCTTTAAAGGTTTGGACTCCTGAGAGGGCAGTGAAGTGTGCAAATGGGTCTTCTTCCAATTCATTTGAGGACAATTCCCATGGAGAGCAATGATTGACCTGGCAGGGCAGTGAAAACAAAACGCAAGTCATTATGCTTTGTTGTTTCTTCATGCATCACCGAAAAGATGGTTTATCATTTACTAGAACGATCTTCTAGTAAACTAAAAAAGTTTCCCTTTTTGGATGCGGGTAAGCACCAACATTCAGATCTGGGGCCTGAGGGTATGGAGCTGTGGCCTACGGCTCGCTGAGAGACTCAACAAGGGAGGAGCGCTCAAACAGCAGGACAATGTTCAGGTTTTGTATTCAGGCTTGTCTGCAAAAAAACATTGGAAACCCTGTTGAATGCCAGCACCCACTTCAATGATAGCGTTGTGAACGCATAATCTCTCTCTTAAATTATGTGTCTAATCTGCCTGTCGCTTATCAATGACTTGTTTGCAGTCAACATTGTCGAAACGGATTGTTTTTTTATCGGTTCATTTTTGTTTTATAGCATTTTGAAAAGCCCTCGTTTTCAAGGAAAATATATAGATTCCGTGATAAACGGCATTTACTGGAATATTCTAGCATACACAAAAATGTTGTCATTTTTCGGCCTATTTATGAATCGTTTTCAAATAAACGCTAGATTATCGATAGTATAATGGGTACTTATGCACGCTATAGAGGCGGGCTGAAAAATATATTCTCTCATTTCCTCATCATCGATCACCGCGCACACACACACACACACGCATAGGGCAAAAGCTTACTATTTGAAAACAGGTCTGATTATCCTAAGACTGGTAAGATAAATTCCTTATCCAAAAAAGATCCAATTCCTGATCGCCATTCCAAATATCGATCACGCTTATTGATTACAGTGTTGGTACTGTAAATACATAATCCACGCTGTTCTGATGGCCGGCAATCACTTGGTCTCTTCAGTTGGCTTGACAGAAAAGTTAAATGAGCAAACTGACCACTCCCCCTGCATCAGTCTAAAGTAATGGGGTGAAGTTACACAGGGAGAGACAATAGGGGGCGGTATCTTCTCAATTGAGCTCAGAGACTCTGCAGCACTAACCCAAGGCTCGATTGATGAAATATGAATTCAAATCGCCAATAAAAATAAACACAGCAAACAGACGCTATATAGCGTCGGGGGCACTCAAAGGTCGGCATGAACTAACGATAAAAAGCGTCCGTGGCATCCAATGTGTTAATGGGCAGAGAAACAGTTTATCATTCCAAATATGAATTCATTTGAAAGCCTCTGATCATGTTCACTCAAGGGGTGTGTCGTTCCGCAAACCGTATCAGTTTAATATTTAACCACGTCAAAGCCTCAGTGATATGTGAAAAAGCATTTCAAATCAAATGCTTGTTATCATAGTTCTCTTGTGAATTTACACTTGTACTCGTGCATAATTTACTTCAGTACCATTCTGTAAATGTTCAGACTGTCTCAAAAGAAAGATTAAATGCACCTTTTATGCTTGGTCTGATTGCTCTTGAAGGAACACTCCTCGAAAAATAAAACACATTTATAATGCCCATAATCTCACACATCCCAAAACGATATCAACTGTCTGGAACAAATTAATTTGGTTTGAGGACAGTAGTGGAGGAGGTACAGGGATATTTCGACCCGGGGCCCACAACAAGGCCCAGGTGGCTGGACTGCATTCCCCCCCTGTTAGGGATTAGTGTTGGCAGAGGACCCAAACGCAGAACAGGACGAGGAGAAGGCAATAGGCAACAACAAGACACGGAGCCAGGAGTGAAGTCAAAAGAATAATGCTTTACTTCAGCATACAAAAAGGATGGCACAGCAATGGCCGGCAGAGGGCAAATGACCAAACAAAGAATAAACTCATAAATGAGGGCATGTACCAAAGACACAACAAAAACTCTGCAAGGCAGGCAAGGAAAAAATAGCACACGCTGACTACAAATAATACACTAAAAAAACGAGACAAACTTTACACGAAAACAAAGAATGGTGGAACAAACAAATTAACAATAGGAAACTTACTATAGGATCACAGGAGAACAGAACAAGGACGTGGAACAGCAAACAAGCGTGGACACCAAACACAAGCAGCAAACACTAGTAACAAACGATGAACCGACACCGGGAGGCTGGCAGACGAGGCAGATATACACACACTAATTGACACATGAGGGTGATTGGGAAGGAGACACAGCTGGGTTGGAACAGACTGAACAGAATACATGACTGGGCCGAAATACAAATACCCACACTGAGAACAACACTAGCTAGATCACAATACAAACACAGACAGGGGAGACACTAGGCCAGGCAGGGGAACATCACAGAAAGCAGGAACAGGTTAGTGAGCATGACAGAGAACAAATTAATAAACATTGACAGACACAAATATGCAGAACCAACTGCAGTAGGCCACAGGATGGCAGCAGATTAGTGTCCATGAGTGGAGGAGTATTGTTCATGAGTGGAGGAAGTCCATGGACAGGTGGGGGCTGTTGAGAAGGACGGAAAGGAGGGGACGGTCCTAGGACAGGTGGACCCTTACACCCCTGTGCAATTCAATCAATTGTGAAACTAACCAAGTCCTTCTCACTTCCTGTAATTTGTCATGTGAGCTACACATGGAGCTGCATTGGCGGGCTTAATTCCCTAATTGATTGTGTTATCTTTCCTTATTAGAGTATATTTAATATTACATAATAGCAAGAATAGTATCCCATTGATAATTATGACTTGTCACTTGAATGCAGCTCCTTGCCTCCCTCCCTCCCTCCCTCCCTCCCTCCCTCCCTCCCTCCCTCCCTCGGGAACCCCCTTTGTAGAGCCCCTGAGCTTGCACCTGGAGCTGCTTGAGAGGGAAGCTTTGACACTTATAGAATCCACCCTGTACCATTCATCATTACTCAAAAGTGTATGTTCAACAATCAGAATGAATGTGTTAATAAATTAGTATGAAAACTAACTTAGAAAAACTTAGAAAGTGTGTTCGTTTATCACGCAAGCTAGAATGAACAACTCCAAAGCTGTGTTTTTCATTGTGAGCGCAGTGTGTCAGTATGTTGCTAGGCTACATTAAAGTATGTGGGTGGCAAGCTGTTAACTGAACAGCAGTCAACAATAAACCAACGATTATACTTGATTGCAGAGACGTTACAGTTAGGGTAAGATGTAGGCCTACAGTAATTGGGCATAAGTGACCTAAATGTTAGTGAAGCGTGTTTGTGATTGGAAGGTCACCAGTTTGATAAATCTGGGCAGGGAAGTGAATGAATAACTCTCTCCCGTCCATCAATATGAATCGCTGAAGTTCCCTTCAGCAAGGTACTTAACCCTCAACTGCTCCAATGGAGTTGCTTAGTGGCCAACAGAGTCACATTGAGCACATTTTATTAAAATATTCTTAATCTAAAAGGGTCACCCCAGCTGGAACAAGACCGCTCCTCATTCACTGTTAATGAGTTCAAGAGTTAAGTTGTGTGGAGCGATTATGATGTATATTATTCCTATTATAAGAAGGGGATGGTTTAGTGTTGTCATAGAAACTTTCGAAAATGGATTCCTTGTTACCACTGGGACAGAATAAATCATTGTTTTAGACATGGCAGGAAACCTACTGTGATAAAGAATTAACGATAGGTTATGTATATAACCTAGTTATATGAGTACTGGCTGAGCGTCCGCTCTTAAGCCTATTGAGATACCCCTTATCTCCTGTACCTACTGTACTCCACCACGAAAACAACTTGTACACCCACACCTGACCGGGTCCCGCCTCTATGGAGGCGTAGCCTATAAGACCATGGCCATGGTCACCAACACACCCTTCATCGCCAAAATCCTGTTCCAGTAAAAGATCCCTCAAAAGGGAACTCAGGGCCGCTTAAGAGCGGACGCTCAGCCAGTACTCATATAACTAGGTTATATACATAACCTATCGTTATATTTCGTATCTGGCTTATCGCGTCCGCTCTTAAGCCTATTGAGATATGGGTTAAAGTGGACGCGAGACCCGACAGATGTACTCCCTGAGGACCCGTAAGCCCACATCAAGGGGTTCGGGGAGCCCTGTCACCCCATCCTTCCTAATGAAGGGGGGGTGCAGTCAACTCCACCTGAGTGCGAGCAAGAGGGAACTAGAACCCCTTGAACACACAGCACAGGCGGAACCACGTGTGACCTAACACACTGTGGCCCATACCCACACACTCCTGCTACCCTACCAAAGGACGGGAAGCAGGAAAAGCCACAGACCGCAGAACCGCCTGGGAGACAGAACCCCCGGTCATGTCCATGAGGTAAACCTTACAAAGGGGCCCGGGGAGGACCATGATCCTCCACCGTAGCCCCACCCAGGAGAGCGGCAGAGGCAGCCACCCCATGAGTGGAGTGCGCCCTGACGCCCCCAGGGGGATCCTGCCCAGCCAACGTGTAGCAGAGGGCAATGCCCTCGCACAACCAATGGGACAGGCGTTGTTCGAAAGTGCCTTACCGGCATGAGAACCACCGTGACAGACAAAGAGCTGAACGGTGACCCCGAGGTCCTGAGTACGGCTGAGGTAATTCCCAAAGCACGGACCGGGCATGACAGGTGAAGGCCTGCATCTAACTCACTAGCGTGAGAAGGCGGATGAACCGCCTGAACCACAATATCCCTGGAGCGGAAGAACTCCGGATATTTACAGGCACGAAGGCAGGATTAGGCCGCAGAGTGGCACCGCAATCGGACGAAAGACAGGCACTCTGAACGTACCGAGAGAGCACAAAGCACACCCACGAGTTCAGCGGAGGTGACGGCCAGCAAGAACGTGGTCTTGAACGACAGCTGTTCCAACGGCGCCTGCTTGAGCCGCTCAAACGGGGCCAAGGACAACCAATGAGGACCAATTGAAGATCCCAAGTCGGAGCCAAGGAGCGTTGCACCGGCTTAACGCGTCGAGCGCCAAGCAGGAAACGCTTCACAAGAGGGTTGCTGAACAAGACATCCCCTCAAATCCCTCATGATAGGAGGATATAGCTGCTGCATATACCCTCACCATCGAAGCCGACAGTCTATCAAGGAGAGACTGGAGGTAACTAAGGACAGCATCCAGGGGGCAGGTGACTGGGTCCCGGCCCCCCGACTTACACCACACTTGGAACATACGGCATCTGCCCGCGTAAAGCGTGACAGTGGAGGGAGCATGCGTGTTGTGAAGGGCCAGATTAAACCGAATATATATATTTATTTATATATATATATTTAATTGTATTTGTATATTCTCTAATATTCCCTGATATCCCTTGTATATTCCTTGTACAATATGCATTGAATATCCATTCTAGCCTACTGAACATCCCATAATAGTCTCCATTCTACTATTGGTCGAGACCTTGGTGCCAGGCTGCCATACCCCTCAGACCCAGTTCAAACGTACCGCTCCACATGTACGAACAAGTCCTAGTTCCGCGTAGGAATCTGGCTACCGCACCACTAATGGGACTATTTGTTCATAGTGCGTATATATACTGCGCTACTAAAGTAGGACTTTCTTTTCAGTCCAGTTTCTTACCCTCCAATAGAGTCACAGACGTAAAGCCTCCCCGCGACGCCACGTGTGGGAGTAAGGCCAAGTTCGCCTACCATCGGTATTGAGACATCGTGTATATTAATATTTGAATAGTCATATTTGGCACTATATTGTCGAGTTGGACGTAGTCTATTAAGCTAATAATAGTCTGTTAATATATAGTGCTTCGTGCGGTGAGAATACTACCGTAGTCAGTACCCCATCGTTTCGGGCAGAGAACTGGCTGCTTACCCAGGGTGGTTGACCCCACGTGAAGCTGCACCCGAGGAGCCCCAGAGCCGACGAGCGAGTGGACCTGTATACCGGATTATTCTACCGACGACAGCCCGCCTTCCCAGGCACGGATTATGCTTTGTACACATTGATTATTCCATGGATAAAGACCCCCAACACTGCCGTGTGTTGGAACCCCCCCCCCTGGAGAGGACGCAAGGTGAGGAGACGCTCTGCAAGACGAGGTCGCTTCACGTCTCTCCTCCGTGGACCGGATGACGCCGGCCCACAAAGAGTCCACCTGCTTTCATCTGTGGTCCAAGGATCGCCGGCGCATTGAGCGGCACTACAGTGGGTTCACCTGGGATACCCTTGGCCGGATGAGGCAGTCGGATTCTACCCCCCCCCCCTTCCTACTCCTGTCGGCTTACAAGCGACCGGATTAACCCCCTCTAGTGTATCCAGTATATAATCATTAAAGTATCATTGCTGTTATTCCTTAAACTATTCCAGGTCGTATATGTACCACCTGCGCCTTCAGAGATTGGACATTCTCTATTGATATACCGACGAATACTCTTGCCATAAAAGTGCATACTAATTCCATTCATAAATGTGATTGATTTGATTAAGTGCTTGCTCTACACACCATCGCTGTGTAGAAATAAAGACCTATTTCTAATTCGTACATTTGTGTTGGATCCGTTTCATCTACGTGACAGTGTTCATCATAATATATTTATGCCGTGTACTGGGTGGCCGAATATTAAGTACAAAGGTAGTGGTAGTAAGTATCATATCTAGTAATACAGTCAGGGAATTGTACCCCTCAGTTACAATTGGTCCTTCGAGCCGGATGGTAATTAGTGTAATATTAATATAGTGTTATTAATATTGAAATGGCCTATGATGAACACTCCACGAAACGATCCTCCTAACCAACGCCCGCAGCGCGAACGACGGCTCCCTCAGTACTTAGAGGCCTACGCTGTCAGTCAACAACCTAGTCTTCTACTAACAGTAAACGCGGTAAAACTAGAAAGTAAAAGTATGTCTAACCCCAACGCCCAGACTACCCCGACCATAGAGGCCCCTACGGGCTCTAATGTAACTGACCAAGTTCACGGTGGGGACCAGTGGGAACCAGACATGACTTCACACCCCGCCAGTACTGAAGAAGTAGTCCCCGATGAGTCCCGGGAGGAATACAACGCTACCGAGAGAGAACTCGGCACGGAAGAAGACGGGGAGAGCACCGTGGAGATAGAGCTCCAAGGCTCCGCAAGGAGTACCCCGAGGGAAGGCTCCCCTATACAACCGCCTTCTCCCAGCGAGGCAGAGAGGACCCTACAGCAGGCCTTCCTCATCAGCCTGAACGCCGCTGCTGAACGCGACCGACTGCAGATCCAGCAGCGAAGCGAACACGAGCAGATACGTCTAGAAATAAGACGCATTCAGATGGAAGAGAATGTGGCCCGAGAACGAGCCGGTGCTCAACGGGACGCAGCGCGCGACAGACAGCAGTCGCAACTAATAGAACAGCTGATCAGACGGACAACACCCTCTCCCTCCGCCAGAGGCTCCAGGAACTCGTCTAGACACACCTCCAGGGCGGCATCCCCTAGCCGAGTAAACAACCCTGAACTTGACCAACAGACGAGGTCTATACCCCCCACAGACCACCTCCCCCCACCGGTCCAAGCGAGACCTAGCAACCGGGAAGGAGCAGCATATCCTGTGGAGAGGCTAAACCAGAGACTACAAGCACTGGATGACCTAACTGAAGACGACCAGGAAGAGGAGGAGAACCACGCCCGAAGACAGCACAGTACTCTACCGGACCAGGAGGTCCGGTACAGCCCAGGCTATACTCCCACGGAGCTGCGCTACAGACCCCCGACTCTATACACGGGTGAGCACGACGCACGACCCGCACAGAGGAACAGCACCTGGACAAGCGGGCCATGGTACACTGCCGGTACCAGCCCATACCAAGGAGCGGGAGGAGACTCGCCTAGGAGGCCTCTCCCCCAACGCTCGCCGATGTATCCACATTCAGCGTCATACATTGGCACGCCTATGGTACCCGACTTCACCCAAGAGAACCGGGCCCAGTATACAGAACTCCGCATGTGTCTGGAGACCATGTTGGTGGATGTATTGGATGAACGCCACAAATACGCCATCCTACTGAAGCACTTAAAGGTGCCCCGCGCACATAATATAGCGCTCGCCTACGCGACTTCCACCACCCCATACACAGCAGCGCTGGTAGCATTGGACCAGAGGTATGGGCGCATATGGGATTACGTGATCCAGGAGATCCGACACATCGACCGCTTACCCCCAGCAATAGACAATCGAGCACTGGACGACCTGTCCATCAGAGTGCAGTCCCTGGTAGGGATGTTGGGAGCGCAAAGAGAGAAGGGGAGGCATGAACTTTACGCCAACTCAAATGTGGAAAGGATTCTGGAGAAGCTGCCGCCCGCTCGTCAGGAGCGCTTTAGGCGGCAGAGGGACCACAGAGACCCGAATGGCCCCGAACCGAACCTCCTCGATCTAGCAGACTTCCTGGCGAGAGAAGTCAGCAGCCTACGGCTAGATACATTCGGACGGAGCACCCCTGGCTCCAGAGAAGGAACCAGACGACTAAATGATGGAAGAAGATCGGTGACCGTGATGCACCAATCGGAGTCAGTACCGAGCAGCAGGAGCCACAGTACCCCCTCCAGAACGGAGAAGTGGAAGATAGTGTGCCCCTACTGTGAGAAAGAACACTGGCTAGCGCAATGTGACTCCTTCCCCAAGCTGAACGCAGAGGAAGCCAGTCAATGGATAAAGTCCAACAAGCGCTGCTTTCGCTGTGCGCGCTCACACATGGCAGCCGAATGCCGCTTAAAGAAAAGGTGCACCAAGTGCGATGGAGCCCATCTGGACATACTTCACGACAGTAACAGACGGCGCCCTTCACCCGCACCATCCAGCCGCAAAGCGAGCGTCATGTACATCGATCCCGCCAGCAGCAGTGGAGCCCGAGTACTCCTAAAAGTAGTGCGTGTGACACTAAGCTACCAGAATAAAGTCCTGGACACTTACGCCGTCCTCGATGACGGGTCAGAGAAGACCCTGCTGCTCGCCTCCGCTGCGGCCCAGCTAGGGCTGCGGGGAAGCGAAACCCAAATGACAATTCGGACAATAAGACGAGATTTGAAGACGATAAAGGGCGAGAATGTCTCATTCTCTATCGCAGCAAGCGGCCAGCCTGAGCGACGGTACCAGATTGCAGACGCTTTCACCAGCCAAGAAATAGGACTGTCGCGGTACACATACCCCGTCGCCAAGCTGATGGAGAAATATGCACATCTGCGCAAGTTACCGATCCCGCTCATAGACAATGCTATGCCGACCCTGTTGATAGGCTCCGACCATGCAGACCTCATTGTCCCGATAGACCGGGTTCATACCGGACCCCGAGGCTGTCCTGCAGCAGTCGAGACCCGTTTGGGATGGACTCTCCAAGGCCCGCTCGCCAAATCTCTCAACCGAAGTACAGCCACTAGATGTCTCCACTCCCGAGTCACAGAGGGAGAAACCGCACTCCTGCAACACGTAGAGCGGCTATGGACCTTGGAACAAATGCCCTTTAAGAACGGAAAGAAAGACATTCGCTCTAAAGATGACAGTTACGCCATTCACCTCCTCGAGACAGGGACCAAGAGAGTCCCGGTCAACGGCGTGTTGAGATACGCCACGCCACTCCTGCGGCGAGAAGGAATGCCTACTTTCCACGCCAAGACAGACGCCACAGAACGGTACCTGCTGAACACGGAGCGGCGCTTAGCCAAGAACCCCGCCCAAGAGAGTGTATACCGCGCTGAGATTGAGAAGCTCATCACAGCGGGACACGTCACAAAGATGGACATTAAAGAGGCTGACCAGACCACTGAATCGTGGTACGTGCCTCACCACAAGGTCCATCACAACGGTAAAGACCGCATAGTATTTAACTGCAGCTACCAGATCGGATCCCAAAATCTGAATAAAGAGTTACTGCCCGGTCCCACACTCGGCCCCTCCCTACTCGGCGTTCTACTCCGCTTCCGCCAGGAAAAGGTGGCCATCAGCGGGGACATTAAAGGAATGTTCCTGCAGGTGAGATTAGTAGAGGCGGACAACCCCCTGTTACGGTTCCTATGGAGAGAGAAGCCAGGAGATGAGCACCCAGCTATCTACCAATGGGAAGTCCTCCCCTTCGGAACGACGTGCAGCCCCTGCTGTGCTACATTTGCACTACAGAAACATGTAGCAGAGGACCCAGCAGCGGACGAAGAGGTCCGACACAGCGTAAAGAACAGCTTCTACGTAGACAACTGTCTACAAAGCCTTTCAACCCAAGAAGAAGCCGAGGCTCTCCTGATTAAACTCCGCGCCTCATTGATCAAAGGCGGCTTTGATCTCAGGCAGTGGGCCAGCAGCGATCCGCAAGTACTGCGCAACCTCTCCTCCGAGGACAAGGCAGCCAGCAGCGAGACCTGGATGGCTACAATCCCGGGAGAAGCCCAGGAGATGACCCTGGGATTGGTGTGGCGATTCAAAACAGATTCGCTTAACTACAGACACAAGCCCCTGACTACGGAGCAGGGAAGGCCGGCGGCGGCGCCGACCACCAGACGGAGTGTGTACACAACACTCGCCCGACAATATGACCCACTAGGATGTATTCTACCGTACACCACCAGGGCAAAAATTATTGTACGAGCATTGTGGGACAAGGACCAGGGCTGGGACGACCCCATTCCCGCACAACTTGCATCCACCTGGAGAGAGTGGGAGATGGAGCTCCACTCACTCCCAGGCGTTAATATGCGCCGAAGCTACTTCCCACCCACGGTGAGGCCAGAGACATGTAAAATGGAATTACACGTCTTCAGTGACGCCTCAGAGGTCGCATACGGATCAGTAGCCTACTTACGGGCCCAAGAGAAGGGGGGAGAGATCTACACAGCATTTGTCCTCGCCCGCTCGAGAATAGCCCCACGCAAGCAACAATCTATCCCACGTCTAGAGCTCTGCGCAGCCCTAGCCGGAGCGCACCTAGCCACGCTCATCCAAAGTGAGCTCACCATACCGGTGTCTAGAACAATCCTGTGGTCAGATTCCACGACGGTACTCGCCTGGATCAAATCGGACTCATGCAAGTACAAAGTCTTCGTGGGAGTCAGAGTCACCGAGATTCAAGACTTAACCGAAGAGTTAACCGGAGAAACAGAGTGGCGCTACGTTGATACAAAACAGAACCCAGCTGACGTCATCACCCGGGGGATGCCCCTGGATGACCTCACCCGTCGCAATGTCTACAGTGACGGCCCCGCATTCCTAAGACTCCCGGAAGGACAGTGGCCCATGCCTATCCCGAGGGAAGCAAGTCCAGAGGAGGTGGAAAATAAGAAGTCTGTGTTCTGTGGATTGAGCACCGTAGCCTCCACCGACCCTAACATAGACGATTGCACGTCCATAGAGAGTGCACAACAAAGAACATTCCTGCGGTACCACCCGGAGTGCAAGTCCCCCGCTGATATGTCAGCAGCTAACTACGAGGAAGCAGAATTGCTTCTACTGCAGCGAGCCCAGAGAGACTCGTTCCCCGATGAATTGGCCGGTCTACAGGGAGGAAAGCCCGTCCCATCCGACAGCAGATTAATTCATCTGGCCTCCGAGAGCGACGCTCATACCCTCATCAGAGTGGGTGGTCGCCTACGCAGAGCCCACAATCTACCGGATGACATTAAATACCCGATCGTATTGAACAGCCGACACAAGGTCACAGAGCTGATTATAAAGAAATACGATGAGGATGTACATCACGCAGGAGCAGAAAGAGTCTTCGCGGAAATCAGACGTCGTTACTGGATCCTACAAGGAAGAGAGGCGGTACGACGCTTCCAGCGAACATGTCTAGACTGCCGCAAGTGGCGCGCGCAGCCCAGCATACCAAGGATGGCTGACCTTCCTCCATGTCGCCTCCGAATCGGTGACAAGCCATTCCACTCAACGGGTATGGACTGCTTTGGCCCGCTGCACATAAAGAAAGGAAGAGGAACCGAGAAGCGGTGGGGTATTGTATTCAAATGCATGACCACCAGAGCGATACACATCGAGCTTCTCCCGACCATGAGCACAGACTCATTCCGTATGGCCTTCCGTAGATTCACATCACGGAAAGGAAGACCGTCTACCCTATTGTCCGATCATGGGACAAACTTCAAAGGCGGCGAAAGAGAGCTGAGAGAGAGCTTCCAAGCTATGGGCCCAGAACTTAAGACCCACCTCGCTCCAGCACAGGTTGATTTCCAATTCAACCCCCCAAACGCACCCCACTTCGGTGGCACTTGGGAACGAGAAGTGCGCTCCATAAAGACAGCCCTGTACGCAGTACTTGGGGCCCAGACTGTGGCGGAAGAAGTCCTAATGACAGTCCTCACGGAGATTGAGGGAGTACTTAACTCGAAGCCCCTCGGATATGTCTCCAGTGATGTGGCGGATATCGACCCAGTTACCCCCAACACACTCCTGATGGGGCGGCTAGATCCTGCATTACCACAGACAATGTACCGGCCTGAAGAAGCGAACGGCCGACGAATGTGGAGGTACAGCCAAGTATTAGCCGACAAGTTTTGGAACAGTTTCCTACTGCACTACCTACCGTCTCTACAGACCCGCCAGAAGTGGGTAAAGGAGAGAGACAATTTGACAGAAGGAACAGTCGTCATGATTATTGATCAATCACTGCCCAGAGCTATGTGGCCGGCCGGCCGCGTAAGCAAAGTGATCACCGGTGCCGACGGCAAGGTCCGAGCAGCTGAAGTGCTCGTCCAGGGTCGCACTTACACCCGTCCCGTGGCGAGGCTCATAGAACTGCCTCGACTCCCAGACACAATCGATGATGACCATGACCCTACAACCCTATGACTTTGTGAAGTTGACTGACCCCTACAGCAAACCCTTATGTGTAAATAGACAACGCGATTAATCTGTCTCTGTTTAACTGATTAGGTCTGGGACCAATCAGGGGGTGGCTGTTGTGAAGGGCCAGATTAAACCGAATATATATATTTATTTATATATATATATTTAATTGTATTTGTATATTCTCTAATATTCCCTGATATCCCTTGTATATTCCTTGTACAATATGCATTGAATATCCATTCTAGCCTACTGAACATCCCATAATAGTCTCCATTCTACTATTGGTCGAGACCTTGGTGCCAGGCTGCCATACCCCTCAGACCCAGTTCAAACGTACCGCTCCACATGTACGAACAAGTCCTAGTTCCGCGTAGGAATCTGGCTACCGCACCACTAATGGGACTATTTGTTCATAGTGCGTATATATACTGCGCTACTAAAGTAGGACTTTCTTTTCAGTCCAGTTTCTTACCCTCCAATAGAGTCACAGACGTAAAGCCTCCCTGTGACGCCACGTGTGGGAGTAAGGCCAAGTTCGCCTACCATCGGTATTGAGACATCGTGTATATTAATATTTGAATAGTCATATTTGGCACTATATCGTCGAGTTGGACGTAGTCTATTAAGCTAATAATAGTCTGTTAATATATAGTGCTTCGTGCGGTGAGAATACTACCGTAGTCAGTACCCCATCGTTTCGGGCAGAGAACTGGCTGCTTACCCAGGGTGGTTGACCCCCCGGCGCATTGAGCGGCACTACAGTGGGTTCACCTGGGATACCCTTGGCCGGATGAGGCAGTCGGATTCTACCCCCCCCCCCCCTTCCTACTCCTGTCGGCTTACAAGCGACCGGATTAACCCCCTCTAGTGTATCCAGTATATAATCATTAAAGTATCATTGCTGTTATTCCTTAAACTATTCCAGGTCGTATATGTACCACCTGCGCCTTCAGAGATTGGACATTCTCTATTGATATACCGACGAATACTCTTGCCATAAAAGTGCATACTAATTCCATTCATAAATGTGATTGATTTGATTAAGTGCTTGCTCTACACACCATCGCTGTGTAGAAATAAAGACCTATTTCTAATTCGTACATTTGTGTTGGATCCGTTTCATCTACGTGACAGTGTTCATCATAATATATTTATGCCGTGTACTGGGTGGCCGAATATTAAGTACAAAGGTAGTGGTAGTAAGTATCATATCTAGTAATACAGTCAGGGAATTGTACCCCTCAGTTACAATGCGCATTCCGGATGGTAACACCATCAGGATCAAGAACTTGCGCCCCTCAACATACCCGTCCCAACAACTGACCTAACAGATGTATGGGGAAGAATCCCAGGCGGCACGGCATCGGTCCCAGACCTGCCTGGCTATGTCCGGACGTAATCCCCACCCGTCAGGATGAGGACCGCCCCGCGACAGTACACCTGTACCCACATTCTCCCTGCCGGGGATGTGGGGAGCCCTCAGGCCGCGCAGATGGAGGACGCCCATAGCCTGCCGCCCGCCGCCTGGTGCAGACTGGGGGGGGGGGCGTACTCCTCCCTGTCTGTCGATATACGACACTGACGTCGTATTGTCCGTCCTGATCAACACCATTTGAGGACCAGAAGGACCGCTTTCAATACCAACACATTGAACGTAGCGCAGACCGGGCAGCATGGTTTGCCAGCTACCCCCTACTGCGTTGGCCCGACGCGTCACCAGTGAAAAACGTGACGTGAGACAGCGCCGTAACCATCCTAGGACGGAACCTCCCGAGCGTGTCGACAACACGCTCTGAGAGGGATGCCCATAGCCCTCCAACCGTTGACTGGGAAGAGGAGTACTCTACTTCCAGTCTATAGCAAACCCCAGGCTGGTAGGGACCTGCCTGGTACGAGACCTGACGATCCACCTTGACCGCGAAGGACCAGAACGTCGTCAGGGCAGAATACACTCCGTAACCCCTGACGACGCAGAGGCCCCAGTGCGGCCTCCACGCACTTGGTGAAGATGCGGGGAGCCAGAGAAAACCGAACGGCAGCCTCTGGTACTCATACGCTAACCCTGCAAAGGAAGCGTAGGTAAGCCCTAGGATGGAAGATCGGAGATGCGCATACGCATCCTACAGGTCTATGGAGGAGAACCAGACCCCCACCTGACAGTGTTCAACAGGTAGGAGATGATCCAAAAAATGCTGAACCTTCCCATGGGACAGGTCCAGCCTGGGTCTGACACCCCCCCCTCCCGATTTCTCGGGCACCAGAGAACACCGGGAGGAGAACGCCAGGACGATGGCTTGCTTCGTCCACAGAGATTGGATCTCGTTGACCAGAGCTGTCACTGCTGGAGACCCTGACAATAGGGTCTGTACCAAACCCGAAAACGGGTGGGGTTGTAAACACAAGTCCCCGCCTCAGCGTTCTCTCCATCCACCTCGACATATGGTACTGCCGTAGTCATATGTGATGACACTCCCAACGCACCCGCCGCCATGTGGCGCAGGTCCGCCAGGAACTGTAGATAGTTGGCCCGGTCCCACCCGCTGTGCGTAGCCAACCCTGGAACCGTGCGAGCAGAGCGTTCCGTGTCGGGACATCTGACCCTGACACCACCCATGAGGCAATCGCACCCAAGGGGGGACCCCGACAGAAAGGGCCAGGTTTGATACGAGGGGCTTTCTAGGTGAAAAAAGCCCCCCCACTGAACACCCCTCCAGAACATGCTGAGGAGTTGTTCTGCAGCCGGACATGCAAGGTGTAAGGACCCCATGGGTTCCTACACACCGTAGCCCTGCAGTGATATTACTACCACCCAAATCACGCGTGCCTGCGAGACCACTGCCAATCTTTCAGGAGTGGGAGGCACCAACATGATACCTGGCCAGGCGAAGGCGAGGCCGGGGAAGCCCGCACTGTGTGCCTCAAAAGGTTTCGAGCCCCCCTGCTGACAACACTTATAGTTGACAGACGTAACACCAGGCTCAACCAACACAGCTTATGGTGTGGGAGCCGCTTGACAGCACAACATTCTCACGGACAGACCCAGGCTCAGCCATCAACTGGGTGTCAGCCCCTGTCCCCATGAGAAGCGAAAAGTGGGGCCGCCCGCGCTTCAACGAAGGCACGCGGCCCGCAGCCAAAGGAAACAATCATAGCCCACTTTTTCCGCTGGTGTTGGGGAAGGGAGTGATCGGAGAGCGGGCTGCTCGCGGCAGGACGGTGACGGCTTGTTGTTCAAGCCGACCCCATCCAACATGGCCGATCCCTCGGCCGCCAAGGCTGTCGGCCTTGTGGACACCTGTCGAATCAACGCCCAGGATACCTCTGGTGGGGGAAAACATGGCCGCCTGTCGAGGGCCTCGTCATCGCCGCTGACGAGGCCGTGCTCTCTCTTCTTCTGGCTGCGCGGTGTGAGGCGGTGTGGGGCTTAGGACAATACCGCCCGCGCTCCAGCAGAAGACCAAAATCCCCTGCGGAGAGGGGAACCCTGAGCGGTTATAGCTTGCGGCTAGGTCAAAGCTAATAACGTCAACAACCTCGCGCGATGTGTCGACGTCGGCTGGCCCTCAAGGCCCCGCCACCAGACAAACTTTTTTTGATAGAAAAAAAAGCTATTTGAACACAGTTCTAATCGCTGCCAATTCCATACCGTGGTGGTACAGGCTTTAGCAGCCCACCAGCCACTCGCCAGGCCGACCCACCCATGGCGTCGGCCGGGCGGGGCACTGTTTCATATGTCAAAAGCAAAGGACTGATGTTAACACGGAGCACCATTGGTGGTTGCAAACAGCAACCTCCACTGTGGTGTGCACCATGAAAGGGTTAAATGAATAAAAGAACTAAACCACAAAATACTGTAGAATGAGCAAGCCCATATACACACGTTAAGGGGAGGCGGACCAGAGCAAACTAGTCCCGCCTTCATTCAAAATATTCACAACAGCACACCAGCCCTAGCTTAGCCCATTTACCAAAAAAGGTAAACAAAGCCCCCCCCCCGCATACTCCCCCAATAGACACCGATTGACCGTCAGCATGAATGGTTGAGAGGAGAGAAAGCTGCAGCATAGACAGACCTTCTCATAGCAGAGTGACAGAACAATTTTACAATGTCGGCTGGACCCATAGCCCCACTACCCAACGCCAATGTGGATAGGAACCAGCCAGCTGAGCCATAACCCGCCGTTAAGTCCCATCCTGCAGTAGTATAGCTCTACTGCTACACCGCCGAGCTCACGCATCGGCTCCCAGATGGGGACACCGTTCAACAGACCCCGCCGGAACACAAAGGTAACGTACCTGGCTAGGCTACCTAGCCCCGGCCTACCCTGTTGTCAACCCATTTACCCGTAAAAAGGTAAATAGGACTCAGCAAAACACCCACAACAGCTACCGACTGACCTTCATTGATGAACCGGGCAAGAGGAGGGAGAAGTGACAACATCTCACGGTGGAGACATTAGAACAGCGTAGTAACGTGCTCAGCATGTAGCATTAGTATTAGCATGTAGCTAGCCTTAGTTGTTTAACAGCACGCTTGCAGGACCGTTTGGAACCCGTTAACCGCAGTGAACGTTCACCAAACCATCCCCCCCTGGCGCCGACACACAACCCAGCATTACTAACACTAATACCCGTGCCTGATGACACAGGGCTCACCGTTGTACAAGCCGGCCCGATAGCCAAACCATGTACGCTGCCCCTCGATCTGCTGTCGTCAGACGAGGAAACATCAACATAGGCCCATCGTGTCGCTGAACATGCTTCAAAGATGCCAGGGGCAACAAACCTCCGGTAAGCTTTCAACATTACGCAATTCCTCCAATCTTTTTCATACTACTAGTTACATAAGGTGCACTGCATCCAATATGATGGAACGAAAATAGAGGAAGGGTGTGTTGGTGACCATGGCCATGGTCTTATAGGCTACGCCTCCATAGAGGCGGGACCCGGTCAGGTGTGGGTGTACAAGTTGTTTTCGTGGTGGAGTACAGTAGGTACAGGAGATAAGGGGTATCTCAATAGGCTTAAGAGCGGACGCGATAAGCCAGATATGAAATATAACAAGCGTATTTGGAGCCCTTCAGACTTCTGTTGATGACAATTTCTGACACAGTCTACCGCTGTTGATCTTAATCACTATAATCGGATTGCTTTCAGTAATCTTTTGGATTATGTTGCCTGCAAAACCCAAATAATATGTAGTAGTTCAACAAACAGGCTTTTCCAATTGACAAACTGTAATTTAAATAGTGTTATCTTATCAGCATTTAAGACATGTAACATTATGGGCGGCTGATTGACGCAGTGGGCAAGGTGCTCGCCTCTAACGCAGGAGACGACGCTGGGTTCGAGCCCAGCTCTCGGCGTTGCTACCGGCTGGCAGGTCGTTCATACTAACACAATTGGCAAGTGTTAGAGGGTGGGAAAGCCGGTGGGTGGGGATTTGACGTTGTGGACAGCGACTCCTACAGGTCGGTTTGGTGACACCGGTGCGACGGAAGCAGGAAGTGACGGGGGCAGCGTGAGCCTCCCACGCGCTACTCCTCGCCACTGAGAGTTCGAGCTGCTGCGGTGAAAAGATGCGACAGGCTGCCTCCTCGTGTACCGGAGGGGACAAGTGATGCAAGGCTTCTGTCCTCACTACAACCGACCTGTGGGAGGCATAGTCTAGCAACGTTCAAGACAGGGGAGGGAAGAATTGGATATACGAAATTGGGATGGGAGAAAAATAGAAAATGGGGAGAAAAAGTGGATACAAAAAAAAGACATGTAACATTATATAGGCTATATGTTCCCTTTGTTTCTCCTTTCTAAGGGGATCACCTTTTCCATCTGTCAATTTCATAGGCTATTGATATTATTTATGGGAGATAAAGACGTTCTCATTCCATCATAACTGTAAATACAGGTCTATTTTTTTTCTTTTAGCTTTTTATGTTTACAACGATGGCTATATAAACAGGGTGAATACAGCCAAAAAGTAATGGTTCATTTTAAATAATTGTACTGCCACATGCTGCATTTTGTTTTCTGTGTGGCAGGGTGAGTCATATATTTGCCTGTGGATGAAGGATGTTGACAGTAAACACAGATAAATTAATCTCATGGCTAGATATTGCCAGAAAGTACAGATCAGAACATAATGCAGGTAGACTGTCCATGTGCAAACTGCAGAGTATGTGTCACTATGCATTACGCCCTGTAATCAAGCATAGCCAATATTAGGATGGCTGACTGATGATGTGCTACATTGTAGCCATATGTATTTAAAATACAACAGGCTAATCTCACGTGGGACGGTTGAGTGATGAAGTTGCCTGTGGCTCTTCACTCCTCCTGTGAATAATTTAGCAGAGGTCCAAGTTTAATAGGCTCCATTATGGAAGAGGAAGAGGGGCGCCAGGCTCAGTATTTCATGGTATTTACCAGACTTGCATATCTGCTCTCCCTTTTTGACAGTCTCAGTGCTCCTTTTTATTTCATGTTTGTGGATTTGAAAGGATTGGATATGTATAAAACCAAGACTGTGGTATGTTCCGACAGAGACAGCAAAGTGGTATGTTTTGACAGAGACAGCACCTTGGTATGTTCTGACAGAGACAGCACCTTGGTATGTTTAGACAGAGACAGCACCTTGGTATGTTTTGACAGAGACAGCACAGTGGTATGTTTTGACAGAGACAGCACAGTGGTATGTTTTGACAGAGACAGCACAGTGGTATGTTTTGACAGAGACAGCACAGTGGTATGTTTTGACAGAGACAGCACCAGATAGCAAAATGTGTTAATTCAATGTTGATTTATGGTCAAAATGCTTGATTTTTGGTTAAGGTTGACGATTGATGGTGGATCACCCATTAACCGATGAACCAATTGGCCAATGTTGAAAACATGTCATTGAATCAATATTGTTTTGTGGTTGCATTTTAATGATTGAAATGCCAATATCTAATAAATGTTGAATCAACGTATGCTGTTCAACGTATGCTGTTTGTCGTCATTAAGTTGGACCGATCCGAATGCCCCCTCCAATTTAAACAGATATGGTACGTCCCAGCCACATACTATAGCTTCCACTATCTAATGCAGCACTCTCTCATTGTGAACTGGCAACAGAACAGCAACGTCGACATCCCCCGGATTTGATTCTACTGAGTGCTTTACAGTACGTTTTGGCTATATTACTTTTATCTTAACTGTGTTCAGTGAAAAATAACATTATTGTGAGTGTGACCGGTGTACTCTTGACGGCGTTGTGCATGTGCATGCTGCAGTTTGGTAGGTAAATATATATATACGTCAACTAAGATAAATATTCATGAATATTCGTTAGCGTGTACTTAATATAACTCTGGAGAGTGTGCAAGTGGAATCGTACAGTTGTTTAAGACCTATAACCAGTTATTTATTATTTCGATGTAATTATTCTAGTGCCAAACGAACAGAAATTGCGTGCTCCAATTGCGTGCTTTGGTACTGAATGACGTTGTGCGACTCAGCCAATCAAAAGCATGCTTATTGGGTGAACAGGAAGTAGTCAAGGAAGCACGCGGTAGCTGGCCTAGTAAACACGTGGATCCATAAATGCAACGTTGCCTACCAGACAACGGGACCGCGTGGTTCTTTTTGTATTGCTCCTGGCTGTTCAAACTAATTTTACAGTTCTGCTAGCTACAAGCAGCATTTAGTGAGCTGGGTTAGCCGGCTAGTTGGCTTTGAATCCCGGCTGCGGCTAGGTAGCCAGCTAGCTAAATGCCCCGCGACGGTGATGTCACCAAACAAAATGGCGGCGCCCATCTTGATAAAGCGATTCACATAACAAATCGTTTTTTCTTAGAAACTGCTTATTTTTATAACGTGATTTTTTCTGTGGCTTATCTAAATACTAATTTGATGCTATGACTATGTTTATATCGCTATATGCTTCATCTCCCCTTTAAGCTTAGGCACTCTTTCGAAGTTGGTTAAGGTTAGAGTTTGTCTTAGAGCATGGCGATAGAACGCCAGGTAGTTTCCAGGCTGTTTGGCGTGCCACTGGTCCTGCTAATGTTGAATGAATGAATGAAAACTTTATTTAACAGATTGCAGAAGGGGTACAATACAGTATGGCTCAATACACACAATTGTTAAGGGGATGCAGACCAGAGAAAGACGTTTTTGTCTAGTTTACATCAGGGTCCCCCATTTTCAATTCATAGTGACATTTATGACATACACATGATGACATTCATGGCATAGGGACATACATGACATACAGATAGTATATAGTTAGACGTTTGGTTATATGCATGGTATTTTCTAATGAACAATATAACAATAATTTAATAATGAACTCTCTTGATATTGATCAAAATGTAGAATTATGCAAGCGTTTCACCCTGCACATTGCAATGCAGCACATTAATCAGGACCCTCCCCCCTTTTTTCTTTCTTTTTCCAGAATCACGTACCAGTTTCAAGAAGCCGCGCTTTGCAGCAATTGAAGCAAAGACCTGTTCTAGCCAAGTAAATAGCACAATTTATGTACCATTACATTGACTACAGCACCTCATCACTATGTCATCTTATTCTCGGGCTAAAAGACATAGAGTCAACAAATTACTGAGAGAGACAGAGCAGGCTATCCTCACTGATTATAAGTTAATTGTTGCTGTTAATTCAAGGACAAACCATCACTCTTTAGAGAACACATATCCTGTCACAGCCTCTACTGAGTGCCTGCTAGATTTACCAAAGACAGACTTGGTGAGTCAAATGCACATTTTGAAAGTATAGCTGGGGATGACGAAATTGAACCTGAACATGTCTTTGACAGTGATGAGCATAATGAAGATTTCCTCATGACAAGTTTAAAATATTGGGCAACATCCTATTCAGTCTATCTGGTTGCCATCTTTGCTGTCCATTTTGAAGATGTTTCACCCCACCCTTCCTAAAGATGGAAGAACATTGCTAGGAACACAAAAACATGTGCCTACCACTAAGATTGAAGGGGGAGAATACTATCATTTTGGTTTAGTCAAAGGGGTGCTTTCACGGTTGGCATGTTTGATTTTACCGGCAACTCTGACAACTCTTAATTTACAGTCCCTTAGGAGTCACGCTGGAGCTTTGAACCCGTCGGCGGACAACAAAATAAATTAGAATCCCTCTTAAATGCTCAAAAAGGACATATTTTCAGAAATCGATAAAAATAGAAAAATTGCCATTTCTAGTGCTTTGACATGTAAGGTATAGGTCCCCCAACTTGCTAAACCTAATACGACTTGTAAATACGTTTAATTCTTGCTAGATGGTATGCTTGTAATAATCTCCATTTGCGATAAGAACTACATCGCGCGTCACCAAGCGCACATACATGGACCGCGCACACACAAACAGCGCATAGGTGTTAATCACTGAGTGATCTAATATGCATATTCTTCAACGCGAGAGGGGGGGGTTGTGTTTCTCACTGTCTGTCGTTGATAATATAATCTGAAGAGGTCCTGCTTATTATTATTATCGAGAATACACGGGACCCGACGGAACGTTAATTTATGTATTAAAAGTAGTCTAACATGCTTTCATCCTCGCCCGTGTATATACCCACGTCGCGCTAAAACAACATAAACTACTGTATGGCAGACAGAGTAGGGATGGTAATCGAAAACCGGTTCCCGTTGGGAACCGGTTCCTAATTGGCCGATGCCTGGAACCGTGTGGCTCCTGTGACTTTCGATTCCCTTATCGCTGCCTACAGTTGCGCAATAACGTTACGTTAGCATGTAGCCATGGCAGACTCTATTTGATTCCTTAAGGGCTCGAAATTGCCTGGGTTTTGGTAATATGCTCCCGAAATGCTCCCGCTGTTTGGCTACTTCTATGTGCAGTGAAAACTACTTGAATGCTTTAGAACAGTCATTGATTTAGTTTAGGGTGAGCTAAAATTAGCCGCGGAGCTATCGCTAGCTAACGTGAGCTAACGCTATTTAATCAAGCTCACAAAGAGAGATAAACAGCTGACAGCGGATAGTACAGGTACAAATACAATAAAACAGCGGGTGGGGACTGTTGTGTAAACCTTGTACTCTTTAGTTCACATATAATAAGAGCCGGATTGTTTGTTTACTAAGTCTCTACTAGTCTACTCTGAGTCCGTCAGACAGGAAGTACCATGGTGCAACATACAAATGTGTCCGTGTAGCAACACAAGCCAATACTTTAAAGGACAGGGGCCCGGGGAGGGAGCTCTCTCTCTCTCTCTGTGTGTGTGTGTGTGTGTGTGTGCGTGTGTGTGTGTGTGTGTGTGTGTGTGTGTGTGTGTGTGTGTGAGAGAGAGTGTGAGTGAGAGACAGAAGTCAGAGGAATAACAACCTGTTATTCAATAGATTAAATTCGTTTAAGAATAAAAAAATAAATACATTTTAAGAGAATCTCAAATACATTATTTTATTTAAGTGTAGGCTATAGTTAATGTTTTATTTTTTACAGTTTTTGTATTTTTCTGACATGGGGGCTCAACAATAAATGACAATCAGAAATGTCAAGTTGCATGTTGTTATTCTAACCAGCTTAGACCCCGACGCTCTGCATCTTCTGGCCGCCTCAGACCTACTCCTATCCGAGCTCCGGGAGGGTCATCAAAGAGAAGTCGCCTATTCTCAGTCCTTGCCCCACAATGGTGGAATGAACTACCCACCCCAGTTAGGACAGCCGAATCACGTCCAATCTTTCGCCGTCGACTAAAGACGCACTTCTTCAACCATTATCTGAATAAAAAAAAATATATCTAACCCTAACTAACCGTACTGTCATGCACTTGTCCTAATAAACTAACCTACACTGTAGCACTCAACACTTTGATGAACATTGTTGCTCAGCTGATAGAGTTGTGCCCTTCCTGATGGCTTGTCGTACAGAACTTATAAGTCGCTTTGGATAAAAGCGTCAGCTAAATGACTAAATGTAGTTCTGTTGCATTTCCAATTTATTTATTTAAATTATAAATTGATCAGGTATCGATAAGGGAATCGATAAAGAATCGAATCGATAAGCAGAATCGATAATGGAATCGTATCGATAAAATCCTATCAATTCCCATCCCTAAGACAGAGTGCGTGTGTGTACGAGTTATGAGTTATCTCGCAGTTCATTCAAGCGCGCATCACGGTGATGACAGCTCTAGAGTAGAAAGGTGCGCTCACAGGGGCGTAGCTGGAGATTCTGGGCCCCATGAAAGAATCAATTTGTGGGCCCCCCAATCTATTAAAAAATGTGGGGCCCCCAATCTATAAAAAAATGTGGGGCATTTGCTGGGCCCTTGGAATCATCCTATCCCCCCCCCCCCCCCCAGCTACTCCCCTGCACACACACACACATACACACACACACACACACACACACTCTCTCTCTCTCTCTCAAACAGAGAAATCAAAAGAAATCAGTACATGTGTGTGTGTGTGTGTGTGTGTGTAAAAAACTAATTAATAATATAATTATTATAAATGTCTCTCTCTGTATATATCTCTGTATCTCTTTCTTTCTTTCTTTCTTTCTTTCTTTCTTTCTTTCTTTCTTTCTTTCTTTCTCTCTCTCTCTCTCTCTCTCTCTCTCTCTCTCTCTCTCTCTCTCTCTCTCTCTCTATTACTATACTATTATATATCTATATATATATATCTAAATGTCTAAACCTCTGTCTATCTAGTGTGTGTATACACCAGTATCACTGACTACCACGGCAAGCCAAATAATAATTATTATTATTATAAATGTCTCTCTCTCTGTATCTTTCTTTCTTTCTTTCTTTCTTTCTTTCTTTCTTTCTTTCTTTCTTTCTTTCTTTCTTTCTTTCTTTCTTTCTTTCTTTCTTTCTTTCTTTCTTTCTTTCTTTCTTTCTTTCTTTCTTTCTTTCTTTCTTTCTTTCTTTCTTTCTCTTTCTATTATATTACTATTATATATCTATCTAAATATCTAAACCTCTGTCTATCTAGTGTGTGTATATGCATGGCATCAAATCAAAGTGTGTGTTGCCTGTATTGATCAGTCACACTATACCCCCATTCAGCCGTAATTGTTCCCTGCTGGGCCTTTGTTTCATGGTGTGAATTAGTCATTGAAATTAACATTGACATCACATTGCATTCTGGGAAGGAGTGTAGTTCCCGTATCATTAGCTAAATTCACTGAATTCTCTTCAGAGCCTCCTGCTGCAAATTGGTAATGACTGTACCAGAATGTTTGATAGGACATTGATTGAAAACTATCGTCTCAAATTTGACAATTGATGGCTTATTTTGAAGGTATGAATCTGTAATTGTACATTATGTAACAAAAAAAAGAGAATATTCTGAGAAGGTGGAGCTAGAAACTCTAGACCTCAGGGGGTTATTAATATAGATGGTTTACCTTTATTCAAAAGTTCTAAACTTCAGTTTTGGCCCATACTTGGAAGTCTCAAATGTGACTACACAAAGTCCCCATTTGTTGTTGGCATTTTTTGTGGTCTAAGCAAGCCAAAGAGTGTTTTTGAGTACCTAGAGCAGTTTGTCAAAGATCTTCAGAATGTACTGTCTAATGGCATTATTTATAATGACAAGCAATTTGATGTACAGATTTCTTCTTTCATTTGTGATGCCCCGGCTAGAGCTTATATTAAGCAGACCAAGGCATTTAATGGCTATTCTGGTTGTGACAAGTGTTTTCAGGATGGTGTATGGAGAAATAAAATGACATATCCTGAAACAAAAGTCAGACTTAGGACAGACTCCAGTTTCTCAGACATGGTTGATGAGGCACATCACAATGGGACGAGCCCTTTAACAGGTTTAGTTAAGATGGTTTCTATGTTTCCAACTGATTACATGCATCTCTGTTGTCTCGGAGTTACAAGGAAACTGCTTAATATATGGTTAAAGGGGAAGAATTTGGCAACAAGGGTCCCTTCCAAAACTGTACAAGCCATTTCAGGTAAACTGCTAAAGCTACGTTCCTACATGCCTTGTGAATTTAACCGTAAACCAAGGGAACTGTCAGAGTTAGATCGCTGGAAAGCTACTGAGTTGCGATCCTTCATGTTGTATTGGGGTCCTGTTGTTTTGAAGGACCCCATCCCCAGTGAGCTGTATGACAACTTCATGTTGTTTTCTGTTGGAATGTACTTGTTGCTGTCCCCTAGTATTTCTGAGGAAATGTTGGCCTTTGCGCACAAGTTGATGGTTTCTTTTGTTGAACACTTTGGGACAGTGTATGGAAAAGATGAAATTGTGTACAATGTACACCAGCTTATTCATTTGGCTGAGGAATACAGGAAGTTTGGCACTCTAGATAATATCTCAGGATTCCCTTTTGAGAACTATCTTGGACAAATTAAGCATCTTCTACGCAAGCCACATCAGCCTCTACAACAGGTAGTGAAAAGGTTGTCTGAAATTCCACATGTTGGATCCCCATGTCCCACCGATGATCCAATTTTGCGTAATATTCACACTGATGGGCATGTCCCCCCACAGTTTACATCTTCACAACAGTACAGGAATGTCTCCACTCATCGGTTTACTTTGTCCACAAAGAAAGGAGACAATTGTATTGAGGTTGGAGATGGATTTGCATTAGTAGAGAATATTCTTAAATCAGAGGAAGAGGTATATATAATTTACAGAAAGTACAGACACAAACAGCCATACTACATGTATCCCTGTGAATCATCATACATTGGTACATACAAGGTCAGTGGCTTGCAAGAAGATATAGGGATAGGTAAACTTGGCTATATCAAGCGCAAATGTCTTCTCTCTCCAGACGGAGATGGTGCCATTGCAATACCACTACTTCATTTAACAGCATAACCATACTGTCCTACAAAGCTAAAGTGCAGTAACTATATTGACACACTGACTCTAACGTCGGATTTCGGGGCATAACTTACCTCATTAATAAATACACAATTAGTACAATATGTACACAGATAACATGCTTGGCTGGCCAATTGAAACGCTTAAAGGAAAATTCCAACATTTTGTGAAATTAGCTTATTTAACATCTTCCCTGGAGTTGGACAAGAAGATACATACCTTTTTCGTCTCTCTGCATGCATTGGGCTTAGGGCCGTTAGCCTAGCTTAACTTCATCACTGGAAGTGGGGCAGACATCTAGCCTAGTTCACTACAGTCAGGAAATATACTCCAAATACAACTCCCAAACGTTCCTGTAAACATGTTGTGACCTATGTGTTTACCACGTCTCCCAGTCACACAAGTCACACGAGTCTCCCAGTCACATGAGTCTCGTGTAACTGGGAGACTTGTGTGACTTGGAGACTCGTGTGACTCGTGTGACTTGGAGACTTGTGTGACTGGGAGACTTGTGTGACTGGGAGACTTGTGTGACTTGTGTGACTCATGTGACTTGGAGACTTGTGTGACTTGTGTGACTCGTGTGACTTGGACTTGTGTGACTTGTGTGACTTGGAGACTTGTGTGACTTGGAGACTTGTGTGACTTGGAGACTTGTGTGACTCATGTCACTTGGAGACTTGTGTGACTCGTGTGACTTGGACTTGTGTGACTTGTGTGACTGGGAGACTTGTGTGACTGGGAGACTTGTGTGACTTGGAGACTTGTGTGACTCATGTGACTTGGAGACTTGTGTGACTTGTGTGACTCGTGTGACTTGGACTTGTGTGACTTGTGTGACTTGTGTGACTTGGAGACTTGTGTGACTTGGAGACTTGTGTGACTTGGAGACTTGTGTGACTCATGTGACTTGGAGACTTGTGTGACTTGTGTGACTTGGACTTGTGTGACTTGTGTGACTTGGAGACTTGTGTGACTTGGAGACTTGTGTGACTTGTGTGACTGGGAGACGTGGGAAATACACAGGTCACAACATGTTTACGGGAACGTTTGGGAGTTGTATTTTGATTGTATTTGGAGTATATTTCCTGACTGTAGTGAACTAGGTTAGATGTCTGCCCCACTTCCAGTGATGAAGTTAAGCTAGGCTAACGGTCCAGGTGTTCCCTAAGACCAATGCATGCAGAGAGACGAAAAAGGTATGTATCTTCTTATAACTCCAGGGAAGATGTCAAATAAGCTTTCCTTTAAATCAGGGGTCAGCAACCTTTTTGACATGGAGTGCCTGTTTGAAATATAGTTGTAACTAGTGCGCCTCAACAATATTCCATGCATCGTAATAATTTTTTCTCATAATCACGTCTTTTTAATGATAATTTTTACATTATTACATCATTATTGTTATTGTTATTATTAACAATATTATTATGATGGTTGTATCAACCCTAAATCTGAGTTGGGGGGGGGGGGGGGAATGCAATGCAGACAAACAGCTGCATACAGTGCGACCATTTCACTCACATTTGCCCATTCATTTTTGGACACATCACACACCATTGGTGTGTGTACTGTACATGTGCTGTCATAGCTCCACCTACAGGCCTAATGGAGAACACCAGGATGTGAATGGAGGGTGAATGTGAGGTATATCATGTAAATAAGTTTTGATTGATCGCAAGACTACACTGTAAAAAAAATATAATAAGTTACCAGAACTTAAAAATATTGAGTTCAGTTACTGTGCATTAAGGTTTTCAGATTTCAATCCATAATAAGTTAACAGAAAAATAAGTACACAACCACATTATTTCAACCTAATAAAACTATGTTTATTGTCATTGTTTTAAGAACACAAGTTGAATTGGTAATACTCACATTTTGAGTAAAAAAAATTGCTTTTAACATGTGCAATGTTCAATGAAATAGAAAAATAAATAATACAATTTGTTGATTAATCCCACTGGTCACAATGGTGACCGTAATAATGTTTTTGTTATAAGGCTCTGCAAATGTTACTGAATGATGTAGCAATGTATTTCCAGCTAAATTGAAATAATAAACAAATAAAGGGTCTAAATTAAATATGTGGTAGTAAAAAGAACCTGTGGGAGGATTTCAACAAGATAAATGCGACAACAGTGCAAAATATTTCACTATAATATTTCGAAGCAAAAAAAAAAAAATTGTAATTTTCATTTTTTATTTTATTTTTTTTACTGCTGCCCCCTGTGCCATGAATGGTGAGGTGGTGCTGTGGTCAGTTGTACAGTTCCCAAATGGTGGGACAGCAGTAGTTCTAGAGAGCTGGTTTAATGCTAAAGACCAGACTGTGTTATGGCCCCCTAAACACATAAAGCTCACAAAAGCCCTTCGAGATGGACTGCAACCAGATGATAAATGGATCACCTATAAGGATGTACGTGAGTTTACTACATGTGGTGAGTAATTCGTGCAACACATACACAAAAAGTGAGGACACAAATTGTGACGATGCACGATGACATATGATAAGAGGTGTTATATATATTTTTTCGTTAAACACTGGACTGCAGATATGTTAATTGTCATTTTCTCTCTGCTCTTTCCAGAGACCCATGATGAGGCCAAAAAACGAGAGACCAAGTACACCTCAATTATGTGTCCAACCTCTGAAATTGAATCTGAGGATGAAGGAGATCTCCGCCAGAAAAGAAGATCCAGGTACAGTGTTCATTTTGTTAAAGGGACAACTCTCCCTAGGGTGTTGTAAATAATTGCACTGCTGTTGTAGTTGCAAGTAGTGCTAAAAGGATAACACACAGTGGCCTGAGGGCCTATGTATTCAGACTTTAGCCTTGACTAATAAGCGTAGTATCATAACTACATTTATTACATGTGTGTATATATATATTTTCTTTTTAGGCCAAATCAGCAGTATGTGCACTCGGACTCTGATGACCACTCGAGTGGCGACGCCAAAAGAAAACGTTTTGCCAAAGCACCTGATGTGGGTTTCCCAGGTATTGATGCAATGCATTTATTTTATATAGGCACTCTGGAAATGATCACTGCTACAGTTAATAATAATAATAATAATAATAATAATAATAATAATAATAATAATAATAATAATAATAATAATAATAATAATAATAATAATAACAGTTAAACAAATTAGTCTGACCATGTACCGACAAATTGAGCAGTTTAATTTGATTGGACTTCTGCATTTCTTGCAGTTATTCTATAGTTGGCCCAAAATATATACATTGTGAATAACATGCCAACTAAAATATGTTGTAGGACAGACTCCAAAATCGAGCCGGTCTCATAAGGCGCTAAGATCCGGCAAGCCTCCAGTTGTGTGGCCACTAGGCCAAGAGCCTACAATGAATGGTATGTTGCTATGAATGTTAAAATGCCAACTAGATGACTGTTTAAACATGATTTGTAGCATCTTCAATTCTCACCCTGGCTTACCTTTTTTAGATTCTTTGGATGGTAGCATGATCTACAGCTATTTAGATTCGTTGCAGACTCCTGATCCAAATAACAGTAAGTGAACCCATATCTGTGTTCTCGCTGGCATCATGCATGCAACAGAATAAAGAATTAAAGTAGTATTTGGCAGTGCACGTGAAATCAGCTGAATGGAAATCAAACATTTTCTCACATGGGGGATTACAATAGCGTAATTTGCTAATAACTTTGTGTATTTCCCACTGTGTTTCAGCCGAGATGCCAGGATTGGATATTGCACAGTATCACCAGCTCCAGCAGGCCTCACATGTCCAGCAGCTGCAAGATCGACAAAGTGCAAGTAGTGGTATGATACTGTACTCTTTCAGTAACAGTGTTTTGAGAGACAGGGATACAACTCCCTACACCCATTCCTGACATAGAGCGATGCAAGCGAGCGAGCGAGCAAGAAAAAGTGATTAAAATGTATTCGTTTCAATCAGACTATCCTGACCTGCCGCGAGCGACAGTGAACTGAGCAGCGATGTCGTTCACCCCTCAAATATTCTCTCGCTGTGTCTCTAGTTGAGCGATTACACGGCAGAGTCCCGCCCCTAAACACTTTTTATTGGTCGAGAATCGCAGGCTGCTTTGCCCCCTGTTCCAGGTAACACACACTCGGACACGCGCTGCGTCATATCAGGACAGTGTCGTGCGCGATTTCCTATCCAGTTCGCTCACTTGCTGCCTGTCAAGAACCGGTGTTATTGATTATGACATGTATGTTAGTTTGACTGACAAGTCAGATTTTGTATTTATTTTTAAATATAATGATTTGTTTCTACAGGGATGTCGGGATGCAGCTTGGGGCAATACAACAGTCCCCCTGGTCTTTCACAACATGCACAGAATGGTATGCCATTTTAGAGGGAACCACCACCAGTTTGATCCAATGCAGTCAAACTATAGTGAAATATATAACTATGATTTTGTTTCTACAGGGATGTCAGGATACAGCTCAGGGCACTACAACACCCCATCTGGTGTTTCACAGTGTAGACAGATGGCCGGCGATGACGGGCAGCTTATGAAAGGCAAGTCTATTGGACATGGTGTAATTCCTCGTGTGATTTGCTGCTTATTTGTATTCCTCACTTAATGATTTTAACTCTTCTTCTGAAGACCTTACCATCCAGAAGATGAATTCAATGCTTGCTGAATTACTTGTGGTGGTGAAGGATCTGTCCAGAGATGTGCAGTTCATCAAGACCGAGTTGGCTGAGGGCAACATATCGGGTAGGACCAGGGGACACGGGGTGGCCACCACAACCACTATGCTCCCCTTCCAGCTGCCAATCGCCAGTGAACAAGACTTCAATGAGGCAGAATCATTACTGATGGAGCAATCAGTCCGTCAAAAGATGGTAATTTATTGAACTGCATTCATTTATCAAATGTAGATCATTTCAGTGTGGTCTTGTTCAGGGGAAAATGTGTTTAGCACTTTCTAGTTCAAAACGTGTTAGAGCTTGTATATCTGCTATTTATGAAACGTTTTGAAATTGTTCAAATATACCGTTTACATATGGACAGGAGGGTTAATGTGGTTAAACCTAACAACTGGCATGGGCTGGAATATCAGTGCATGCATAAAGTGTGTGTATAAACAAGTTGGTTGCTCTGTGTTCATAAAATAAATGTTATGCTGTTTCTAACGCAGGGCCTTCATTTTCTCTGATTTAGATTTCTCGCCTGGCTTTGGTAGGAGGCACCAATTCAGAGAACCTGATCAGACTGATGTTGAAAACTGCTATGACCAACGCCCTGGCCAGTGGGTTCAACTGGGCTGGAAAGAAAGACAAGCGTTGTTCAGAAAGCAAGAAGCCATTCAAGCACACAACACTACAAGCCTGCATGTTTGGTGAGCTTCCTCCCCTGCAAACTACTTCATAGGTTAAGTTTAGGTAGTGAGGCATGACTGTCTGGTGGTGATTCAGAATATAATTATGCTGTTGCAAAAACTTTAAAAAAAGTGTTATGTTGGAATAAAGTGATGAAAGTGCAACCTATAAGAAATGGACAACATAATTGGTGAGCTTTAGAGGTGCATGGATACACATTGTATTGCCTAGATGGTGTCAGGCTAGGCGATTGCTTCTCTTTCCTGTCCATTCTAACTGGATGCTGACTGTAGCTTGTTACTGTAGACCTACAGAGTGAGTAATTGAATGATTAAATAAAATCACACTCGTGTGAAGTGAGGGGTGCTCTTATCATCGTACATCATCTCACCTCTCTTCCTCACTTTTTTATTTTTGTGTCTATCAGCTGCTGCTCGACAGTTTGACCCCAAGCTGACCGACCAGGACTACAGCGAAACTGTCAAGAAGTGGCTTCGTTATGCGCCAGACCGGGAGGGAGGCATCTCAAGGAACCGAAGTGACCCAAACTTAAGTCAAGCGAACCAGAGTCAAACTTAGGGTACCCCAGCACACACTGTTTCCCTGGTTCATACAGTACAAGGAATTACCCTCATGGACACTGTTCTTCCATGGACAGCATCTACTTGAATGACTTGCTGCTTCAGCCTGTTCTTGGAACCGAAGTGACCCAAACTTAAGTCAAGCGAACCAGAGTCAAACTTAGGGTACCCAAGCACACACTGTTTCCCTGGTTCATACAGTACAAGGAATTACCCTCATGGACATCTTTATACAATTGCCGAATTCATCCAACCTTATTGCTATACAATAAACACATTAATTGAAGCATAATGGACGTTGCATTTATGCAGTCAGGTTAGATGCCGTTTATAGTCAAAGTTTTGCGTGTACACGGTTGCAATTCAATTCCCCCTCCTCGCAGTCCTCACCAGTCGCGTTAAAATACGTCATTGCTATAGGCTTTTAAAACAATTTAATAGGCTAAACTTCGTTTTAACTGCTTTAATTCACATTTGTTTATTTAATAAAAATGTTCCCGACATAATGCTACCTGCCTCGACGAAATCCGTCATTCGGTTGCGATACAGATGAATTATGAAGTTAGCGGTTGTTATTGGAATGATTGATTGATTGATTAAAATGTTTTTTTTTGTTTTTTTTTATCCACTTTTTCTCCCATTTTCTATATTTTTCTCCCATCCCAATTTCGTATCATCCAATTCAACCCTCCCCTGTCACGAACGCTGTTTCTTGCCTCCCACAAGCCGGCTGCAATGTGGACTAAGTCATACATAGCACAAGTCCCCTCCGGTACTTGAGGTAAGAGCAGTCGCATCTTTTCACCTGCGCAGCTCGATCTCTCAGTGGCGAGGAGTAACGCGTGGGAGGCTCACGCGGCGCCCGATACTTCCTGATTCTACTGCGCAGGCGCACCCACCGACCTGTAGGAGTCGCTGTCCACAACGCCCGATCCCCACCCATCAGTTTCCCACCCCCTAATACGGCCAATGTGTATTAGTATGAACGACCAGCTAAACTGAAAGCAATGTGGAGCGCTGGGCTCGAACAGGCGAGCCCAGCGTCTCAACATTCGTGGCGAGCGCCTTGCCCACTACGCCACGTAGCCGCCCATTGATTGATTAAAATGTTATTACCAGATTGCAGAATGGGTACAATACAGTACAGCTCGATGCAGACCAGAGAAAGTATTTCGTCTAGTTTACATCAGGGTCCCCCATTTTCAATTCATAATAACATATATGACATACATGACATACAGATACAGTACTGCTGTTACGATTGGGGTTGATGATGAAGTGTAACACCAGGACCCAGACATTCACAACTCCCCATCAATAACCCTCATAACATAACATTGCCAACCGGTGGGCTGATGCAGATCTGGCATCAGCTCACACACCAACTTATTATTATTTACTGCCAGTTATGTTTATTATGTTTATTGTCTGTATTGTCGTTGTTGTCTCCACTTTGTTAGTCTTGTGTTCCCCTGTCTGTGGTTTGTAAATATGTTTTAGTCTGGTTGTTTATTTGTTATTGTTTTCCCAGTGTGCTCTGTGTTCTGTTGTTTCTGTCTACCACACCTGTGTCCTGTTTGTAATTACCCTCTGTGTCTATCAGTGTCTTGTCAATTAGTCTGTGTATATTAGTGTTGTCTGTCCTGCCCTCCTGTGCGGGATCATTGTTCAATGTTACCTATGTTTGTCAGTTCTGTATTGTTCCTGTCTTGTTAAGTAAACTGTTATCATCACCACGTCGACTTCTGTCTCATCCATCATCGTTGCTTACTCTGCCACCTGGGTTCATCACCATGCCGAAGAAGCATAATCGTAACAGAATGATCCTGCCGCCTAACCTGAACCCGGCAGAGAGGAGAGACGGAGCGAGCTTCACGCTCGGGATCCTGGGCGCTTCTGTCCTGCGAGCCGACCAGGCAACCGCTCGGGGTCTGGCACCATGGGACGCAGTGGCTGGGCCAGCGGCGCCGATGACATCGGGTGCTTACGCCGCGGCCACTCCTGTGCTGGATCCCTGGGTGGGGAGTCGCCTGGTCCGCAGGGGAGCGTCGGGGAAGGGGCGTGGATCCCGATGCCACAGTCCCAGGGGAGGGGTTCCCAGGACCGCAGGTCTTCCTCGCCGGCCTGGTCGAGGTCTCCTCAGCCCTGGGAGGTTCCAGAGGACGAGCCACCACCATGGCAGACCTGGAGGACGACGCCGGATTCCGCTGCCGGAGGGACCCCGATTGGGGGTCCTGCACCGCGTCCTGCCGCCAGGGAGCCTCCGGTCCGGGGTTCGGCGGTGAGTCTCGCCACCGTGGAGACCCCAGCCCCAGGTCCTACTCCGGAGCCGTTACCCCTACCCTCCATCCTTCCCTGTTCCAGTCTTCCTCATCAGCCCCCTCCTCCCGATCCAGTTCCCGCGAGCCCCGTCCCTCGAACCCCCCTCCTCCCCCCTCACCTTTTCCCTGATACGGTTTCCGTCCCCCCCACCCTCCCCGTTCCCGGGGGGCCTGCTGGGTCGCCTGGGAGTTGACCTTCGAGGGCGGGGTACTGTAACACTCCCCATCAATAACCCTCATAACATAACATTGCCAACCGGTGGGCTGATGCAGATCTGGCATCAGCTCACACACCAACT